>NW_012148841.1:666456-687882 GCF_000956105.1 Propithecus coquereli | reverse complement strand
AAAATAATTATGTTTTTCAAAACAAAAATATTAGTGGGATGAGTGGCATTCTTTAACATCTTTGCAAATCTCTTTAATGTCTGTCTTCATAGAACACAGCTGGATTCTCACATCTGCTTCTATAATTACTATATTCTTTTGGTTGAAGTAATAAGGAATATTTAGCTTTGTAACATAAATATCTGGATAAGGAAAGAGTCTTCTCACCCACTTGTTAAGTTCTAATGTAGTTCCAAAGAAGAATATCCACAATTATCTGAAAAGGTTACTAAGGGACTCCTTTCTTTTCCAAAGGAAATGGCCAATAAACACATAAAAAATGCTTGACATCATTAGTCATCAAGGAAATACAAATCAAAACCACAATGAGACCACTTTAAACTCATTGGGATGATTATAACAGTAATAATGATAAGAGAAAATTACAAGTGTTGGCAAAGAATGTGGAGAAATTGTCGAAGAATGTGGAGAATGCTCATATATTGCTGGTGGGAATTGAAAATGGTGCAGTCACTTTAAAAAGCAGTCTGGCTGTTGCTTAAATGACTATACATAGAGTTAACATATAATCCAGCAATTCCACTCCTAGGTAGATACCCAAGAGAAATGAAAACACACGTCCATGCAAAATCTTGTTTACAAATACTTATAGCAGCATTATTCAAAATAGCCAAAAGGTGGCAACAACCCAAATGTACATCGAGAGATGAATGGATAAACAAATTGTGGTATATTCATATAATAATATATTGGTCATTAAAGGGAATGAAACACTGATACATGCTACAACATGGATGAATCTTGAAAACGTTATACTAGGTGAAAAAGCCAGGCACAAAAGATCACATATTGTATGGTTCCATTTATATGAAATGTCCACAATAAGAAAAATCGATTGAGACAGAAAGTAGGTTAGTGGTTGTTTGTTGCTGAGGTGGATGGACCAATGATAGCTAAAGTATATGGGATTGCTCTTTGTGGTGATGAAAATGTTCTCAAACTGACTGTGGAGATGGTTATATATAGGTGTGAATATATTACAAACTATTGAATTATATACTCTAAATATTTGAATTATGTTGTATGTGAATTATAACTGTGAATAAATCTGTCAAAAAAACTCAACAAATGGTAGTTTCTCAAAGGTTAGTTGTGGAATCCGAATCCATTTCAATAAACATTTCATACTTTGTAACATGAAATCTATTTGATCTACCTAGGATTTTGAGTGTATCTTTTACCTGTATGTGATTTTGACCTTGCAGATTCCCTAAAAGGATCTCAAAGACAGCCAAGTGTCCCAGACTGCACTGGGAGAACTGTTGTGTTGAGTTAGAGTTTCAACTTCAGAAAGGTACAATTGGTTAAAAAAAAAAAAATCCTTCTCTCAAACTGTGTGAGCTTTTGGAGTAAACTCTCTCTGGCTGGATTCAAAGTAATGTTCAAACATTTTTCAGATGGACTACATAAACATTTACATTTCTATCAGACTAAAAATAACTATGGCAAATACATGTGAGACTCAAGTCCATTAAGGAGATCAGTCAGGTTGGAAAGGAAGAATTTTTGGGAAAAATTATTGGATGTTTTACCAGAAATTATGAGGGCACACCTGAAATACAGCATTTAATAACATGAGGAAGCTGTCTGAGCAGGGGTAGTTTTGTAACTCTGAAGAGTAGGGTCAGAGAAAGGAAAGCCAGGGTATAGTATTTTTGCAGGCAGAGCCCAGAAATCTCCTCATTCATGTTCACTAGACACAGGGAAAAGAGTTTCCCTTAGGAAGGGAAGGAGTGAGTTGGAGCCCAAGTGACTAGCCTTGGCATGAATGAACATTCTTTCTCACCCAAAAAGTAGAAATAAGTAGTTCTTTCTTATATATAAAAGGTTAAATTGAGTGAATTTTAATCCCTTTTAATATAATGTTATCTATTTTTATGTATGTATAGTCATGAGAACAACAAAATTTGCCACAACAAAATTGGCATATGAATATATTGTACTGGAGCAGACAGGGCAAATGATGGAAGGTATAAGAGAGATGGAGAAATTTGGAGTAAACGTTGTATGCCTGGGCTTGATCACTCGGGAGCAAACTCTTCCAACTATTCTACCAGAAAACTAGTGTCCCCAGTGTGATGAAAACTGTTTCCACACTCTTCTATTTCAGGGCTGACTTTACATATGTTTTATTATATTTATTCACTCATTTAAGCCCCTGTACTACTTAATGACTAAGCCTTCAAAGTCCATTCAAACTTATCTCTAGTTTATGTGCTTGTTTAATCCTAGCACAAATACCTTAAAGGTCAATTTAGAGCTTCATCATTTCACTTGAATTTGTTTCTTAATGAGTCATTCCTTCAACAAATATTTATGAACTATTTGAAGAGTGTTACTATAAACAGCAAACTTGCTCATCCCTTAACAAAACACACTTACAACACTTTTATCTTAGGGTAAGATGATAAATGTGTGGATATACATACCATAAATTGGTATGCATAATAGTTTTTAACTTATTAGAAATTATTGCTAGATAAAAAGAATATTTTCATTGAAAAGGAGCAGCACATTGCCCTTTTTCTAGAACACACTGATTCTTATAAAATAACTTTCAGCATGAGATCAGTTGTTCTTAGATCACATTCCAAAAATGCTTAATTCCTAAAGCAATCAAAGATATTTATTACACAGAGCTCTCATTTATAAAGATGTGGGTCAGAGCTTGGGCTCAAAGTCTAATACACTACCTTTCCAAATTGATTTATATTTACTTTGGTATTTCCAAGTAAAGCAATCTGATTTCACAACATTGAACAATATTATTTAGCTTTTGTAGGTCTTAATTTCTTGTTTTAACTCCACATTCTGGTTTTTATGATTCAGTAGATAGATTAACCAACTCTACATTTGATTCTAGATTTACATTCAATAATTCTGATGTCAAAATGAGAGCATATTTTCTTAATTCAAAGAACAACAGCAACAACAAAAACAAAAACCAGGTTAACTGTGTTTCTCTGAAATTAATTTATCCTTTTCTAAAGAGTGAAGTGTTATTGGGATGTGAGATGGAATGTGCTTTTTTAGTCATGATATATAGCTGTTGTTGAGACTGCTCTAATGATTTCAGGTTTTATGGATATTATTTTTTAGAAATGTGCATTTGGTATATTTTTTGGAAATGCACATTTGGTTTTTTTACTCATTTTCTTGGCCAGATGATGTTAGAGTGGCATTGCAAAATGTTTTGTTATCAGGATTTTAATAAAAAGGGCATACAGATAATTCAGGATTAAATAAATTATTTCTTTTTGATTTACATAGTTAAAACTAACAACAGAGGACTGCGGAACAGAATCTTGGCTAGACCAATGCCAGGCAGAGCACCAGTAGTAACACCCATGCCAAACACCAGTAGTAACTGTTACAGTGAAGGAGTGACTAGCACTGTAAAATTGTCTTATATGCCTTTCCTTTGTTTCTTTGATATGTGCCCATTGTTATGCACAAACATGCAAAGTAGGATGTAAGCTAGAGTCATAAAATCATGGTATTTAGATCTAGAACCTCTTAATTTTAATAATGAGGACCTTGGACTAATTGGACACTGTTAGGTCTCTTTATCCACATTTTTTCAGGTAACTTTATAGAATTTTAAATTTCCTCACACAGACCTGTAATTTTATAGACCTTATTTTTGTGATGTACAGCATGGTGCCAATTTGAATTTCTTTTCCAATAAAAACTTTCCTTGCACTTCTAATTTTTATCTTAGGAAGGAAATGATTGTGAAACTATCTGAATTAATACACTGCCCTTCAGAACTATATTATTGATGTGTCTTAAATACTGTTTTGTCCTTTAGTAAGGAAACAAACTGCTCTCTCAGTTCTTTTTTCCTGTTCTTCTATTAAATGATTAGAATAGCCTTCACCCATGCATGTTATCAATTGCTTGTTTAGCAGTTATCGTCTAGACTAGTGAGATTAAGCACTGAAATGGTGGAACCTCAGCTGATGCAACACTTGCCTCCGAAGATGCCTGCCAGAAAATATGTTCAAGGTTGTTCCATAAATAGTAAATCTTTTTCCTGTGTAGTCTTTAATAAGAGCTTAAAATGGATTTTTAGAAGGTCCTGTGGATTGAACAACAGGAAATTTTAACCAAGTCATTAATAGCTAATGATGTGAACTGTAGGCAACTATCCACCATCACTCATAGGAGTAAAAGGAGACAAAGGCCAGATCAAGTCAGGGAACGTGGCAGTTCTTACTGTAGCAACTTCTCACTTCTTGCTTAATATATTTGTTATTTCAATGGTAGACAAAATTTGCTGGCTCACTGAATTTCTTTTGATTTACTCATTTATATATATTATAAATATATATGATTACATATTTAAATGTGTTAATATAGTTATATGTATACTAATAAACACTTCTGAATTTATTGTTTTCCTTTATATTATTTTAAGTAAAAATAAAATATCCTAAATATTCCTTTTTCCATATGAGGCAGACAAATATTTATTTAACTGTACCCTATTGAGAATCACATATCTAATAAGCATCTTGTATTCAGAATATACAGAGAACTATCAAAACTTAATAGTAAGAAAACAAACAACTCAATAAAAACAGTCAAAAGATTTGAAAAGACACTTCACCAAAGAAGATAAATGTGCACATGAAAATATGCTCAATATCATTAGCCGTTAGGGAAATGCAGGTTAAAACTACAATGATACACCACTAGATACCTATTAGAATGTTTAATATTTAAAAGATTGAGCAACCAAGCGTTGGAGAAGGTGTGAAGGAATTAGAACACACATTTGCTGCTGGTGGGAATGAAAAATAGTACAACCACTTGGCAAAATATTTTGTCAGTTTCTTCAAAATTTTAAACATACACCTACTATAATATCCAATCATTTCCATTGCTAGGTATTTACCCAAGAGAAATGAAAGCTTATGTCTATGCAAGTACTTGTATAAGAATGTTGATAGCAGCTTTATTTGTAATAGTTCCAAACTGGAAACAACACAAATGTCCATCAATAAGTGAATGGATAAACGAATTATAGTATATCCATATAATTAAATACTACTCGTCAATAAAAGGGAATGAACTGTTGATACTTGCAATAACTTGGATTAATCTCAGAATAATTATTCCCAGTTAAAAATATGATAGTGTTTTTCCAGAGACAATAGTGTTACTATATGATTCTGTTTACATAAATTTCCGGAAAATGCAAATGAATCTACAGAAAGAAGATTATTTTTGCCTGGGGACAGGGGCAAGGGACTTCAAAGGGATACTGGGAAACTTTTGAGGGTGATATATTTGTTCATTAACTTCACTGTGGTATTGGTTTCATGGGTATATACACAGGTCAAAAGTATTCAAATTGTGCATTTGCATGTGTCAAAGTTATTGTATGTCAACTATATCTCAATAAACCTTTTTAAAAATGTACCCTCCTTAGTTTAGTAATTTATGAATAAACATCTCTTCCAGGTCTTTGCCTCAACATCTAGACAAAGACCTGGAAGAGATCAGAGGTTCTTATGTTCGAACTTGATCCTAAATTGGATTTTTATAACAACTGTTTTAGAGGTGTCTTTCTTAGCTCCTCCTCCTCTTCTTCCTTCAATTTTGATCTCCTCCTTTTCATCTTCCTCCTTCTCTTCTCCTATTTCTCCTTCTCTTTCCATCTTCTTTTCTCTTCCCTTGCTTCCTTTTTCTCCTCCTGTTCCTCCCCTCTTCTCCCTCTTCTTAATCTAAAACACTTCCAACTTCATCTCTCATATGTCCCAGCAGTGGCCTTTCCTTTCTTTTTGCTTTTTTACTCAGCGTAATGAACATTGCCTATGGACATGCTGTGGCTCTCTGATTTCTGTAGCCACATGAGCTGAGTTGCATCTGGTGTCATGGCACATCAGATCTCAGTCAAAATACTAAAAACACTCACTGTTGAGTTTCAGTTTAAACATCACATCATCAAGATCTTTTCTCACCTTATATTCAATGTGATTTCCTAGCTCTCTGTTTCCACCGATTTTTATACTCCACCTAATAAAATACTCTTTATTATTCATTGTGAGGAATTGTTCAATATCAGTCTCCCCTTTTGATCTGCAAGATCTTTGAGGGCAGAGACCAAGTTACTCTATCCTTTTCCAGCTGTAAAATACATGATAATATCTTATTTTAATGAACTGAAAAGACAAAGATTAGATTAGAACAGTCTTACCCAGACATTATCTAGAATAAAGTATAAGCAGAAATCTAGAGAGGAATCTTGTTAGATCAACTATTCACCAACTATATGGTACTCCATTGGGTTATAAAAAAATAGTTATGGGGCAAGCGAGGCAGTTGCTTTGAGAGTGTTAGTTTGCTCCCTGAAGGAAGTGAGGGCAGTAGGTGTCTGTGGCCACTTTTGCCTTCCCTGGTTAAATTAAAAATACTGTTTGGAAATAAATTACTAGATGCTGTTTGTTTGGTACCTAAAAAGAGCTTAACATATGGAATAATTCTTACACATCAAGCATCAGGAGATACAAATCTTCCCCATTTGATGTCACTGCCATCCCATCTTGCGTCTCATGGTCTTTTTTGTTTATTTGAGATTTGCCTGTAAAGGCCTTAATATTGTACATAGAATTAAGGCATATAAATCATGTGAATTACCTAAAGACCTTCGGAGAACATAAACTTGCAGGTGTTTTCCTTGGAGAACTTGTTAGACAAAGTGACACAGAAAATGCAAGTTCCCAGTAAAATCCACTGGACTGAAAAGGCAAATCACTCCATGGCAGTGAAAGGATGGTAAACAAATTAATTTTTTCTACCAAATAAATACAAAGATTTTGTTTTGGATCCAAGAAATCACTGAAGTGGATAAGAAATAATTGTCATTAGTTAAGAGCCATGTTATTTTGAATACAAATACGGTTGACTTGATAAAGAACAGTATATCTCTCGGCATTATGACATATATTTCAGACGAATTTAATGTTCTTTAATGTTCCCCTATTTTTAAAACACATTTTAATTGTGAAATTAATGTTCTTTGCAAAATGTCTTTTTGAAAGCACTGTTATTATTGTATAAAGCTGATGTAAGCATATTGAAGATAGTCTATTTTCATAAGTATAGTTAAGTTTTCAAAAAAATTTAAACATTTGAATTTTGGGAAAAAAAGGAAATAGTTATTCAATTGTTCATTAAATATTTGTTATAGGGTACTGAATTTTGTCCTGAGGAATACCAAGTATAAATAGACGTTCCACCTACCCTTAGATTATTTATAGCATAGTTGAAGGGCTAACATTTACACACTAAAAGATAATAATGCAAAAGAGCTTGCAAAAAGCACTAATGCATGTAGTAAATGGACCCATTGGGTGTTCAGAGCACCTAGAGATCATATAGGGTCAAAAGTGGGCAGGGATTGCTGGCAGACCACAGGAGGATGGTTTGGAGGAAATGAAATAAGACATACATTTTGAAAAATGTGTATCAGGAACTTTAAGTTTTGGTTTTTACTTTTGCAGACTCAAATGCAGAAGCTTAAGCACAAGAGAGTTTGTATTTTCAGGTGAAAGAAGTTTGGAAGCTGTGACAGAATCTGGTTGGAATTATGGCTTGAATTCATGTTCCATGAACTCATCAGAGATTATTATTTCTTCTTTTTCTGTTCTGCACACATGATTTCTATCCTCCAGTTTACCTTGTGGTGTGATGTGGTTGCTGGAGCTCTAGCCATTCATTGTATTACATTCTTTAAAGCACTAGGATAATATACTGAGTGAGAGCACTAAGTTTCTGCTATTTGCTTCCTGTTTTGTCTCTAGCATGTAGAACAATGCCTAGGGTAGAATGAAGGGAGAAAGGAAGAAAGAAGGAAATGCAGGAAAGCAAATGGCATATATTTCTCAAATGAGTATAATTCCTTCACGTATTAACAGCTGTTCTTTAAGCGCTGTCCTGGGCAGGCCTACACTTCTGCTAACATGTCAATGGACAGAATGTAGTCACATGATCACACCTCTAGCTACAAAGAGGATTGGAAGATGTAGTAATTACACCAGATGACAATATGATCAGACAAAATGTACCAAAGTGGAAGGGGAGGATGAATATTAGGATGCTATCAACAGTCTCTGACACATATAGATAGAAATGAGAAATTACATATAAAAGATAGATTTATTTTAGATTTCAAAGGGCTTTGAAGGCCAATTGAAGGAGTTGGAGCTTTTTTACATAGTTACAAAGAAGCCAGTTTATTATTTTGTTCAGGGGAGTCAGATGAGGAAAACAATGTTTTAAGAATATTATCTGGCTTCAGTATTAGCATATAATGTCTAAGAAAAGATGAAGAATCAGGGCAATAAGTTAGGAAACCAGTGACAATCTAAACATGAAACAACATGATCAAGTCTGTAAGGAAGAGATGATAATGGAACATAGGTTACGTTATTTTTATATAAAAAAAAAGCACCAGCTAACTTTATGAATTGGTTATAGAATGGAGATAGTATAAATATATAATTTTAATTGTTCATCGTGAGTAAACTGGTCGGTATACTTAGCAAAGGTATCTTCAAAACAAACCAACCAAAATTTGCTTTAATTAACCAATAATTTGACAAAAATAACTATATATTTTGTTAAATTGTATATGTGCTCTTGAAAAGATTTCTGTTTCTACTTTTATTTTTACTGGAGCGTGGGAACAACCTGAATTTTACTCACACCATCCCAGTAATTTTGTAGTTTCAAAATCAGAGTAATACATACATGAAAAAATTATTTTTGCACATAAAAGTGAGATTTATACTTATTTGGTAAATAACTTAATGCAATAGTTATGGGACCAAGCTAGCAGAATTAGTCATTGACATGTCAACCACATGGAAAAAATTTGAACAAATAATTACTTGAATCCTGAAGCTTTTATCTTAAACATTCTTGTGTAGAATGCCCATACACAGTAATAATTATATTTTGACAATGAACTTTAAAGTTTCTTTTATTATTTCTCTTCTCTTGTTATGTAGGTATTCTACAATATTTTGTGTGTGTGTTAGTGTCCTTTCATTAAATAATGACATTGAGTAAATTATTTTGATTAATTCAGTGTAATGACCACTACAGCATTTTGTAGTTTATTTTGTTTGATTAGAACATGGAATAAAGAGTAGTAGACAATATCCCTTATACTTTCAGTAGAGCTTCACTGCATTAAATAGTATATTGAAAGGTAAAACTAGACTGTGTGCTCAAATTCAATGTCAAATTCTTGGAAAACGCATGTCACTGTGTTCTTTTCTATGCCGGCTAATTGACCCAGCAGTAGTCAGATAAAAGGGCTTAGTATATGAGTACTTTAGACCACATCTGTGAAACTCATGTGTACACTCTGCATGGCTCTTATGCTTTTCCCAAAGTAGAAAATGAAATAAACAGAGATAATTATTGCTGCTGAAAAATTCAGTGCTCTGCAAGACAGATTTTATTTTGACTAGCGCATATTACAATACACTTGTGGAACAAAAGAGAGGCTTATTTTTTTAGATTTTGTTTCCACATTCTATGTGCCTTGAATATTTTCTGACCTAGGTATAGTCAAATGCAATAGGGTGTTTCTCCTCCCTCCTTTCACTTTCTCTCTCTCTAAAAGATTTAATACTAAAGGAAAGCATCAGGGCCATTTTCATTTACTTATCAAGTATTTCACCATTGATTCCAGTTATTTAACCTTTTCTGAAGAAATGTAGTGGCATTCATGAAAAGAAAAGAATATCAAAATAGTGCAGAATCCTTTTTAATACCCAATGTTGATGAGATTATGGGTAAACAGACACTCTTACAAAGTCATGTAAATTGTTCCAACCTTTTTAGATACTAATTTAGCAAAATCAATCAAATTCCAACATGCACCTAAAATTTGGCCCAGAAACTCTACCGCTGGGAATTTGTCTATTGGAAGAATTTTCAAAAGTATTCAAAGATACAAGGATGTTTGCTGTAGTATTGTTGGTTTTAGCAAGACAATGAAAAGAACCTAAATGTTTGTTGGTAGGGGACTGGTTAAGTAAACTAATTTTTGTAGAAGCCGATTAATGAAATTAATGTCTGTGGTAATAAGGATAGGTGATCATGATGAACATATAAGTGTGTGTGTGTGTGTGTGTGTGTGTGTGTGTATACATACTCATATACATGTGCTTGGATGTTCATAGAAATTTTCTTAAAGGATACATATGGAAGAGTTAATGGATATTCTTAGAGAGAAAGGGATTCTGGATGGGCCAGTGGGCAATGTTTACGGGTAGGTGAGGCCTATGGCTGAAGTTTGTGGGGTTTGCAGTTAGAGCCTACAGAATCCTTGGTTAGGTGTGGCCTTCTGCCAGTGCTTTATTATTGAGCATGACTAGCAGGTAGTGCTTCACAGTTGAATGGGTCTGGTTGGCTGAGCTCTGTGGTCAGGTAAGGCTGCTGTCTGGGCCCCACAGTTGGGTGGATCCAGCTGCCTGGGCTGTGCAGTTTGGTAAGGCTTTCAGTTATGGTCACGGTCAGGCAAGGCTGCTGGCAAGAGCCAGGCGGCTACCACTGAGACCTGCATGCACTGGCCACTGAGAGCTCCTGTCCATTTTCTTTGTTCCTAACTGTCCCCAGGTGGCCTAGCCATGCCAATTCCCCAAGTGTTTTATGTGAAGCAAGACAGATGTGGGCCACTTGGGCAATGTCCGCAAACTGGGAAAGTTGTACATCTACCTTGATCTCTTTCTCCCACTGGAGAAGTCATGAGTCAAGGGGATCCTTCTTGGTTCTGTGTTGTGTTGGCTTGGGGGAGAGGTGTTTCAGACAAAGAAGGGTGATTTTTACTCTTTTTAATGCATTTTTTCTCAGTTTTGTGCTCTACCATGGTGTTGTACCCTACCTCTTGATTCTGGAATTTTCATAAAGGCATTTTTGTCCACGGATAGTTGCTAAATTAGTGTTTCTGTAGGGGGACTAAGGCAGGGTACCACCTATTTATCCATTTTGTGACATCCTTGACATACTAGTTTTGCTTTTCTCTTTTTACTTTATCCCAAATTCTGCTAAGCACCTATTCTTGGTTTTGTATCTCATTTTCATGTATGAATTTATCATTAAGACTTAATATATCTTTGGTCTTGATCCTAAATTTTCACAAGTTATGACTAATATTCTCCAGGTGAATTCAAGTAAATAGCTGCCTCAGTGAAATTGACCCAGGATCCTTGGAATCCTACATCTCCTGGCCTGTGGAATGACCCCCCGTAGGAATAAAGTAAGTGGTTTCTCTGTTTCATGAAAGTGCCCTCAGGGAAAAAGTATGGGAAATCAATAGTGTAAATGTAATGTAAATCTAGTCTAAAAAAAACCCACATAAAAATATGTATGTTTTAAGTATAGCTCTCATATTGAATTCTCTAATGAAAAATAAAAATCTTCAGTTATTTGAAAATTTTTCTGCTCTATAATAGAACCAGGCACTAGTAGCCCGGTTCTGATCCTACCTCCATGATATAAAATTACAACAAATTAGATATATGACTGATTCCAATCTACTTTGAACAGAATAAGTTTTTTTCTTAGACTCTGTATTCACTAGGTACTGTGATGTCACTTTCCTATTATCAATCATGTTATTCAGAAATATGAAAACAGGACATCTCAAAGATGTAAATATAACTTTTACATCAGACCATCTTTCTTAAATACATACGCTAATAGGCTTTTTAATTTTCCATAGTCCCTCTTTAAGGAACATTCACTAGTAAATTATGTATTACCATTTTCTGCTGGAGAGTTTTATGCATGTTTAGATTAGTCATTTAGTCACAGCTGTTGCAAAATTCTGGTGAGGAAAAGCTACTTATGTCTTTATTATTGTCTGGTGATAATATCATCTTTAGAAGTGTATCATCTTTTTAGCACTCTGGGAGGCCAAAGTGGCAGGATTGTTTGAGCCCAGGAGTTCGAGAGAAGTGTATCATCTGCTGAAGGGATTTTGGGGTCCCTTGGAAAGCGTGTGCTGGTTGGTGATTTGATGCCATTCCCAAGACAGACTAATATGGAAGTATGTTGCAGGTTTACTGCACCAGAGATTTCATAAGATTCTTTCCAAAAGTAATGATGAAATGTTATTTTCTATTGTCACTAGGGGACAATGGAAAAGACATAGACTAGGAATCCAAAGAGATGAGTTTAAGATTTAGCTATCTATACCTGCAGTGTTTTCTTGGACAAGTTATTTCACCTCTTTGTGCTTTGGCTTATGTAAATTATCTGAAGGGACTGGAATTATCATTTTCAGTTCCGAAATTAAAATAAATATAAGACAGTTCATTTATCAATTTACCTTTTTTATTATTTTAACTTTTACTTATCAGTTTAACTTTTTCCTGCAGGAATAAAAATTTTGATTAATTCCCATCACACTTCTATCCACCATACTGTCTGTTCAAGATTTTTTTTAACCACTTAAACTTTTTATTTATTTCTCAGCAATTTTATTCAACACATTCTGGGGTTAAGATCTTCTGCTGTATAATACTTGGTATGATTTGGAATGTATGATGGTTAATCTTACATGTCACCTTAACTGGGCTGAGGAATGTTGGGATAACTGGTAATACATTATTTTGGAGTATATGTGTGAGGGTGTTTCCAAAAGAGATTAGCATTTGAATCAGTAGACTGAGTAAAACAGATTTCCCTCATCAATGTGGGAGAGCATCATCCAATCCACTGAGAATTCATATAGAAAAAAATAGTGGAGCATAGGAGAATTCACTCTTTCTACTTGAGCTAGGACATCCATCTTCTCCTGTTCTTGGACATTGGTGATCCTGGTTCTAGGGCCTTAGGACTCCAACCAGGACTTATACCATTGGTATTGGCTCCCCTGGTTCTCAGGCCTTCTGACTCAGACTGAATTATATCACCTGTTTCCCTGGTTTTCCAGCTTTCAGAGAGCAGATCATAGAACTTCTTGGTCTCCATAATTGTGTGAGCCAATTCTCATAATAAGTCTCCATATAAAACTCTCTCTCTCTCTCTCTCTCTCTCTCTCTCTCTCTATCTCTATCTATCTGTACATACATATAAGTTCTGTTTCTCTGGAGAACCTTGACTAATATGGAGTGATAGAGATAGCTCAGTTGGCCATTTTAAACCTCTCATGGCATGATCTTCTCTTTTCATCTAGGGCCACAGCAAGTTTGGAGAGTGAAAGTCTGGAGATTTGATAGTTCTTTCTTCAAATTATTTTAGCTATAATAAACAGAGTTAAATGATGGGTAATTTGGAGTCTATTGGCACATATTCCAGTTAGTACATCACCTACTCTGGGTCTGTAAGAGGGGGCTAGCCATAGTAAACAGTACCTGAGGCTACAGCGGCCCAAAGATTACCCCGGAAACTTACAAAATAGGAGACAAGTATTGACTTAACTCAGTATCTTTGGCAAATCTCTATCACAGATTGCCCCAAGGAGCTTATAAGAATGTATGCAAGTCTCATTCTATTCATGAGCATGTATATGAGCACAGATACCTTCACTGGAATATTTGGCAGTATCTGGATCACACAGCATAAAATATTCAATGATAATTTCTTGATGATGTATTGCTATGGTTTTGCATTTTTTGAGGGTTTCCTCAATTTTACTCAACACTCCTTTTACTCAGAAAGAAATGGATATACAATCCTGGTATTATTATTTATAACAAGAGAGTGGAAACTCCCTATAGAATGTGCCTGGCTATAAATAATAGCTTTTCCTTTGATACAATTCATTACTGTTAGTATAGGACTTCATTTATATTTTTACTTTTATTATCAATTTTAAATTCTCCATCCAGTAAAATGTAAGTGGCTCTTGTGTTCTCCCATCTCCAAACAGAGAAGAGGGGTGAGTTGTATACCATGATGTAGTAAAAATGGGCTCCAAAGATGTAGAGCTCCACAGTGAGGAAGGAAAAGGGTTTTCATGGTTCCTGCATATATTGACTCTGAGAAGGGAAGCCAAAATTCCAGGCTGTTGGAGGGGAAAGTTTCTCTGCAGGAGGAAGTCACTACCTGGTTATCCTCAAAATATCTCCACATTTGGTGCTCTCCCTCCAGTGGAGCCTCTGATCTCTTTCTCCTTCTGTGAGGAGCCCTTAGGTCTTACCTTACGAGGAAAACTAAACTATCTGTATACTATAGAAACTTCTGTAACTGATACCAAGAAAGAGAAAAGGAGCCTTGAAAAGTCTTGGAGAAGATGAAAGTGCTGTGGACCCTTTGACTGTGAGGAAGAAGCAAAGGCTACTGTCTCGATGGGGCCTGTGCAAATTCTGCTGTGACTTTCCTGCAGAGAAGAAGAAGCAACAGACCTATAGGCTCCTGAAGGTGGTCAAACTCCAGCTACGATGAAAAGCTGACCTGCAGGGTTCCTTTCAGATGGTGGCCGAGATGCACCTACTTCTGGGAAGCTTTCCTTGTCCCTAGAATGGGCGGCTCTCACCTCCTGAGCCCACTAGTTACACTTTATTAGGCATGTACACACCTGGGATCATGTCACTGGGGATCCCAAGGAGATGAGCTGAGTCCTGTCCATCCTGAAACCTTTGAAAGTCTAGGTCTAGCAACTCTCCACCTATTCTGGAGGTGTGGAGGAACCAGTGGTGTTTGTTTTCTTTTAGAAAGCCGACCAACCAGGCAAGGTTAGAACAACTACGGAACAAAGAGAATTTTCATGAGAATTAAACTCATGACCACATTTCCCATTAGCACTGATGCAGCGCTGCCCACAGGCGGCACAGTGTTCCCACATGGGACTAGCTCACTCACTGTTTCGTAGCAGATTCTCTTTTCTTGGAATAGTAGCTTGTGGAAACAATATATGTATAGATAGTTTCTTGATTTATCATACAAGTAATGATTCTTTTGCTATACTGCTCTAGGAAGAAAAAAAGAAATGTCATGAAAAGAGACAACCCTGATGATGTCACCATATTAGGTCACCATGTGACAGACAAATGCGTAGGCAGTGGAATAGGATGGTATAGACTGTGTGTAACTTACTGTTAGTTACTTCGAACAATGAGAGTATTTTGTCTATACTTTGAAAGACAAAATAAAGTTCCTATTTGGACGAGCAGGAAAATATTTTGGGTAGGACATAGTCTAGGCAGCAATGGTGGTAGGAAATATTTGTAATTCCTGTTGCCTGTTTGTTGGTCTTATTTTCTTTCTTTCAGTCTTTTTTTTCCTCCCTTGCCTGCCTGCAATACAGTGTGAGCCCAGCTCTCCTGTCACTCTTAGAGAAAAGGTTTGAATAATTGCTAAGGTGTTAGGGACTCAGTATATTTAAATGAGTAGCTCTCTTTCCCTCTCAGGAATAGTTACAACAGAAAATTAATAATCACACTGTATTACAGGCAGGTAAGGGAGAAAAAAATATCTTATGTAGTGCGGCTGTATTTTTTTTCTTTTAAGCTTTCCTTTAAGATATTTGTATAATTATTTGTATACACACATAGACACACACACAGACACACATACACATTTTATACGATACAGCCCAAAACACAAAAATCAAGGTATCCTGGCAGGGTGAAAAGTAGATTTCTGAGTGATGTTTTTCCTTTGTCATTCTCATTCTAATCTGTATGACAACAGCTCCCTGTTGCTTTTAGTGGCCCTGAGTATCTTAACCTTTGTTGTAATGGTTTGTTAACCAGGATGCCCGATACATTCCACATAGCAGAATTGTTGCTTGCACAATAAAAATTTTGACATGTGTACTCTTTTGTAGTTTAATTAATTCTCTTATACTTACAAACTCACAAATCTATGGGGAACATGAGTGGCAATTGGGTGACGGTGGAGGCTGGAGTGTTATTCAACTAATCTAACACAATCCTGGAAAAGCCAAAACAGTCATTCAACAGAATACTGGGGAAAAAAAAAGTGTGATTTCTAGGTATTCTCACCTCATACCATTTCCTGTCAAAGAGAATAATAGCTATTGAGTAGAAGAAGAATATGAAATATTTTGATTCAAAGAATAATGAAAATGGCTGGCAAAACTTTTTCTCATTCTAGTAGGTCTATGGAATGAAATATTTCTGACTGAATCTTTTTTTATACATAAGATCCAGAATAAAAACAAATGTTTACAATGTGCTAAGTACAGGCTAAGTACTATTCTTAGATCTTTATATATACTGATTCATCTAAACCTCATAACACACCATAGCCAGCATATATTATGATACTTAATTTCAGTATGAGGAAACAGAAACAGGGAGGTTAACTTATGTGGCCAAGGTCACACAACTGGTAGTGGCTGGAACTCAGACTCAAGTTGTGCTTTTAAAAACTGTGCTCAGAACCTGCCATTTGTTCATATCTATGAAAAAGAAATTATCAATGAATTAATTATAATAGCTGACATTTATTGAGTGCTTCCTCTGTGCCAGGTGTTCTCTAAGCACTTTGCCTGCAATACCTCATTTAATTTTTGCAACAATCCTCTGTGGTATCATCAGCTCCATTTGAAAGACAAAGAAATTAAGGGTCAAAGAATAAATAACTTGTCCAAGTCACAAAATTGGTAAGAGGGAGACAGGATTCAGGTAATTAGACTCATATCCTTTACCACTTCTCTTCATGCTCAATGGTTTTAGTCAATCATCAACATCTAGTGAACCCTCATGAAGTTCAGAGTCAGGCTGATGGGTGTTTCTCCCTTGGGATATGTTATTGCCTAAAGAATGTAGTTTGTCTGGTAGCTTGAAGAATGGGGTCCAGGCAGCAGCAGCAAATAGGACCATTTAAAATCCAAGAAATTTGAATATCAAATGATTGGTTCTTTGCCATGTATTCTGAATGGCTGCAGATTTAAATCCTTCACTCTTTGCCAAAGCTTTCTTGGACTTATTAGTAATGCTTGAGTGTTTTTCCAAGACATACTAAGCTTATTTGTATAACTATGCCTGTCTTTGTGGATTGACAGGGTTCATGTGATCTTCCTCAGTGATTGCACTCTTGGGCAAGATGGCATCAGGCTAACTAGGCACAGTATAATTTATTTCTGAACTTTGTTCAATGTTGATATTCTTGATATATTCTTTGTAGAAAGGGGAAAAGCTAACAAGAAGAATGAACACATTAACAACTGAAGTTTTACGAATGTAATTATTAAAAAAATTAGAATAGAAAGAAATCAGATTGAGAATTGGTTGTCAGGAACTCTGCCAGGGTGGCCTGATGTTATCTGGGTCCCAGAATTGTCTTGTGTCAAATTGTGAGGTTGATGATCTCAGGAAGATCTTTCCATTTCTAAAATTTAAATACTTTTTGTAAGAGGTCTGCTAGCACAAGATTTTCCTGACAAATAAGGGCTGGTAGTGGTGGTGAAGGAGTGGAGTATGGGGAGGTACGGAGAGATGATGGTGGTAGTTTGTGGATAAACACATATAATGTGATCTCTTTTCCCCCCATCCCCAACCCCAGTATGTGAGGACACAGAAAGAAGACTGCTTTCTGCAAGCCAAGAAGAGAACTCTCACCAGAAACCAAAGTGGTCAGTACCTTGATCTTGAATTTCCCAGCCTTCACAACTGTAAGAAATAGATTTCTATTGTATAGGCCAACAATAGTAGTAATAATAATGATGAAAAAGTAATTTGAAAACTACACAAGGTCATTAGAATGTATTATAGTTCAGGAATGCCAGTACTGGTAGTATAGTCTATAAATGTTAGAGTATTGTCTATTACTAGAAGTTATATAAATAGCAAGGAATTAATATGCTTATGAAGATAAATCCTTATTTGTTGATTTCTACCATGCCTGCGTAAAACACTAGCATATGAATAGCAGCATAGAATGGTGACTAGATCATTGCTTGCCTTTTAAGTATAAAACAGAACAAACTGTTCTTATTTTGTAACAGGCGTGAATTAATATCTATCTATCCTCTAGACAGTCATTAGACACTGAAACTAATAATCTAAAACTAATAATCTAGAAACCCTGCAGCACCTCCCATCCAAAGATCTTACGGGAGATGAGAGGCCTCTCAAAGTCAACTTGGCAGCAATCGTATCAGGAGGTGGGAGAATGTCTTCCAAGGTCCCTTACTGCTGCTGTTTAACCTCATTTGCAACTTTATTAGATTTTTAAATTTTGATGTACCTAGTAGTGTTGATGTACCCATTTAATTTTTTTTTCCTTTTGTTTAGAGACAGGGTCTCATTCTGTTGCCCAGGCTGGAGTGCAGTGATGTGATAACAGCTCACTGTAATCTTGAACTCCTGGCCTGGGCTCAAGCATCCTCCCACTTCAGCCTCCCCAGTACCTAGGATTATAGATCCATGCCACCATACCTGGCTAAATTTTAAAACAATTTTTTTTTTTTTTTGTAGAGACAGAGTCTCACTATGTTGCCCAGGCTGCTCTCAAACTCCTGGCCTCAAATAATTCTTCTGCCTTAGCCTCCCAAATTGCTGGGATTACAGGCATGAGCCACCTCACCCAGCCCCCATTTTAATTTTAATTCAGTTTACCTGAAGAGTAAAAAATATTGAAATAATTTCTTCCAATTACTGATTTAAGACACTCTTGTCAATAATCTTTTGTAAAGCCATATTACTGCCATGGGCTTTAGATGTTTATTGGTTTTCAAATGTTCTGCCTAAATTGAAACTATTACTGCTTAAATAGAGTCATTTGCTAATTTTCTGCAATAGATAAGCCAATAATTTGAGAAGTCTGGTGTTATTTCATTTGTACCCTCTCTTTAACAGGCTGTCTCCTCTAAATCAAAAGCCCCAACCTCTTTTTCATTTCTTTCTTTTTTTTCTTTTCAATAAACAAATAAAACTAATTCCAAATATGCAAGGTTAAGAAGGGAAAGGTAGCATCGTATAAATAAGCTGAAACTGAGTGTAATTAATAAAAGTTATATTTTTAAACGTGGCAGTCTACTTTTAATTATCTATCGTATATTTTCTTACAAAAGATATTCATTTGTTTATTCATGCAGAATATGAATCACTGAACATTTCCCAAGTGCTAGGCTGCGCTAGGCAATAGGTATTAGTGAACAACAAATAAGATTACTCCTTCTGGAGCTTTCATACTAGAGGGAAGAAGAAAAATGGACAAGTAAAAATAGTGTCTTTTAAATGATATATGTGAGCATAGAAATCAACTAACCTCTGCATTCAGCTCTACCCTTTTGGATTTCAGTTTCCCTCCTGATCTTCCAGGCTCCGTCACAGTCAGCAAGGGGCTTGCGCTTCACGACCCAGATAGGTTTCTGAACTTACCCTAGTGTTCAATCATCTTGTGAGTACAGAACCCTAGAAAAAGAGACCGAATGAGTGTCCCTCCCTCAAAAGTCCTGGTGGCTTCAGAAAAAAATAACAGAAACTCTACACTGACCTTGCTACCTCTTGTGAATTTGTTAGTTAGGATTAGATAATGCTTGATTAAGCGTTGGAGGTGGGGATTTAATGGCATTTATTCAATCAGGTCTGGACAGGCTAGGTAGGTGAGGTCTGTCCATGGGGGTGGTAGGATCAAATCGAGATGGTCATAGGAATCAGTGTTGAGCAAGAGTTGAGCAACTGAGTCAAATTGTGAAGACAAGATGAAGACAGGAACTGAGGTTAACAGTTAAAGTCAGAAGAAACAGACAGAGAAGCCAAGTTCCAGGAGGTCAGGGAATTTTAAGAATGGTGTAAGAATCCTGTCTCTGTGTCAGAATTCTTCCATTCTAGTCAAAAAAGCTCATGACACTACATCTGTGAGCAAGACTGATGAAAGTTGCCTTTTGATTGTGCAGACATCGTCGAATAATAGAAAAAGTAGCTAATTAAAAACAACAAAAACAAAGCCTAAGTTCAAATTGTGGCTCCAATATTAGTGTCACAATGGAAAGGTTAACTACTATCTCTGAAAATCAGTTTTTTCATCAGTAAAATGAGAATAACATCTACTCCCCAAAAGAGCTTTATTTAAGAATTAAATTAGATCTGTACAGGAAAGTACCCTCAAACTGAAATATACCATAAACATTTAAAATTGACTATTAATGTGACATTGTTTCAATTAAGAGTGCTCAAATAATAACTCTTTCAGAAGATAGTTTTTCTCCCCTATTTGATTTACATAATGGCTAGACACTTTCAGACTCTTGAGATTCCTGTTAAAATTCTAGCTATGTCAGAGATCATCCTCAAATACTGAAAAAGCTGAAACAGATAAGAAGAAGAGTATGCTTGGGACTCAACGTGGGATTAGTAGTAAGACTCCCAGCTGTGAAAAGGGTAAAATTGAAGTTCTATATGGCCAACTGGTAGCGAGCAAGATCCGTGTATTTCTGTGTTTTCTGAAGACTGGAGTGTCAGAGTAGCTGGTATGGTGGGTCAGAGGGGTGGGAGGTGGTGGATCTTACAGAGCAGTAGCTGACCACAGGGACAGAGAGGGGACAGAGAGTACTGGACATGGAGACACATGACCTGGGCTTTTATAATGACTTTACCCCTTACCCATTATGGTCCTGTGGACAAGGTTAGTGTATTTTGCTTCATTTGTGAAGTAAGAGGCGGGGACCCGGTGACCCCTAATGTTTCTTCTAGTTATAATAGTCTACGATTCCATGAATGAATTATGCTCTGCATTTGCATAGCATATTTCACTTTCCAAAGCATGTTGACATGTATCACTCACTGATCCTCTGAGGAGGGATGGCATATGATGTTATCCTTATTTTATAAATGAGGAAGTAGAAATTTAGAGACTGTATCTTTTATAAAGTTTCATTTTGGGGCCTGAGTCAAGGATCTAGATTCAGAAACATTTAGTTGATTTAAAAATTATATCAGAATTGGGTGTGTTTCTCTTTAAGAATTCTTGGCAATTACAAATTATTTTAAACTATCATGTGAGGTGGTGGCTGCTATGGAAACTGCATTAATACACAAAGCATGCAAAGCCTGTCACCACATCAGATGTTGCTGCCCTTTGGCTATGCTAACTTACTTATCCGGTTTTTTGAAAAATATTTCTCTCCTTCGTTTTTTTCTTTTTTATTTTTTTCAAACACATGCACCGTATGCTTATCATCCAAGAAATCTCATTTCGAAGTGACTCATTCTTACGAAATGCATTAAATGAGTTGGAACAAAACATTCTAGGGGAAATACAACCTGGGAAAATAATCTATTTAAAAATACATACATAATATTCATTTTGTATTTATGTGGCTCAAATAAAATGTGAACAGAAGCTTAGGAAGAAAAACTAAATTCGTGAATTAGGCTCATGTTTATATTATAATTACAAAGATAATCATGTATGAATTTAAGT
>NW_012148841.1:644860-666406 GCF_000956105.1 Propithecus coquereli | reverse complement strand
AATATATATATAAAAAATATACAGTGTCTGTAAATTGTTACCACCTATATTCCAAAGCCTCTCTGTTCCAAATGGGACTCTACTGTTTTGAAATTGCTTTCCTTGTTCCACTCAAAGAAATAGTGGAGATGTAGATCCCAAAATTATGCAAGCCAGAAGTGTTTACTTCCTCCTATATTCACTGTTCTTTGGCAAACACATGTAACACTTTTTTTTTGCCATCTTACTTACCACCTTGTGATGCCAACTATGGTTGAACTGGCAACAGTCAGTACTATACTTATATTGCTGCCTATTTGTAGACTATTACATGCTGGTAGTCTTTTATTTGTATTTCTCTTATTAATAATGAATTGTATTTTTTCATATGCCTATTAGTTAATTTTATAACCTCTTTAAAATATTTATTCATAAATTGGGCTATTGTGCTTAGTGATTTACATTAATTATTTATATATAAAGGGAAATGTGCTTTTAAATAGTATAGAAAATATTAATGTGTTTGATATATTAAAGATTTAAATTTTTATGTGGTAGGCAAATCTATCATCTTTGTGATGTATTGCAATGGTTTTAGGCTTAGAAAATTCTTCTTCTTGCATATATTAAATATTCGCATGTATTTTATAGTTTCAAGTTGTTACTTTTAAACTTTCAATCAAGTTTCAATATATTTTGGATGTGCTACAAACTGATAATTTGGCTTTTTTTCCAAAATAGTCAATTTTCCAAACATAATGTAGATATAATATATACTTTTCCTATGAATTTATGATATTTTAAATCCTATATTAAGATTTTAACATTGGTTCTAGAGCTACCGCATTATCTTTCCTTAGATTCTGAAGGCACCACTATACTGTATTAATCTTTATAACTTTAAAATAAATGTTAATTATCAAATAGCATAATTCACTCTTTAACATGATTTACCATTCTCATTTGTTTAATTTTTCTAGATAAACCTAATAAAGTTCTTGCTCCCAACCAAAATTCCCAATGCTTTTTCTTTTCTGTTTCATTTAGTTTGATTTATTTATTCTGCTTTATATTTAATGTTTATGTTAAACTTGGAGAAAGTCATTATTTTCCCAAAAATATTGGGTATTCAGAACAGAGCTTATAGATTTTTTTTCTTTTTCTTTTTTTTTTTGTACAGGGCACCTTGGATGAAAAGTTAATCTATTATAGAAGGATAAGTCAAGAAGTCATTGGGGAAGTTGCTCTTGAATACATGCAATTTGGAAAATGGACATTGAACACAGGATTTTTTTAGAAGCAAAAGTGCTAGTGGTGATGGTAAAGAATCAATAACTTATACAGAGAGACTAAGAGATTCTTAACTGGTAAGTTCATTTACATCAGTCAATTGTAGTATTCTTAGCCTCAAGAACAAGCAGTTTCTTTATGTTGGGAAATTTGCTTGCAATTTAAGACAGTAGGAACATTTCTTAAAAAGCATTCTGTCCCAGAAGATTCTCTCCCAAACCACTTTGTACCCCCCATCACATCACAAGGAAGATTTGCACTGGACAGAGTTACAAGAAAGACTTACATCTCCAGCAATTAGTGCCTTGCATGTTCTTATTCATAGACTTAACCAAAGTTAAAAGAATTACAAGGCCAATAGAATTATGGTTTGGAGGCTTTAATGAAGAAAGTTGAAATTTTAAGGAAGGGAATGTATATGAGGCAGTGAAAGATCACAGATAAGCTAAGATTTGAAACCTGGTTCCCCTATATACTGGTATTTTAATGATGAACAATTGCTTAACTAACCTAATTTTAGTTTTCTCATTTATAAAATTGGTTATATCAATATTTTGTAAGGAATGTAAAAGAATTAAAGGAAATAATGGAATGATGTACAAAGTGGGAATGACACAAAACCTATTAATAAAAAATAGTAATAATAAATGTCAATAATTATTATGTATTGTGTTTAGTAAACACTTTTTAAGAGAGTGGAAACTCTCCATAATACTAGGAGGTAAGCAAACTACTGCCGTGGGCTGTAAAAACATAGACAAAGAAGAGAAGCTCTAAATAGAAATAGGACAGACAAACCTAGCTGCTCCTTTCTAAGGACTTTATTAATATATTCATAGAAAAGCCAACAGTAAGACATTAAGAGACCTATAAAGGACTCTTGTAAATGGTGCTTGACTATCTGGAACTGACTAAATTAAACTGCTTCAAACTGGAAATGTGACTGATTATTTTTGTTTTTTTAAAAAAGGCCCCGAAAATAACAGCAACAAAAAGAAGTATAGATGAAAGATCATCAACTGTGTCAAAGGGAGCCATTGAAAATTGTAGGTAAGTAAAAATTTTGGACGTATAACCAAGAACATTAAGACTAAAAAAAAAAAAAAATTAAGAAAACAAAGTAATTCAATTGTCAATTTAAAGAAATGTGTTTTCTGTATTGGGAATGTCTAAGACCTAAATGATTAAAAATTGTTCCAAAAATGTGTCACAAGTCCCATAAAATTTGAACTGGCTCAGTGTGTATTATGGACTATAAAAGAAACAGAGAGGTCTGAAAGTAATAACCAATCAGATGATTAGGAGAGATAAATGGAAAAATTGAAACATATTTTAAAACCTAAGAAAGGAGCTAGCTCTGATGGTCTGATTAAAACCCAGAAAAAACACTGCTGTGACCATTTATCCCCCGTGACAGAGCAGAAGTAGATGGAATTATTTTTAAACAGATTAATAGCAAAAAGTCCACTCAGAAGGTATAAATTGTGCTCCAGAATCTTCAGATACGTTATCAACACCCAGAAAGGAAATTTATAACTCTACTAAGGGAGTCAAAGAATTATCAGGGTAAGACAACATCCTGAAAGAGATAAGAGATGGAAAATACTGAGTCTATGTTCTCCAGTTCTAAATTTACTCAAGAATAGGTAACATTTACACAGCTGAAGAATGTATGCATATGGGGAACTTCATTTTCTATAGAACTGACAATCTATTTTTAAAACTGAATAGTAATCAAAAGGCACTTTTAAACATCTAAGGAAAATACTGGCTAAAATTAAGGAAGTGGTTTTCCTTATAATGCAAACAGTAAATTCTTGGACAGGACAATTCATCAACATGATCTTTCACGACTCTGTGACCTCCTTTGATGTCCAAGAGAATTACCAGGATTGGCTTTGTGGCAGTTCCATCCAAATACATTTTATAACAGGATAAGATGCTGTGAAGCACAGTATAAAGAAAAAATGATAAGAAAAAAGAGCGGTAGTGCATTCATTTATTCATTTTATCATTCATTTAGTAAGTATGTATTGAGTGCTACTATATGCCAGTCAGTGTTCTAGGTGCTGGCGATATAATAATGAATGAAGCTGTCAACATCCCTCAAATTTTTAAGTTATAATAGTCATGACAAAATGTAACAGCATATAAATTAATTTATAATATTACATAATAGTAAGTACTATGAAAATACATAGTGCTATTATCCACAATGCCAAGTAAAGCTCAGGAGGTATAGAATATTTCAGAAAAAGTAGGTCCAATGTAAACAAGCCAAACGAATGTTCATTCAGTTTCTATGATAACTCAGCAAAACTTCCTGAGCACTCAGAGCTGCATGTTCATAGTGTTCTGCCCAGGACTGACTTATCCACCTCCAAGCTGTAGCAGAAATAGGCTCCTGACATTTCATAGTGCACCTCACTCAAGGTTATGCCTCTTCCCAGAAGGCAGGATGAATAGCCAATGTGGGAATAGATAGACAGGCTCAGTCCCTTGCCTCAGTTTGAGACCACTGTAAAAGTTCTTCCCAGCTACAGAGCTGCAAGTAGGATCAGCTGAGGCTTCCGGTGTAACCGCAGTGTAGGTCAGCTTCTCCCACTGTCCTGTCTTTCTTCTCCCCTCACTGCTTGCATCTCCTGAGGGCATTCCCCAAGAAACCTTCTCCCTGGAATTCTCTGCTCCCAGGAGATCCAGTCTAAGACACCGACGTAAATTGGGAGGAGCCAAGGGTTTCCATGTGGAGCTGATGAAAATTCAAAACAGTCTTTTTATGAAAGGAAATAAACTACAAAATTTGGAGGAAATTTTAAATACTGAATATATATGAAACTTGCAAATAACATCTGTCGAAAACTTTCAATGAGAAACTTGAGTTTATGTCTGTTAAAAAGTTTTTAAAGATTGGGTTTTATGCTTGAAAGGGCTGTACACTGCTTTTTATCAAGACTTTTTAATGATGATCTTTTCAAATTCTTGATAGTCACCATCAAGGAAAATCTTTGTTCATACAGACAGATGAAAAATCACGGAAACATATTTTATAACGATTCAAAAGTTTGGAGCTATCGAAATTATATACATATAAAGAATCTTACAGATTGTCTTTCTTTCATTAATAATCTAATGATAAAATTTTTAATAATAATTATAATAGATTTCAAATCTATTCAAACTTTTTCAAGTCAAGATTCAAAATAGTGATAAATCTCTCATTTGTAGAATATACATAACACTGCTAGGGCTATGACCCAGCCACTAGCTTGGATGTCTCTAAAACGTGCCTGGATTGCAAAATGGACAGAATCTTCAGATGTATGTAAGGGCCGTTTTACCCTTAACTTTGGTCTGAACACCGCACTCTGTGGGCACCAGGAGCACATGGCATGCAGCAGCTGCATGGACCCCACCTCCGTAGTGGCTGCTGATGTAGATGTCCGGGAGTAGAGGATTTCTATTTTTATGGTAGAGCAGTAAGTGCTGGATGTTTCTCATGTTCACTGCTTGCAGGGATCTTGTGCACACTGTCAGCTTGTTCTTCCTGGGCTACTGTCTGAAGGACTGAGGAAGAAAGACTATTTCAGGCCCTACCTGGCCACCTTGAGGACTTAAGTGATTTGTATTTTGTGTTACAGCTTCAATTCTTTTGTGGCAGATCATCGTGTGCTGTATACAAATTGGATAGCTCAGGGATGTATTCCTAGGAGTATAAACTCAAATGACCAATAGAGGATCTCAGGGAAATATGCAGATCTTAAGCAGTGTAATTGGGATAAAGGCAGTGAAATTTATTCTTTTGGCAATTTGTGACACATACAAAACCAACAGCAACACATTTTGCAAGCTGGAAAACAGATGGACCTGTGGTAACTTACTGAGCACATCTGAGGAAGAAGAATCCTAAGGCAGAAGTGGAGAGGTCTGAGAAGCCCTCTGAGTCAAGAATAGGCAACACCATGTGTCTCTGAGCTAGGAGTGAAGAGAGAGAAGCTAAAATGAGAAACTGGGGGAAACTGTTTGCAAAGCAGTTTGATCTTTAGTTCCTCTTCCCCACTAGCCCACAGGTTAGCAGATAGGGATTTATTTCCTGGAGAAAGTAAGACTGAGGGTCTTAGGAATGGGGATCAACCAACACAAATGATAGTGTTGTTATCTCGCAGAAAAGTCGGAGATACAGTGACCAGACACATGCTGTAGGCTGGGCTGAAACCTCCAGCCTTCTTTCTCCACTGAACTCCGAGAAAGAACAATTATAGCCAGACCTTTAACTACTAGGAAGGAGACTGGAAGAGAACATTTTGGGAGAATCTGACCACCTCATAAGAAAAGAACTAAAGACACTTAACACTCATGGTTCACCTACCCAGTTATGCTGCTAAAAATTTCAACATACTTTTTCAGTGTTTTCACTCAGATTTTACACCAGCTCTTTCCTTCCTCTCTTTTGACTCTGTCCTAATTAGTTTTTATTTCCCTTTAGAGCAGTTTCTTTCAGTAGAGAGGACTGTTCTAGGAAAAAAAACAACTCTTGTTGTCAGTTTTTGGAGTTCATTGGGCTAGACTGCTCAAACTCCTTCAGTTCTTTTTTCTAGGTCCCTTACACCCCGCAAGAAATTGGGGAGGGCATAACCCTTTCTAATTTAAGCTACTGTCCTGAAATTTGCCTGCTAAGCGTTCTAGTGAACAGTTGTTGGCTATTTTGAGGTATTCTCCCTCCCAGGTGAGTTAGAGGCTGCCCCATTGTTCATCTCTTCTTCCTTCCGCAGACGTACCAATCACACGCAGACATTGGCCTTGTTAGACTTTTCTCCCTGCCTGTTTCTATTTGGGGATTCAAGGAGTAGAGTGTCACCTGGTTTTATAGTAAGTCTTGCCTGTAGGTTTTTGGTTATTATCCAGTTGCTTTGTCTGTTTTTATGTAGGAATTTAAAGAAATTAAAAAATTACGCTGCCATTACTGCCATGCTCCTGGAATATGCCCTGTACCACTATTATTTTGTTAAGTTAGGTTTATTGAGGTATAATTTACAAATAGTAAAATTCATCCTTTTTAAGGTGTGCAGTGTTATGAGTTTTGACAATCATAATATAAAATATTTCCATCACATCAAGATTTTCTCTGATGCCATTTAGTAGTCAAGCTTTTCTGCCCACTCCCAGCCCCTTGGAAACTACTAATCTGATTTTTATTCCTATAATTTTGCTTTTACCAGAGTGCCATACAAATGGAATCATACAGTATTTTGTTTGGCTACTTTTATTTAGTATAATGCTTTTGCGATTCATTTATCTTACTGAATGTGTCAGTAATTCATTCTTACTTTTTGCTGAGTTGTGATCCATTATATGGGCGTGTCACAGTTTGTTTATCCATTCACTCAATGGTGGACATTTGGGTGGTTTCAATTTTTGGCTATTATGAACAAAACTGTTACAAAGATTTACATAGAGGTCTTTGTGTGGATATAAGTTTTCCTTCTTTTGGGTAAATATCTAGGAGTAGGACTGCTCCATTGTATGGTGAATATATATACTAAATATATATATATACTATATGTTTATAGGAAACTTTCAAACTGTTTCCTAACCTGGTTCTACTGTTTTGCATACCTGTCATGTACCCTCCTTTTAAACCTTACAAAGCAACTGTAGCATATGCATCACTAAAACTAAGTCTATGAAAGAAGTTATGCGGTTAAAGACACAGGAATCCAATGCAGGAGAAATGCAAAGAAAATTCTAAGGACAACAGCAAGATTATTTCCATGTGACAATTGTGCATTTGGTCTGGAGAAGAGCCAGTCTTAGAGACAAGGAGAATGGTGATTTCCAGAAAAGGTAGCTCCAAGAAAAAAAATAATGGGATAGAGAGAGAGCTTGATGAGATGGACTTTATGGAACTGTATTTATAGAGGTTACTGGAAGCTGTGGCAAGAATTTGGAATAGATAAAAAGAAATCTAAGCAATATAAAACAAAAGCAAAGGCATTATTTACATAAGAAAAGGAAAAATAAACAAGGGAGATACACTGTATTACAGTTCTCAGCTTTGACTAAGACTTTCATAATCATAATAATGTAAATATCAAATGCTGGTTTTACCCAAAATTATAAAACAATTATATTGTGTGCAAGCAAGAGGGGAAGGAGAGAGGTTGATGATGTAAGAGAACTAAATCTTCATTTGTCATAATATTAATAGAAACTCAACAGCTAATATATAAAATTGATAGCAGTATGCTCACATTTCACTCGAGAGCTGTAAATGTAAAAAGAAACTGAAATTTGGTTGTCTCAGAGGAGGCAAAGTAAAAGAAATTGGGAGTGGTGAGCAGGGAACCATATTGGACAATATTATTTGCTATTGTGTGTATGCATCATTTTTATGAAACAAATTTTGAAAGCCACAATAAAAGTGTATCATGTGAAAGTTCACAGTCCTGGGACCAAATCAGTGAATACAGGGTTTATGGCTAATTAGAGCTATTGTTCATTCAGTGAAAATTAGAAGTATTTTATTTTTAGGAGACACATAATGCGGTGATCTCTCTGCAAAGTCCCCTCAAGAAAACTGTTCTGTTATTTCCTGATCTTAGTAACACTCAGCCAGTTGATTGGAAAAAGAAGGGACAACTGACCAATTCATTGTCTGGCTAGACTCTCTCAGTAATCTGAACTGAGAAAAAGACTGTAAAGTAAGTTAGCAGGGAGACTGAGGCTGCTACTTTGGCTCCAGCAGAGATTTGTTAGTGAGAAGAGAAAGCTAGACTGGAGAAAGAAGCAAGTAAAGCAATACATGTAGAGGGGGGAAAAAGCAAAAAGCAAAAAGAAAAATAGACATGAAATTAATCCCAAAGTGGCCTCTGTTTCTTGTTTTCAGGAAGACTTGATGTAACTAGTTCCTACCTTTGATATCTATCAGATCAGGGTCCTGAAAATAATCCCAATAAATCACTGATATTCTTTGCAGTCACATGTCCCAAACTGGGGCTATCATATTCTGCTGCCATGTTTATCAGCATTTAAATGACTCCCTCAGAGGAACTCTGATAATGAGGGAGGCAAATTTAGTTTAGGAAACTTAGCCAGGGACAAGAAGGTGACAAAGATTACGTCCTGGGGACCAAACTAGGCTCCTCTGTGCCCAGTGAGACCTCATCTCTTAGGTATGTCATTCAAGAGCCCAAATTTAGCAAAAATCTCACTAAGTCCTCATCGAAATGCCCCACTCTTGATGTCTGGTCACCCTTGATATCTGACCAAACTCCTCCTCCTCCACTGGCCCCCAGGCTATGTCTGATGTGCTGGCCTGTCTTCGGCAAGAATCCTGTTAGGTCAGTTTGGCCAGAATGCCTCCTGCCCCTGATATTTTCTCTTCCTGCTTTTCCATCCACTGAGCCCCACCCTGCTCCTCGGCTATAAAGTCCCACTTTTCCTTGTTGTATTTAGAATAAGCCCAGTTCTATACTGAGGTGTCTTTTTCCTTATTGCAGTAGTTTCTGAGTAAAATCATTTTTTCGGCTTTAATTACCATCAGGGTCTGTTTTTTTCTTTGACAGTTCTGCTGCCACAACTCAGATAGTATCAGATTCATCGCTGGAGTCCTCGCCCCCACCGCACTCTCCCTCAGGACCCCAAGGTGGACCTTTGAAGGCTTTGTCTTCACTCCTGACTGACTGACCAGGGATCCCTTGGTGAGTCCAACTTCTGAACCGGTGCTCCGGATGACACTTTCTTGAAGCACGGTAAGGACAGACTTTGATAAGATTTTGAGCATATTCTAGAAGCTGGGTTAGAGTCCCAGATAAACAGAAACTGGGTTAGAGTTCTAAGTATGGTACCCTACTCACCACTCCCAACTTCTACTTTGCCTCCACCGAGGCAACCAAATTTGACTAAGTGTTTCTTTTTACATCTACATCTCTCAAGTGAAATGTGAGCATACTGCTATCAGTTTTATATGTTAGCTGTTGATGCTCCGGATGACAATTTCTTGAAACACAGTAAAGACAGGCTTTGGTAAGATTTTGAGGATATTCTAGAAGCTGGGTTAAAGTCCCAGATAAACAGAAACTGGGTTAGAGTTTTGCATTTTTCTGTTTTTAAGAGGCTGGGTTACAGTCCTGGGCAAAGAGAGGCCGAATCGGAATTTTCACTCGTCTCTGTAAGGAGCAGAAACCAGGCCTGGCGCGGCGGCGCACGCCTGGGGTCCCCGCTGCTGGGAAGGCTGAGGCAGGAGGGTCCCTTGAGCCCAGAGTTCGGGGCTGCAGTGCGCTGTGCGGATTGGGGACCGCGGTACGTTGGCCATCGATATGGTGACCTCCTGGGAGCAGGGCACCGGCACTTTGCCTAAGAGGATGAACTGGCCCCGGGTGGAAACCGAGAGGGTCAAAACTCCCGTGCTGATCAGGACAAGACGGTGGGTTAGAGTTCCGAGTTTCTCTGTTCCTCCGTGTAGAGGGGCCGTTGCAGAACGGGGGCTTCTCAGCGGACCGAAAGCTCCCTTCTCGAACCCCTGCAGATTACCTCCTCCGCCAGCTCTCTGTGCTTCCTTTCTTGTTGGCCCGATTTTACTAAGGCTCATGGGGCGCTTCAGTGGCCTCTTAAGATCTCCCCACGCCGGCCTCTCTAAGACCTACTCCCCTCCCGTTGCCTCCTTTCCTCCTCATTCTCCTGTCACCTCCGTCTTCCCTTCAGCTCTGAGAATCCTTCCCCGCGCCCCCTTCAAATCTCTGCCCCCCGTTCCCTGCCCACCCTGCGACTTTCGCCTTCCCACTGTAGCCCCCCTCCACTTAGCTCTGGTCCCTCGGCCTCCACTGGGGGCTCTTAGGGGTCTCAGGGGCCCCCAAAAGCAGCCTCCTGAGACTGGAGAGAAAAAGAAGGAACAAGGGCTAATTGGACACAGGAAAGTTGAGTGCACAGCCTCTGCGAGATTGTATCTCAGGGCAAATGAAAAATCCTGTAAGTCTCCCCCACGGATAGTGGTAAAAAGCATTTGGCCTCATATTGAGTAGGTAAAGGTCACCTGTTACATCTGTCAGAAACACAATTTAGATAAAAGTACAAAGTGGAGTGGAGAGTTAACACTTTTATACAAACCAGTGAGTTTTGTATTAATGTCTACCTGACTCACAGCTAAAATTTTAGAATGAAGCTATAACATTTTTGTTTTGTGTCTGTTTGTATGTATGTTTATGCATATGTCTATGTATGTATGTTATGTATATGTGATGTTTTCTTACCTCTGGATGGTATTATCAGATTAATTTATGAAATTCCCTAAAAAAGTTTTATTCAAACTGACTTAGAGATAAGTGAATGCTTATATAAATTAAATATTGTTAAAACTCCCAGAAATATGTAAACTGACACAAATGGCTTGCAAGTTCATATAACTTGAGTAAATCTTTGGTAAATAAGATTAATTTAATACTGTTGATTTAATAAAACAGCTGTATCTTCTGATTTGTCAGCATTATGTAAAATATGAGGATACATTTTTATTCTATTTGGGTTTACTAGTCATATAAAGTTACAAAAAATAGTTAACAGGGAAATAACTTGAAATAATGGCTAGTTTTATTTGTTGTTATAGCATGTCTGCTTAAAAACAGTTTCCAAAATCCTTGTGATAACTTGCAGTCTTAGAATTATGCTGAGTTAACAGATATTCATTAATAATTTCTAAGTAGAATAAGCTACTGAAACACACATTATTAAGCATAAGTTGGAGTGTATATACTTCCAGCTTGTTACCTTTATATCATATAGAGAGGCTAATATATATTTGAGTCTGTTAAGAAACTTGAAAAATTGTACTAAGAAGCATATGTCTCCAGAAACTGTGATATTGTGTATTTGTAAATTTGCTAGCCTGCTGCAGAACAGTGGCATATGCCAGACAGTTCACTGTGTATCCATCCTAGTTTTCTATGTAAAAGGAGGTTACCAATGATTAAAAATTATAATCAATATATGTAAATAAAAGTACTAGAAGCACTAAGGGTGAAGGGTAACAACTCTATATGCAAAATATATAAGGAAAGTAGGGTGTATTTTTGATAAGGAAAGAGTCATATAGAACATGTTTTTGTTAAATGAAACAGAAGTAATTTCATTCTGGAGTAGAACGATTGGTTGTTCCAAAATGAGAAAGAGAAAAAGATAAGAGAAAAAAAAATTGGATACAAAAAATGGTAAAGGAACCTTGAAAAAGGAATTTTATGTGTGGTCAAGTTGGCTTTGAATGGATTTATTGATACATTTGTTTTTTCTTAAACTTTAATATCAAAAGCATACTGATGCAAAATTAAAATGACAAAGTTTTCCTGGATTTTTGGTTTGATCTTAGTATAAGATTGTAAAAGCCTTTTTAAAAATCCATCTTTTTTTTTTTTTCTCCACCTTTTAAGTAATCTGTCTGGGAAACAAAGATTTCGTGTCTTAGAAAAATTTTTTTGTGCTTTATGCTAACCTTATCATGTCTTTGATTAAGAGAAAAGATTTCTCTGTTTTATTAATAAAAGAGCTAAGGTTTTGTATATTTTTGATAATTTTGCCTTCTCAAAATCAAATCCTAGATGAAATTTTCTTGAACTGACTTTGAGATTTCCTGGTGGGCTCCTGGAAAATCTCAAAGGATTTGTTTCTTTTTCCTCACCTTGTAAAGCAAAAAGTTAAAAACAATTTGTTTTAATTAATATGTTACATTGCATGGGAAGAACTGTAAAATAAGAAGTGATGCTTAACCTTTTCTACAAATATTATTAATATAAGTACTTCAGAAATTATATAAAGTTCATAGAAATTTGTCAATATCATTGCTATTCACAATACTTCTTGGTATAACTTTATCGGTCATTATTACAGTTCTTATTTAAAATGTTGTATGCCACAGATTTAACAAAATTTCCTTGTCACATTAGTTCTAATCAAATCTTTAATCATGGTCGTTTTAAGTCCTTTGTCATCCATCCATCCATGGAAGTCCTTTGTTTTACTTCAATTCTTCTCTGAAAGCATTTGCAACCAGCTCCAGGCCAGAATGTTTTATGACGGCATTGCTTAAGTAACTTTGAGACCACACCACTCGACAGAGTAAGGATTTGCAGAAACTAGAGGAAAAGTTGACAGGTTTATGAAACTGCTAACCCAAGGTCAAGTAGAATGGTTTTTGTTTTGGAACATTGCTGGTTCTTTAATGTTTTATTTTCCAGATTTAAGAAACCCTTTTCTTTTTTTCTCTTGTTACACTTTTGTAAACAGAAATGAAACATTTATCTTTTCTCCTTATCTGATACCTCTCGAATTTGGAAACTTTTATTGAATATTCTTATTTTCATGGCACTTAATTATTGGCATAAGTTTAAAAAGAAGCTGTTCTCCTTGTAGCAGGACATAATTAAGAACATTGGTTATATTACCAAGGCTTTAACTGGACTGTCACATTTGAGAATTATGTGCGTAGAATCTGGTTTGGGGAAATAGATTGACTTTATGCAGCCAATACTTACAAAACCCTTTTAGAAAAACCACCTGGTCCCTGGCTTACATGATTCCCAGCATCAGAGCTGAATAAAGAAAGTCATCTTCCTGACAGCCCCAGGAACTTTGAGATATCTCGGGGACCTCACAAAGAGAGGAATTCACCCAAATCCACAAGTGAAGTCTGATAGTGAATTCTTGGCTTGGCTTCCTAGACTGAAAAGGGTTTTAAAAGTATAATCTGAGATTTCTTATTAAAGTTTTAGCAAAACAAACTCAAAAAGGCTTAGTGGTCAATTACCATTTTTGTCACACCTATGCAAATAATCAGGCCAAATCTAATGAGACTGGACTTATTTTGTAAACAAGAATCAAGATGGGAGTGACTGTAGAGAGAAATTTTATGTTTCAATAGGAAACTATAGAGCAGCCTTGTGAGTTCTCAGTTCTTCTAGTTTCCTCTGATATATGGCTGGAATTCTCCAACTTAAAGATTCTAATTTTTCTTCCCCATTCTGACTTGGAGTCACTTAGAACTAAAACTGCCCTTTCCTTGGATCCCTGCAAGCTGAAGCTGGACAATTATATATATACTTTGGAGAAATCACCACAACAGACCATGTATGAGCAAACTTTGTGCCTGCTGCTGCGTGGGCCACTCTGAAAGTTCACCAGAACTCTCGATACCATCACCAAAGACATTCAAAATGCAAACCAGGACATCTATTGGGTTGCTGTTGCTATCCTTGAGCCCAACATCTAGAAATTTTCTCAATTGGCTGCCCTCTGGACTCAGAAACTGGGTTTCCAACTATTCATTTTTATTTTTCTTTTATTTTCATAAAAATTCCTCTCATCATGTACCTGACTATTAGCACCATCCAGCAAATATACTCTACTACCAGGTACCTACAGATGGTTCAGCATGCCCTTAATGAATAAAAGGCAACCGAAAGAGAAATGGACTTATATTGTTCAAGAAAATAGGGATTCTTCTTTGCTTTAACAAGAGGAGGGACTGACATTGATTCTTTCCTTGACCAAACTCTAATCAGTCTTCTCTGAGCCCAACTAGGTCCTATTCTTAGGAATATTCTCCAAGAGCCTAATTTTAGCAAGAATCCTACTGAGTTTACTAGAATTCCCTATCCTTGATATCGAGTTATCCTCAATATCTGACCAAATTATTCATCCCCACTATCCCCCAGATGATGTCTGATCACCCGGGCCAGCCTTCAGCAAGAATTGTAAGAGATTGGTTTAGCCAGAATCTCCCTAAACCCCTGATGTCTCCTCTTAATAATTTTCCATCCACCAGTCCCCACCCTGTTCTTTGGCTATAAATTCCCATTTTTTCCTGGTATTCAGAATATAGCCTAATTCTATACTGAGGTATCTTTTTCCCTGTTCCAATACTTTCTGAGTAAATTCTGTTTTTACTACTTTAACTATTGACAGACTCTGTTTTTTCTCTGCCAAAGGGAAACACCTATATAGAAAGGCTAAAGAGAAAGATCCTATAGAACTCTTTGGAAGAAATTATTTTATGTTGAAAAGTTAAGTGGCATAAAGTTTATGATTCAGAAAAAAAAAGGTTTCTGACTTTAAGATATATAGTTAATATTAGATATTCTACTGTCTTTGGTGGATAACTTTTGTTACTGATCAATTTAAGCTCAAAATAAGATAAACTATGTAACTTTTATTTCTGAATTTATTTAAAAAAATTAATTCTACTATTTTCTCTGTGAAGGAGAAATGGAATGTAAAGAGATTAAATAAAGTTTCTTTTCTGAGGCAGCCAAGAATAGTCATCAAGCTAATATAAGATGGTAATGATATTGAGCTAGATCTTGGTAATAGAGTTCTGTGATTAATTTAACGGCAGTGGAAACACTGATGCTAGTTTACAGATGGGTGGGAGAGGACACATAATTATAGAAAAATTTAATAACAGTTTGCCAACATTCAAAGTCCAGGTATAAAACGACAATGATTCAATTAAGAAACTATGTAGAGAATGTTGAATTCGTGTGAACATTTATAATGTTCCTGGTGTATGGATTGATGCCAGTGGAATTTGGCCTAGTAGGAACCAAGACTAGGATTCAAGGAAATGGTGCATTAGGAAGATGAAAGTGCAAAGGTAAAAGCCCCAGACAATTAGGCACTCTAACTTACAATGGGAAGTTTGGAATATTTCCTAAATTTGTATGAAAACAGGAAAGCTACCCTTCAGGAAGGGCAACATCTATGCAGTTTTTATATTGTTGTATATCCCAGGTTAGCAGCACTCATTTAGTAGTGGAGGCGTGTTTGGGCTAATTTTTTTTTTTTTTTAATCAGCTCCTATGTAAATAAAAACAGACTCAGATTCTATTCTAATGGTATGTCACAAGAAAATTTTGCTTGTGATCTTGTGGTTTGCTTGAACTAAGTTTTTTTTTCTAAAAAAAAAAAAGAAGGAAAGAAACTGTTCATCTTGTGAGACCTTTGCAGGTGTTTATGAACATTTCTAATACATATACTCCATCTCTTTTGATTACCTCCTATCTCCATCTACACCAGCTGGAAACTTCTTACACTTTGAAAACAGAAAAAGAGAGAGGAAACTTTTATTGTTAATGTTGTTTATATTGTAGAAATAACATATTCATTAGAAAAAGTGAGAAAATAAAAAGAAGAAAAATCAACTATAATCAAAACACTAAAAATAATACTATTTTGATATAAAGTCATATATACATAACCATAAAATATACACATATTTTAATTATAAATTGGAACAAAATCTGCTTTCATATAACTCAATCTCTATCATGAACACTTTTTCATTCCTTGTTAAGATATATTTAAGTCTTTATTCTCAAAGATACCTAGGATTCAAATATGTGGATTTATCAGTTTTTTCATTCAATTATCTATTAATGGACATTAGAGTTCCTAATTTTTCACTAATAAAAGAACTCTACAATGACCATGCTCTTGAATATATCTTTGCTAACATGTACAATTATTTCCTTATGATATCATATTAGAAGTTGAATTTCTTCATCAAATTTTAAACCTTTTGCTGTTTAAGCTGCTAAATTACCTTTTAGAAATTTTGTACCAACTTAAATTCCAAAGAATGTTGGGAGAAAGAAAATAAGACATCTTACAGATCTAGGGCAAGCAAAAAGATCTAAAAGAACTATCCATTCTCAAAATGTGATGCATTCTGATGCGTACTGTGAGTTGAATCTATTCTTTTTTATTCCAACATGCAAAAGTTTATAGTTCTCTCAGAGAACCTACTCTCTACTCTTCAAAATTTGGCATAACAAGCATTTTATGCAAATACACTTCAAATGTAAGAATTACAGACAAGAATCACAAAATACTTTTCTAAACACTGTTATTTTAAAGAAGGAATTAGATTATAGAAGACAAATCCCTCAGAAATTTATGAAAATAAGGATACATCAAAGAAAAAATATAAACTGCAACTAAAACTGTAGGTAGTTTTAAAATATATTAAGCATTCAACTTAAGTAGTTCCAAAAAATGAATTAAAAATTTCAATGGAAAAGAATGTGTATTTTTGCTCATAATTTTAAATCAAAAGTTGAGAGTAAGAATTGCATTCTTCAATGTATATATAAATGAGAATTTATACATAAGGATTTAATAAAGGTAAAAGAGGAAATTCATGAGGTATGAAAAAATGAACTAAAAAACCGATGTAATTTTTAAATTAATGTTAATAAAAAGTGGTTTTGGATGATTTTATAAAGGGGGTTTGGGCAGCCAACATTTATTTATTTTTGCTTCTTTCTGTGCTATTTTTATACATTGCAGAAAACAGAGGTTCTCCTATGAGATATGAAATACAGTGTCAAGAACTAGAAGGGTCTGAAATTTTACGTTTCTAATAAGCTAACAGGTTAGTCTGCCACTGTTTCATGGAAGCTGGCAGACGACATGAGAATACTGAGCTAGAGATGAAGGACCTTATTATTTAGAACAACAGCTAATACCTTGCATTGATTCTGCAAGACACAAATCCCACAGGACAATGCAAAGAGGTTCGGGGTCACCTGCACACCTTGTGGGGTACAGGAGAGGAAGTCTAAGCTTGGGATAACTGAATCTTTTAAAATGATCAATAATCCATTCTGGCCTTTGCCCTAGAGGGAGACTGGGAGTCTCCCCAGGCTATTTGCTACATAAACATTCTTGAAAAGATAATTTGGAATAAGGTCAGTGACTTCCTTCATTTGCAAGATGTGCAGAAATGTGAGAGACCCATGGAGAATTGTCTCATGGCAGAAAGAAGAGAAGGAAGCACCATTATTGAATGAACAGGAGTAGATAGAGTTGTAGGATTATGAAAGAACAGGAGGAGATTTTGCCAGCATTTTCTGAATGTTCTCCTATTGAATCACCCGCTTTGATGCTGAAGGCAGCTGAGGAAATAAGTAGTTGTTTCTTGCAACTGCTTACTTCCTGATTTCTTGAATCTAGCAGATCTTTATTGCTTCTTCCAATACATATCTTCAGATTGTTTTGCAGGGTTTTTATTCCCTTTATTAAATTCCTTCCTGCTTATACTACTTAGTGTGTCTTCTGTTTTTCTGACTGAGCCCTGACTATACAGTAGGCAATATAAGAATACATTTCAGGAAATGAAGCCTCACAGATAGGAAGCTGGCATTTGCCAATGGAAGGCCATAAATGACCTCATCATTAGTGGAAAATGGGATACTGGTAGTTGAAAGAAAACAATAGTAAACAGGTATTTGAAGGAAATAAAGAGCCTATTCAAGACGAGGCTTTGGAAAGTTTCCAGAAAGAAAAATGACAAGCTCAGAGCATAATCAGAGAAGCAAAACCTTTTATGACTGCTCTTAAAAATAATTTTTTTTATTAACTTGCAGATATAGAGGTAGTAAATATGAAACCAGAAATAAAATTTGATTGTGTGGGTTGCAAACTGAAAAGGAAAAGTAAATTCTTACTTATACCAGGTCTTTTATGTACAAATTGGACTATTGACTGGGAAGGAGTAGAATTCTAAGAATTGGAATGAAAACATTCCGATGGATTCCAATAAACTTGAGGACTTTAAACTGCCTACATCCACTGAACCTTAATTTCCATAAGAAGCAGCCCATCTTTCCTGCTTGAGAACATTAGCCTCTGTTTTCCTGAAGATTCTAAATGACCTCAGTGAAGTATTCTCTTGTAAGGTAATGCCAATTTTATTCAAGTCGCCCCTCCACGACCTCTCATTGGCTCCAGATCCTTAATTAGAGGATGAGCACAGGAGAACTTGGAAATATTTACAAAGTCTAATCCAGGGAAGATGGCACACACACTAAAACAGAAGCAATATTTTCCAAATTTATATTCACAGAAACCAAGGCAGGAATGTGGATAGGAAAGACTCCAAAGATTTTATAGCAGGACAAAAAAAAAATACTGTATCATGTGCCAGGCTAGGTTATTGATATGGGCACCTTTACCAGAGACTCTGCAGTGGCTGTGATACCTCATGCAGCTAGGAGCGGCTCCAGTAATTTACTAAGCCTGTTGATTTAAATCTGAACATAGCAATGACCTAAATTAAATAGGGTTGAGGTGCCAGAACTTCCTTAGTATAATGTGGATTAATGAATCTAAAAGCTTAGGGAAATAGGCATGTTGGAGGATATTTATCATGGGAAATGCATGAGCATGTAGCCCCTTACTGTATCCCTGAGGAGGGTTTAGAGAACACTTCCTTCACCAAAGCTTTAAGTGATACTAATGAAGGAAGATACAGCATTGTTGGAAAGTGTTGGGGCGGCTGTTCCTTGCAGGCTGGGAAAGACTGTAGCAGATTGTGCCACTCCTGATTTTAAAGGAACAAAGATCTCAGAATGGCAATTTAGCAGCACTACACTGCCAGAGACAAGGAGGTCCCATAGCACAAAGGGCAGAAGGGAGGAGCAGAGTAGCTTGACTGAGAGTCTATGTCTTCGTGGTTGAGCAGCATACTAAAATTTTACTTAAGTTGTAAAATATATACTTGAGCTGCGTATTTGATTTTTAAAAATCCTCTAAGTTTAGTAATTAGAGATCTGAGCTGAGTCACTACAATGGAGAGCCACAGCCGCTTGCTCAAATCCCAGATTCAGTCTAGTTCATAGATCCAGAACCTTTTGAATGAAGAAAAGGCAGTTTCCCTTCAGGAGGACCCCAACAAAACTGCCACGAGTAGGTACTGCCTTCCATAAAGAGACCTGTGTCAATTTACCAGGCGTACCATGCACTGAGCAATGGGAATGACCCAGATTTCTAAAGCAGTTTTGGACATTGGTCCTGAACTGATCCTAATTCATGGAGCTTCAAAATGCCACAGTGAGTTTGGTCTTATTGTGACCGGGAAATAAATAGAGTTTTGGGCAGCGATATCTATTCAGGTTGGAATATCTAATAATGTCTATTAATGTCTATTAAGTTGGAATAGACATAATCAGCAACTGACAGAGTCCCCATGTCAGCTTTCTGAACTATAGAAGAGAGCCACTATAGTAGGAATGGGAAAATAGAAGCCGAGGAAGTGCTTCACTCTAGCAAAGCTGTAAATGAAAATTAATGCCAAGTCATGGGCACTTGCAGACTAGTGCCGCTATCAAATATGTGAATGATGCAGGGGAACTTTTTTTAAATCACATTCCCATTTAACTTACCTACATATTTTGTGCAGAAGACATATGGACCTTGTAGAATATAGGTTGATGGTCATGAAATTAATCACATCATGACTCTAATTTCAATTGTCATTCCAGATGTGGTATCTTTATTGGAGTAAATCAATTTAGCCCCTAGCATGGAGTATACAGCTATTTATTTGGAACTTTTTAAAAATAGTAATTACTGAAGACCAACAGAAGTGATTTACTTTCATTTGACAGGGACAGCAGTACATCTTCATCATCTTACTTCAGGACTATATCAACTCTTTCTCTCTCTTAATTGTTTCTACAGGGAGTCATTCCATAGGATATAAGATAGGAGGCTTGGGGCCAGGCATAGTGGCTCTGAAATCCTAGTACTCTGGGAAGCCAAGGCAAGAGGATCTTTGAGGCTAGGAGTTTGGGACCAGCCTATGCAACATAGTGAGACCCCGTCTCTACAAAAAAGAAAAAAAGGAAAATTTAGCCAAGCATGGTGGCACACCCTTGAAGTCCCAGCTACTGAGGAGGCTGAGGCATGAGGATTGCTTGAGCCCAGGAATTTGAGGTTGCAGTGAGCGATGATGATGCCACTGCACTCCAACCTGGGCAATAGAGTGGAGACCCTGTCTCAAAAAAACTTTTTTAAAAAAGAAAGAAAATAAAAGACAGGAAGCTTGATGACACAGATTTCTAGGGACAGTGTATGTGGATGCTCATAAAAGTATTGCAGAGAAGGCTCTCAATAGCAGTTGGACACAATCCATTCCATGCAAGTCAGTTTGCCTCTTTTCTTAGTCCTCCCAGTGTTGATCACTGGACTCATGAATAAAATGGCCATAATAAGGATGGAGTCTAAACATCTCACAAAGCCCGTATGGCAACCACCACAGCCAAATAGTCACCCAACCAATAGTGCAGACCAGATCTGAGCCCCTGCTATAGCACCATTTCCTAATGTGACTAGTGAGCCCCTCAGTGGCAGAATGATTTACCTTGGACCCTGGCCATCCTGGAAGAGGAGAAAATTTTGCCTTTGGAAGAGATACTTTGAATATGAATTTGTATTTCCTCCCCCACAATACTTTTGCCAGCTTCGCCAACTGCATATTTATGGAATACCTTATTCTCTATCCTGGTATCCCACACAGTATGGCTTCTGACCAAAGAGCTCATTTTACAGCAGAAGTAGTGACTCATATCCATGAGACTTACCAGTCTTACCATGTACCACATCATCCAGAAGCTGCTGTCCTAATGGTCTGTTGAAGAAATAGTACATTGCCTGCTGGGAGGACAAGAAAGCCAAAACATAAAAATAAAACTTGTAAGTCTGAGAGGCTATCTGACAAGATGTAAACACTTTCTGATAGCAATCGATAGCAACAGCAGCTAAATACATGATGCTGCTTCTACGGTAGCCAGGAACACATGCCTCTGAGAACTAAGGGATTGAAGCGGGAGTGGTCTCTTCCCCGTTACCTCCATGATTCACTCACTAAAAATTTTTTTTTCCTGTTTCTGTAACTTTGAACTCTGCTGGATGAACAAGTTTAGTTCTCATAAAAATGGTTCCACTCAACTGGAAATTTGAGAATTTCACTGAACAATTTTAAGCTCCTTCTACCACTGAACCAATGTACAAAGCAGGAGTTTCACTTCTGGATGATTGATCCAACATATCAAGGGGAAATAGGGTTGCTTTTATACACTCTAGGGCATTACTGCTACTTCCATTACTGCTGCTGCTTCCACTGGGGCTGCTACTAGTAACTCTTCAGGAATACTGCTAATAAATCCTCAGGAATAACGTTTGGTCCCTCAACCAGGTAAAGAACAATGGCCAAACCAAAAATGCTGACCCAGAGACAAGGAACAAGAACTGGGTACTGGAAGGAGGAAGTTCTAAAACCCAACTATGACTTGTTGCTATGTGTATTTTCATTATTGCTTTGTTTACGTATGTACACAATGGCAAATGTTGACAGAATCAAAGAGTTAAAATTAAAAATACATTATTCAACATTCACAAAATTAAATAAATATAAAAGAAACTAAATAAGCTTTCAAATGATGCTGTTTTTAAAGT
>NW_012148841.1:643284-643893 GCF_000956105.1 Propithecus coquereli | reverse complement strand
CAAGCAACAGCTGCAGCTGCACACCAGAAAGCACTCGTATCTCTGTGTGACAGTTTGTTCCTCAGCCTTCCCAGGACTAGGGAGTGCACACAAACAATGCAGATACAGCCAGAAAGAGAGTCATTTATATCTTTACAACGTTTGTGTTTATGCACCCGAGTGAACAAAAAGTGTCATAGAAACACATTTGAAACACTGCTCTGTGACTAAGAATTTTGTCTTATCATCAAAGTCATAAACTCTATGAATTGCCCTCATTTATGCTGCATCTCTCAGAGGTACCCCAGCAGCTAAGCTGTCACTGCTAGATGAAAGCAACTTGAAGATAGGGAATTCTGTGCACTCTTGCTGCTGATAACCCTTTTGAAGGCAAAAGCCAGGTCTATTGCAGAATAACGTATATGGGAACCCTCCTCTGAGACCGGTGCAGGGGGTTTGGATTTAAGTAGGGGACTGGTGTAGAGAGGGTAGGAAAAGGAAGAGAAGGATAAATATAACCTGCACTCTAGAGAAGAGAATTGGCTACATACTCTTTACAACTGCATTTGTTTCTACTGTTGGTAGCATCAGGTACAATCTCTAAATTCTATTGCTACGTATCTACTACCT
>NW_012148841.1:639696-642893 GCF_000956105.1 Propithecus coquereli | reverse complement strand
TAAAATATTATGAAAGCAAGATTGATTAGCTTTAAGTGAAAAATTAACTATGTCAAGAGCAATGATCATATGGAATACATTAGTAAGAACTTTCACTGAGAAGCAAAGAGGGATTTTGTCTTTCTCAATTAGTGACTCAAGGGATAAGGAAATGGAGGTTTCAGATGAGGAAGTCACACTGACTCTCTGCAATTGCAGGTTTCCCAGAAATATATCTGTGAATTGTATTTCTCAGGCTTGAGAGCCAACCTCTTGTAAGGTAGTGTTATAAGGTGATTACATCGTTGTCACCTCATCTTTACAGGTACAGCAGCATGGTGGAATTTTGGGGATCACTGGACATTTTCAATGGATATTGGTCATGAAAAAGACCATTTTAAAAATTAATAGATTTTTTAAAAGTAATTTTAAGTTTACAAAAAAAAAACTTGAGCAAAAAGTAGAGTGCCCTGGTATATACCTACTTCCCCACTAATTTCCTATATTTCTAACATGCATTAGTGTGGTACACTTGTTACAACTGATGAGCCAATATTGATAAGTTACTACATACTAAAGCAATAGTGCACCTAGAATTCACTGTTTGTATCGCACAAACAGCAGTTTTAACAAATGTACAATCACCTGTATCTGCCATTACAGTATCATACAGAATGGTAATTTCCACTGTTATATTGTGTTTTCATTTAATATTTTAAGAACAATTTACTGAATACATTTTGGGTTAAAGTATCTTTCACTTTGTGCTGGATATTCTCCAATTGTTCCTCCAGATCACTTACTTCTCTCTCTCTGTCTTGTACCCCTGTACCCCTGATGGTGACCTCCACAGAATGCATCCCTGCCTGGGACTCTCTTCTGAATTTGCCCTGGGTTTGGTCAGTTAAAGTTGCCAGCACATGATCAGAGGAGAAGAGGAGCGAATGGTCGGAGTGTTTATTCCCTGCTCCTTCCCTGTCATGATTTTGGCAATGACTGTGTTCCTCTACCCACGGCTACAGCAAGCCCTTCTTCCTCAGGTTCAGCTCTCACCTGGTTCCAGAAATAGCTATCTCTCCTGTCCCCTCCTGTCACTTCTTCCTATTGTAACTAGTCCTGGGGTACTTTACCATCTTTTGTTGGTTTCTTTATGCCACCCACACCTTTGTAGATAGACTCTTCAATAAATTTTCTCCAATCACCCCTTGAATATGCATCTGTGTCCTAGGGAAGAATACATTCCTATTTCATTGAATTCTTACCACATTCTTAGGAATTTCGGCCTGTAGGCTTATCCTCATTTATAGCCATCTCCCTGTGCACAAGAGTATTTGAAAAAATGCTTTGCTATTGTGTGGCATGTTCACCATTATCTAAAAAGAAAAATCAATTTAAAAAACTATCTATTTTGGAAACACTGAGTTTGTAAGTGAACTGAGACAATTAAAAAGTGTTGAAATAATATATATGTTAACTAGTTTGCTGGAACCATTCCACAACATAATGGAGAGAAGCAAATGTATTCACAAGATATTTAGAAAAATGTGGTCACTGCTGTGATTGGAAGATGTCCCTCAAAGTTCATGTGTTGGAAACTTAATCACCAATGCAACCAGGCTGTGAATTGGGGCCTAATTAGCAGTGATCAGGTCATGAGGGTCATAAATAGATCAATGTCATTATCCCAGGAATGGGTTAGTTATCATAACAGTGGGTTTGTTATAACCACGAGTCTGGTCCCATTTTGCTCGCTTGCTCTCACCCTCTTCTGCCCTTCCAAATCCTGCCATTAGATGGTAGAGCAGGAATGTACTTGCCAGATGCTGTTGCCATGCTCTTGGACTTCCCACCCTCCAGAACTATGGGCTAAATAAATTTCTGTTCATTGTGAATTACCCACTCTGTGGTTTTCTCTTAAAGCAACACAAAACAAACAAAGATGGTGACCGAATGCATTACGTGGTTGAAAGAATAGACAGAGTCAAGAGTGACAAACATTCCTCCCAGAATATCAAGCTAATTTTACTGCCGTTTAGCCTTTCCTGGTAATAATATCTGAGAGATTCTTCATCTCAAAGGATCTTTAGCCAAATATCAGAGAATGCTGTCTATTGCAATTTAATTGCACTCTTTGCTTTTAAACTCTGTTGGTTAGAAAGAAAAAGTTATGAATTAACATTGTCACAATTGACCCTTATGTGTCATCTTGAGATGAGTAGAGAGTTTTCACTTACAAGAAAAAAATTACTGCGGGTGCACAAATGACTGACTGCGTTTGAAACCTAATTCAATTAATTATATGAGTAAAAGAAAAATGTGCTTTGTCAAATTTTAAAATACAACTAATGTATGTATTTCATTTTGCTTTTGAAATGTCAGTTATAGCTCTCTTTAAAGTACACAGTGGTGAGAAAACACAACACTTCAAAACTCCACTAAGAACTACTTTGTAGAAATGGCAAGTTTAAGAGCAGAGTGGTTGACAAGGTTCTGAAAATCCTAAAGGAAAAATTTCCAAATATATCAGGAGAGTGAGAAATGAATTGGAGAGATGGATCTAATCATAGTTTTCAATTGCAATTCAGCTCCATCAGTAGATTCTTGAATTTCACTGATGATGAAATAGCTGACACAAATGTATTATATTTGGTGACTCAAAAGTTTTCCTCCCAATTGAAGATGAGAGTCAACTTATCTGGGTGTGTGCACATCATGAGCATTTCAGTCATCAACAGTGAATCGTTCTTGAGTCCCTATTATGTGCCAGGCCCATGTGCAGGTTGTGGAGTGCAGCAGTGTGTGTGTGCGACGCAGACATGCTTGCTCCACTCTGCGTCCTTCCACAAGGACCTGAACTTAATCCCCTGGAGAGATTACTTCGGTACTATCTTGGAAAATTCCAGGCATTTTTCTAAAAAAGGAAATTCATTGAATTTCACATTTTTCCTTTCTCTTTCCCTTTTAAAGTAAATAATTGCTCTTTAAAAATAAACAAATAAATAAATGGGAAAGAGGATATTTTTGTTTCATTTTGTAATTTTCTTTCATAGAATAGACCTGAGTATTAAGCATTCTGTATCTCTCAGTTTCTACCAAGTGAAGCCCTTCTCTGTGCTCTAAGAAGCCATTCAACTATTTTAGGCAGAAAATTTGAGGAATGCACATGAAACATTGAAAACTATAGGCTCTGGGATGAGAAAGACCAGAGTTTGTATCTC
>NW_012148841.1:634037-635543 GCF_000956105.1 Propithecus coquereli | reverse complement strand
TAGTATGTTTATTATAGTGATTTTAGAAAAATATAAGGAAAATTAAAATTATTTATAATTCTGTTCTCCTGAGGTAAACATTGTAACTCTATTGCATATTTCTTCTCTACAATTTTATTGTCTGTAATCTATATTTCATGGATCTTGAATTATACCATATTCATAAATATGCATTTTTTAGTTTTCACTTAATTTTAAGTGGTCATTATTTTCCCATGTCATTAACTTGTCTTTTCATGGCTGCATAATAATAATAATAATAGTTTTAGAATATTTGAGCCTTCAACTTTTATAATGCATGTAATTTGAATTAAAAGGGAACTAGAGACATGATAGAACTATATTGGAGGAGGGAAGAGAGAGGTGAGAAGTAGTCTCACATAAATCCTTAGAGATTAAAGCAAGAAGTAAATTGATTATGTGTAGAAATGATTTTTTTTTAAAAAAGGAAATAACAGTATAAGCATACAAAAGCCAGAAAATTTCATTTTGCTTCTAGAAAGAGAAACTAGAATTCAAATAATCAACTGATAATTTTCATTATGAGTTCCTCTAAATTACTTGCTTTTTAACCATTTGCATATAAGTTTTTGTTTTTAAAAAAGTCTAAATTAATTCTGGCAAAGAAATATTGTGATTACCCTCAGAATCTAATATCAGAAAAGAGGTGTGCATGAGTGTTTATGTGGGAAGCAGAGGTTGGTCTATCAGGAGTGGCCAGGTGGGGCCTGGGGGTAGCTACCAGGGAGTGATACCCTTAGGGATAGCAACAGGGCCTGGGGGCCTGACAGCAAGGAGCAGAAATGGAGGGGAGAAGTCCAGCCCTCACTCCCTCTATCTCACAGTTTTGCTTTAGGCTGGACTTCCCAAGAAGACCTCATCACACAGAAGGTAGAATCCCAAGAGCAAAGAATTTTAGACCTAGCAAAAGGACAGTGCTTCCAAATGTTATCATTATGTAGAAAAACAAGGGGGCAATGTTCTGAGCAAAATGTCTATGCATCAGTGATTGACACACAAAATCCTTTCCTTATAAACTTTATAGTGTGCTCAAGTCATTTTTGCTGTGGTGTGATTATGTTAAATATATAGCTAAAAATTACATTTCCAAACTGAAATTTTTGGAAAGGAAAAACCAATACTTCTAGGTTTCCTGTAGCAAATTATGAGTTAAAGTAAAAAGAATTTTAACTCCAAAGAAAAATGGGAGGTATCATGCCTTACATCATCTTCATCTTCTTCTTCCTTTTTTTTTTTCTGTTCTAAATGGAGTTGTGTTGTTGTTTCCTTTGATTTGTGTACTTGGAAGTTTAGCTAGGAAGTTAGAAAATTTGATCAATACATCTGATTAATTTATTGATTTTATTTATTAATATCTTGAGTGTCTACAATGTGCTAGGAACCAGGTTAGCTGCTGGTTTACAGTGGCAGATAAAACACAATCCCCTCTCTCTTGAAACCATCTATTTGGTCTGTGGGGAGGGCGAAGCCATAATAAACAATTTG
>NW_012148841.1:624385-633987 GCF_000956105.1 Propithecus coquereli | reverse complement strand
AGCTATATAATATTTTTGATATGCAATAAATGTATTTTGAAAATCAAGCATCCATGTAAAAATGTTAAATAATACAAAAAGCCCAATAGGCCTATTAGTAGACAAGTAATTTGTTTTCTATTCCAAGCATTTTCCTCTTTAAATGTTTGAGGTTGCTTACTTGATAACATTGTTACTTTGATTGGAATAATGCATCAGTAAGAGTAATAAGAAAATGTTTCTGTCATTATTCTTCTCAATTTTTTTTTGGTGGTAAAAGGAATTATGTTGCCTGCGGTATAACATGTATTATTCAGGTTCAAATGTGACAGATGTCACACATGAATTTAAAACATAAGATTTAGTCAATCACAGTATTTTGCATATAGAAAGAAAATTATAAATTATTTAAATTCTTTTACTTCATTAATGAGAAAACTGGGGAATAAAAATTTGACTTTCTCAAAGACCAACAGCTGATTTCCTTTCTTTTAAATGAGTGAGGAGTAGTTTTGGTTCCTAACATAGTGATGAGCTACAAAAATATGCACATTTATGTCATCTGTGCAACTGCAAACCCTCTGCTTATTCACGGATCTATTTTTATGATTCTATTTATGGATATTATTTGTCTATTTTTTCTGATGACGATGATGATGATAAAAATAATGAGAAAACAGTAAAGACTGACAGTATAAGGATCGGCTTTACTAATTTCAGATTTCAATTTCCACTAGGGTTTCATAACCACCAAAAAGATGATTCAATGACATAATTTCCACTTCTGTGTCAGTTGGACCCATGGTTCTCCCCAATCTTTCTCATGCCCACCACCAACTCTGTCACTACTCAAAGTGTGGTCTGCACTGGCAAGCCCCGGGAGCTTGTTAGAAGGCAACATCTCGGGCCCTACGCCAGATGTTCTGATTCAGAATCAGGGAGCACGTGAAAGTTGCTCTGGCACCTCTCTGAGGAGAAGTTGGTTAACGCAGATTCTCTGAGCACAGCTTTAAGATTGCAAATATCATTACGCTTTGGGTTCGAGGCAGGTGCAATCGATACGATCCAGGTTCTCTTTGTGGCACTTCTAAAATGTTTGCTGTTGCCAAGAAGTGAGGAATGTGAGGCTCTCACATCAGGATTTGGTGGCAGCTGTATTCATTACCGTTTCACGGCTGTGTGGTATAGTCTACACTTAGAAGGGAGACAGCGCACTTCATAGAAGTGGCTTTGCATCTCATAGCTGTTAAAACTTTTCCAGAAAATGCTACCAGCTAAATTACAAGGGTGAATTAAAGGGTGCCCTTTATAAATAGTCACAAAAGGCCTCTGCAGCTGATTATAGTGTGGGTGTAATTTGGAGAAAGGTTTGCTGTAGGCATGAAATTATAGTACTGCTATGGGAATATAGCCAGGAGCCTAGCCATTTCCAGTAGCTGTATCACCACCTGCTAGTACACTTATTCAGATTTGAGTCAGAGGGGTGGGTGAAGTTTAATGAGTCATCAAGTCTTCATCTAAAACACTGAATCTAGCTATTACTCTTCAAATGAGACTTGATTGAGCCAGACCTTTGCCATGGGTTGACCCAAAGATAAAAGCTTCTTGCCAAGTGAACAAATCACTTCACACGATTTTCGTCCAGAGTCATTCTCAAAATTTTGTCTAGATCTCAATTCTCCTGGGGGTCCTCATACATGAAGACAAGTCCCAAAGAATCTTTAAGTCTTCTTCTTGGATGCTGTTTTGACTCTGCAGCCAAATGTTTCTAGCGCTAAGCCAGCCTGGAAGTCATTCATCTTAGCTCAGAATGGCCTGGGAAATGCATCTTCATATCGCTGTTGTTATTCAATAACAAGTTGCTTGCCACTAAGGTCTGCTGTGCCTTGGGGACAGTTAGCTAGGGAGCAGTACCCCCTTCTAAGACTTCCTTTCCTTCTAAATAGCCTTCTGATATCTTGTCTGAATTGGACCAGGATTTATTTTTTAAAGTATATCTGAGTGTGTGTATGAAACTTTAATGTGCCTTATATAGTAATAATAATAGCTACATTTATATAAAACTTACTATGTACAAGGCACTGTTTTTAGCACTTTATATATATATGAGTATATATAAAAAGATCTTATTTAATCCTTACTATGCCCATGACTTAGGTACTGTTATTATTTGTTTTGCAGGTAAGGAAACTGAGGCACAGAAATGTTAAGTGCCTTGATCTAAGACCATAAAGCTAGAAAGGAGGAGCCATGATGCTAATTGCATCTAGGCAGTAGAGATACTAATTTATGTTGTAATCGTAGATTAGTTGATGGCGCTCCTCCCTTTAGTGGAGGAATCAGGGCAGAGGAGTAGAAGAAACCCTGAGAGTAGGGACCTCTAATTAGGGCCTGGGAAGGAGACAGTCCTAGCTTTCACTGGGACCTGAAGCTGATAGGATAGTAAAACAGAGGCACAGGCAGTTCCTTCCGTCTTCTCTGGTGAAAAAGCAATGGGAGCAGAAAAGCAGGGGGAATATGCTGGCAGGCAAAATGAGGAACAAATCACGAATTCCTCATTGCAAGAAGCAAATATGCCAACTCCTAGGCAGGCCCGTGTGGCTATGCACTTAGGATCCCAAGCAGACACATGTGAAGAGTTTTACCATCGGTCTGCTTTCTGTGAGCAGGAAGGAGCCAGGATGACCCCAGGGCAGTTGGCTAGACTGTCAGAGTTAAATGGAAGTATGTAGGCTGATGGAAGCAGATCTGAAAAATCCTGTTTCAGTTGTCCATGCCCAGATGGAGGAGGCACTTGTGGGCAGAACAGGGCATGGTCAGGTCAGCTGTAATTTCTTAGGGGCTGGAGAGAACATAAAAGCTAGTCCCACTCTCTCCCTACTTTGTGAAAAATATTCCCAGCTGTATTCATTAGATTATATAATCTTGAGTATTGAGAAGAAGATAGAATTTCTTAAATTCAGCAATGCACAAAGAATTCTTCATTAAAAGTAATTTGTTACACTTTTAGAGACAGGCGACACAACCACAAGAAAAATATGCGACTGTAGAAGAAAATGCTTTTAATTAATACTGTCTTAGTGAGGACTCTTCTGGCATTGAGAACATTTAATATTAAAGCAAAATGTTGTCTGCCACTTCCTTTTCTTTTTAGATCATTAGCATAGGATTAAAAAATTTTAAATGGGACTTCAAACAGGCAGCTGTGCCTTCTATTGCAAGAGACAATACACTCATACATATGTATTATGCACTTAATTAAAATTGTTGATTTTCATTAAAAAAAAGTTCTGATGATGTCCTGAATTTTTATAGTGATTTGGATCTCTGGTCTGACACCAGTTTGCATATATTAGGTGGAAAAAAAGGGTTTGGGTGGGATAAGCATTCCAAAGTTTCTATATTTGGAGGGGCATGGCCTGAAACTAGCTTTACCACTGGCTTAAAATTCCACTTCTATATTTATATAGAAGGAATCAAGGAGTTATTTCCCTCTCTGAGTTTTTTTTACTGTAAGTAGTATGTTTATTATAGTGATTTTAGAAAAATATAAGGAAAATTAAAATTATTTATAATTCTGTTCTCCTGAGGTAAACATTGTAACTCTATTGCATATTTCTTCTCTACAATTTTATTGTCTGTAATCTATATTTCATGGATCTTGAATTATACCATATTCATAAATATGCATTTTTTAGTTTTCACTTAATTTTAAGTGGTCATTATTTTCCCATGTCATTAACTTGTCTTTTCATGGCTGCATAATAATAATAATAATAGTTTTAGAATATTTGAGCCTTCAACTTTTATAATGCATGTAATTTGAATTAAAAGGGAACTAGAGACATGATAGAACTATATTGGAGGAGGGAAGAGAGAGGTGAGAAGTAGTCTCACATAAATCCTTAGAGATTAAAGCAAGAAGTAAATTGATTATGTGTAGAAATGATTTTTTTTTAAAAAAGGAAATAACAGTATAAGCATACAAAAGCCAGAAAATTTCATTTTGCTTCTAGAAAGAGAAACTAGAATTCAAATAATCAACTGATAATTTTCATTATGAGTTCCTCTAAATTACTTGCTTTTTAACCATTTGCATATAAGTTTTTGTTTTTAAAAAAGTCTAAATTAATTCTGGCAAAGAAATATTGTGATTACCCTCAGAATCTAATATCAGAAAAGAGGTGTGCATGAGTGTTTATGTGGGAAGCAGAGGTTGGTCTATCAGGAGTGGCCAGGTGGGGCCTGGGGGTAGCTACCAGGGAGTGATACCCTTAGGGATAGCAACAGGGCCTGGGGGCCTGACAGCAAGGAGCAGAAATGGAGGGGAGAAGTCCAGCCCTCACTCTCTCTATCTCACAGTTTTGCTTTAGGCTGGACTTCCCAAGAAGACCTCATCACACAGAAGGTAGAATCCCAAGAGCAAAGAATTTTAGACCTAGCAAAAGGACAGTGCTTCCAAATGTTATCATTATGTAGAAAAACAAGGGGGCAATGTTCTGAGCAAAATGTCTATGCATCAGTGATTGACACACAAAATCCTTTCCTTATAAACTTTATAGTGTGCTCAAGTCATTTTTGCTGTGGTGTGATTATGTTAAATATATAGCTAAAAATTACATTTCCAAACTGAAATTTTTGGAAAGGAAAAACCAATACTTCTAGGTTTCCTGTAGCAAATTATGAGTTAAAGTAAAAAGAATTTTAACTCCAAAGAAAAATGGGAGGTATCATGCCTTACATCATCTTCATCTTCTTCTTCCTTTTTTTTTTTCTGTTCTAAATGGAGTTGTGTTGTTGTTTCCTTTGATTTGTGTACTTGGAAGTTTAGCTAGGAAGTTAGAAAATTTGATCAATACATCTGATTAATTTATTGATTTTATTTATTAATATCTTGAGTGTCTACAATGTGCTAGGAACCAGGTTAGCTGCTGGTTTACAGTGGCAGATAAAACACAATCCCCTCTCTCTTGAAACCATCTATTTGGTCTGTGGGGAGGGCGAAGCCATAATAAACAATTTGATCATCACAGTAGGAGAACTCTGTGAACAGCTCAGACCAGCTGAAATTTCTTCCCATATACATTATAAAATGTTAAAATACAACCATTCTTTGTGGAAGGAGTAGAGGAAGAATATATAAAAAAGAAGAAAAAATTTGAAATTATTTTTATTGTTAAAAATTCATTAGAACCTGATATATCCAGTCCTAGGACACCAGGCGAATTTGCTTTAAAGAAAAAATTGAGAACATTGATGACATATTTATTAATAGTTTTTGTTTTGGTTGAGCTTTCCCAATGGAGATTTATCTTATCTATTTTTATCTCCTTTCCTCCTCCAGGTAAATGTAAACAGTGTTTCCACAATTGTCCCCCTTATCTTTGTCTTTTCCATCCTTTCTCCCTCCCTCCCTCCTTATCCTAATAGTTTCTCTGCTCATTCTTTCTAACTTTTTTTATACCTATTTGCCATTTTTTTTCTTCTATTTTTTCCTCATTGCTTTATCATAACCACCAGCCATTGAACAGTTTTAAATTATATGAGGTCAAATCCAGCTTTAGAAGATACATGCACTGCAAACAGGACAGGACATTGTACCCTTTTGGGGACTGTAAAATGAGTTATGCCTGCCTTGTGGAAAGCAAAATCACGGCTCCATAATATATTCATGTATTCACGTCCTTCTTTCCAACACCTGTGAATATGTTGGATTACAAGGCAAAGGGGAATTCAGGTTGCTAACCAGATGACCTTGAAAGAGGGAGATGATTCTAAATTATCACGGCAGACCCGATTTAATCACAACCATCCTGAAAAGTGGAAGAGGGAGGCAGTAGTGAGGGAAACAGAGAAATGGCAGTGCGAGGAGGACTCTGCCCAATTTTTGGCTTTGAAGATGGAGGAAGAAAGGGTCACAAGAGTGAAGGAACGTGGGTGGCTTCTAGAAGCTGGAAAAGACAAGGGAAGGAATTCTCCCCAATTCTGCTGACACCTTGATTCTAACACAGTAGGTCCTGTGTTGAACTTCTGACCTCCAGAACTGAGAATAAATTTGTTTAAGCTACTAAATTTGTGGTAATTTGTTACAGCAGCAATAGAAACTACCACATGCCCCCTCACTTTGCAAAAAGTCTGGAGAAAGGATGCAGTTAGGGTTTGTTCCTTGTCTAAGGACTATAGAGATAGTAGATGAGAAGTGATTTTAGAGTTCACTGACCACTGTTGTTTCTGATTTAAAGCCACAGTACCATCTAAGGGAGAACAGATATCGAAAAGGGGCCCAAAGTATATACTTAGAGATGCAGGTAGCCTGAGGAAGAAGCCATATGTTTCTGGAAACATATATGGGTTTTTTTGTGTGCCTACACATATAAATATGTATGTAATTCAGGTATATGTTGTTGTTATTGTGACAAGTAACATAAAAATACTATCAGAAGCATTATTAGTCCCCTTTCTTCTCATGTATTTTATTAATCAGCAAATTCTAATATTTCAGTTAATATCCTGTGATGGTATTTGAGAATTTTTTGTACTGTGCAAGTGTATTCATCATTCAAATGTTTAGAAATCTCTAATCCCTTCATTTTCAAGAGGAGAAAACCAAGAAGCAGAAACATAAATGAATTTACCTCAATCAGAATAGTTCATAGGGGCAGAGGTGGGATGAGAACTCAGTGTCCTGGTGCTTGAATTCTCTTTCCATAATGCTGCACTGCATTCAGTCTGTAAAGGTTTCAGACAGGCTTTGCCTACTCTGCTCTCTTATAACTGAGTAACCATAATCATCATCATCATCATCAGAATAAAATTACTTCATTTTTATTATGATAAAAGCCACTCTGTGATTTCCTGTTTTAAATAGGCATGTCCCTGCGATTTAGCCCCTTATTAACTTTTCCATAGGTCCATTTCGGGAATGGAAATAATTACTTTGCAAAATGTATTCCTAAACCATAGGAGTGGATGGGGTACATAATTACTCTTAGAGACCCTTTTCCATATTTATGTTGCCTATTTACTTTGAGTGTCTAAGATTCAGATAATGTTCAACAGTTCTGTTTTATTTTTTCTTTTCTTCCAGGCTTATATTTCATGGGGTCTCTATATGCTCTACATTCTGTACCCCAGGTGTTTTGTTTTAGTGAGCCAGGCTGGAAGTCAGGATTCCAGGACAATAACAGAAGCCATACTTGCCTCAGGCCTGCATCAGCCAAAACTGTGAATAACACAGCATTTGAACCAGCTGGGTATTTGAGCTTTTCTTAAACACTTGGATAAAAATAATAGTAGGGGAAGTGGATGTATCTTACTGTTCTTAATGTCTTTTGCATGTTCGATGAGCCTAAATTTGGAGTAGGTTTCAGGAGGAAGGATGAGATGAAATGGGAAGTACTATCCCAGCTGCAGGAGAAAACTTTATATTATAAAAACAACGTGGAAAAAAACAAAACCAAAAAACCAAAAAAAAAAAGAAACCCAAATCCCAAAACTGAACACAGTGTGCCATGAAACTCAGAATTTATCTATAATAATACAGTCATAACATATTTAAAGGCATCTAGGTAGTAACTGTAAAACTCAAGAAAACATAGATCTGAAATCTTTATTCGTGTCTAAGAGCTATTTATAAAACCAAAATTTACTTCAATTCCTCTTTTACATTTCCAGATGGCTATAGAAAAATTTTTGTAGAGCAAGGTCTTTAAGGTTAGGGTGACATAAACTAGCATCACTGTAGTTTAATTTGTTCATGCCATTTTGTAGGCATTGGAACTCTGAAATTTATACAAGCTCAACACATTGAATTTGAACAAAAAAATTGGAGCAAACTCAAGGAGCGAACAATGTTAAGGCATAACTCCCTGAGTTTAAAAATTCCTTGTCAGCATGCCTGTTCATTCGTTCAACAAATATTAGTTGAACATTTACCATGTAAGGCATTATTCTAGCAGCTGGGAATACAGTAATTAATAAAACAGAAAAATGATCCCCACTCTCTTGAGCAAAATTCTAGTAGGTGGTCATAGAAAATAAACAAGGTAAATAAGTAGAATATACCAGACAGTTTCTATGGAGAAAAAACAAACAAGAAAGAGAGAGAGTGTATAAGGGATAGTGTATAAGGAGGAGGTAGAAATTTTTGCTACTCAGTGGCTGTCACTTGAATAAAGACCTGAAGAAATTAAGGGAAGAAACCATAGAGACAGCTAAGGCAAAAGTTTTTCAGTAACGGAACAGCCAGGGAGAGATCTGGAAGTGAGAGAATGACAGCAAAGAAGCCAATGTGGCTATGGTGGAGAGACAGGGGAGAGGTCAGAGAGTAATTATGGATGAGGGAATCCTATTGTGTAGGTCTTTGGAGGTCATTCTGAGGACTTTGGCTTTTACTCTGAGTGAGATGAGGAGCTATTGGAGAGTTTATTAACTTACACAATTTACAATATAAATCTGAAAGATGTGTATTGTATGAAATAGTAGCCTTTAGCCACATGTAATAATTTAAGTGAAAATTAATTAAAAATAAATAAAATTAAAATTCAGTTCTCCATTTACACTAACCACACTGCAAGTGCACAATAGGCACATGTAGCTATTGACTACCATGTTGGGCAGCACAGACAGAGAACACTTCCATTATTGCAGAAATTTCATAGAAAGTGCTATTCTATACCAAACATATCATTTACTCATTAATTTTACAAAAATGTATGCCCCTAAAAAATTGCCAGATATTATAGCAGGCTATACACACACACACACACACACACACACACACACAATGGGCTTTTCTTTACAGAATCTTCAGTCTTGCAAGGAGAATAAGACATAATAATAGTCACAGATTTTTAATGAAACATGTTCAGGTATAGGTTTCAAAGGAATGAGTGATCAGTTATTCAGTTATCCGGGGGAGAGGAATTACCCTCAAAATGAGTTGAGAAAGTGAGTTATAGGTCACACAATGAGTAAAAGTATTTCAAGTAAAGAGATTAGGTTAGTAGAAATAGTAATACTCAATAACTACCATGATAAACCTTATATCTATGATTGTTTATTTAACTCTCACAATCATTTTGTGAGAGCAATATTGATATCTAATATTACAGATAAAGAAAACAGAAATTCAAAAGTTAAACAAGATGCCAAGATCATACTTGATATATGAAAAACAACTTTATATATGAAAACTTAAGGTAGATTAACTGCAGGCAGAAAAACCAAGTTACTCATAAAAATTACGCTAATTTCAAAAGATGGTGATAGAATGACAATTTGAACTCAGGGTGTCTGACTTTAAAAATTTTCCTTTTATTTATTTACTATTCTTTTTTACTTGTCTATAAAAAGGGTATTTACAATACTAAAGAGAAAAACAAATGAACCAAGGTATATAATCAATGTGACCATATATACATTCAACAACATAGCCTCAAATTATATAAAGCAACTGACAAGAATGCCAAGAGATAAACCAATAGAATAAAGCTGAACTCTTACTTTACTCCATATATGGAAGTTAACTCAAAATAGAGCAACCTAAATATAAGAGCTAAAATGATAAAATCACGAGAAGAAAACATAGGGTAAATCTTGATGACCTCAAATTTGGCAATGGA
>NW_012148841.1:610703-623000 GCF_000956105.1 Propithecus coquereli | reverse complement strand
GACAGAAGGCAAACCTTTTATGAAGTAATTGCAATCTGAGTTCAAATCTCATTAAATCTCTGTGTGGAACTTGAAGAAGCAAAAAAATAAGTAAACCAAGAATTCAACATAAGCTGGGAAAGGATCAACAGAGTAGAAAAATAAGAAAGAAGGAAACAATACAAACAAGATTGAAAATAAATTATGTAAAAAATAAAGAGGCAAATAAAATATAGAAAAGCAACAAAAAATAGAGAAATGAAACAAAATGAAAAACTAATCTTTGAAAAGGCTTATGAGATAATGCTGGGGAAGTTGGAGAAAAGAAAAACTGGATCTCCATGTTTCACCCAGTCTTCACTGAATCCCCTCAAGTTTCCTAGTTCTACTTTTTCTGCCATTTCCTCACCTCTTTCTTCTGATCCTGTGCTTCTAAACTATGAGAAATTTCTAATAATTTTCTACTTTTGAAAAATGTTCATAGAAAGGAATGATAGCAGAGCCCATAGTATTTATTTATTTAGGCCATAAGATTTGTACCTGTTTCCCCTCCTCCCCTTCTTCCTTCTTTCCTTCTCTCCATTCCTCTCTCCTTCCTTTCTTCCTTCTTAAAATGCCACCTGTATTTATGTTTTAATTTTTTGTTATTTATGATGGACAACTTGCTCGTTATCATGGGACCCTGTACTACTTTGATCCTTAGGTCTACAGAAAGAATATATAAAGCAATGAGTAAAATACATTTTTACTGTCAACATTCTGAACAAAGAATCAGATTATAAATTATGATTTTGACAGGGAAAAGAAAATGATCTTAAGCTTCACTGACTTCATTAATGGGCATGCACTTTAGTGAGTCAGGCTTGACTAGTTTTATGATGCAGTTTGGAGTCAGATATGATTTGTAAGCAGGTTTCTAACCTTTCTTTTTTTAGCTGTCCTTGCATATAATAGTGTCTCCTAGCTATGGATCATTTGCTATAATCACACAAGTGATATTATTTCTTAAAGACAGAAATCATAACCCTTTTATAATAAGTAACTACTCTCACCTCTTGAGAACAGAAAAAAAACCTGGAGATAAATCTAGGCTGTGATATTAATTATGTGTATGTTTTGAGTAGTAATGGATTTTTCAACCATTTCTCCTGTTAGTATGTATGAGTAACAATACCATGTTCCTCTTCAACTGATTGGATTCACTATGCAGCCCCAGCCTGTGGTTTCACCAATTCACTATGTAGCACAATGTTTTTCAGAACTTAATATATCTATTCTCCCTTGGATTATTTTTAGTTTCTAGGAATGAGCAAACTATTGGAAGGGCCTCTTTGTTGTTCATGAAGTTCTGTAAACCTCTAGGGTACTGATGAGAAGAGAGAATTCCGGGAAAATCAGCTTCTTTAGCAACTATTAGGCTGCTTCTTGCTTGTCTGCTTCTGTCACCAGCATTTCTTACCGCTAAATTTATTATTATACTATTTACCCCCAACCTAACCACAGCTCACCCTGACAGCCTGGAGGCTGAAGCCTGCTCCTAGTCCTGAGCTACTCTCACCAACAAAGGAAGTTTATCTGTAGTCTCAGATCCATCTCAGCCAGGAACTGGGATGAAGTCATGATTCCACGGCTCAGTGACAGCTGCTGGGCTTGCTTTCACACCTGCTTTCCTCCGGTTCTCTGAACTTGACTGATTCAGAGTTCTGCTGTATCTGGCCAGGGTCCTTCAGCTCTTCTTCCTTGAGTTGTATCAAATTCATGTGTCTCTCATTTTATCATTCATTTACTGATTTAGCAAAGATTTAGTGAGCACTTCTTATTTTCCAGTCAATTTTTTATCTTCTTGGGAGAGAGCAATGAATTCAACAAATTGCCCACTCATACAGATCTTAGTGGGAGAGAAAGAAATAAACAAATACATCTATAATACAAGTTCTGGTGGATCTGGTGTGTGCAAGTGTTATCAGGAAAAGTAAGACAATAAAATAAACACTCATGAAATGAGGGCCAATGTGGCTAGAGCAGATTGAAGAATGGTTGAGGTAGGCAAGGGCCAGATTATGTAGAATCCTTGTAGGCTATGATGAAGAGTTCAGATTTTATTATAATTGTTATAGGAAGTTATTCAATGGTTTTGAGCCAGGATACGACATCATCTTTCCTATATTTTTTTTTGAGACAGAGTCTCGCTGTGTCGCCCTGGCTAGAGTGAGTGCTGTGGCGTCAACCTAGCTCACAGCAACCTCAAACTCCTGGGCTCAAGCGATCCTCCTGCCTCAGCCTCCCAAGTAGCTGGGACTACAGGCATGTGCCACCATGCCCGGCTAATTTTTTAATATAAATTTTTAGTTGTCCAGATAATTTCTATTTTTTTTAGTAGAGACAGGGTCTCACTCTTGCTCAGGCTGGTCTCGAACTCCTGAACTCAAACAATCCGCCTGCCTCGGCCTCCCAGAGTGCTAGGATTACAGGCGTGAGCCACCACGCCCGGCCTATCTTTCCTATATTTTAAAGGGTCTTTCTGCTTTATGGACAATAAACTGTAGCAGGACAAGAGTGAAAGCACAGAGACCAGTTAGATAAAAGGCTATCGCTGTGGTCAAAGTGAGAAATATTGGTGTCTTAATTAAAACATGATGAATGATCAGAATTATTACACACTTTTGAAAGGAATAGTACCTTGGAATCCTTGATTCTATTTCTTGATCACTTGACTTAACTCAATGGGGCAATTTGTGAAGCTATTGGGGGTCAAGCTTTCTGGTTGCCCTCACTATTGTCAATTTTTCAACCCCTTTTAACTTCTCCCTACAAATGATCCCCAGTTTTGCCTAGTGCAAGAGTAGTCTACATTTAGATGTGAACTTTTTGATTGCCCTCTTTAATGTCAGACTAGCAGCCTCTTTAATCCGAGACTGTAACTATCCAACACTTTTCACATGTGAGGGAGTCTCTGCTTGGTCCCTGCTCCCTCTACATTCCCATTGGCCCTGAGTTTCAGAAGTCTTTGAAGGCTCCTCAGTGAGCCTGCAAACTCATGAATACCATCGAAAACTTGACCTGTGTGAATGTGAAATAGTGATTACATGTACTAAGTCTGGATTTGCTATATTTTTTCCATTTCATGTGTTTAAAAATATTTCCTTTCCCTGTCCTTACATGGCTTCCTTGAGTATTGAGTACAATTCCTTAGATTCAGTCAAAAATATGCAGCATGTATAAAGAGAAGATAAAATAATTAAAACAAAATAACAGAAACAACAAGTAGAAACGGACCAGCCCATAGTTAGTGCAAATATTAGAAACATAAGAAATGAATGTAAAAAGTAATTTTATATTCAAGGAATTAAACTCAACATTAAGATTTTTGGCAGAGAATTTGATTCCATTAAAAAATAACCAAATGGAAATTCTAGATTTTAAAAATACAGAATTAATGAAATTAAGAAATCAGTGGACGGGTTTAACAGCATATTAGATGAAACTGAGGAAAACATAAGTAAATTGGATTATGTCCAAAAGTCATATGTCTGAGCTCAAATTTCCTCTTCAAGAAATGGATTTTAAAAAATAATTTTTTATAATTAGAAAAGGTTCAAATTTGGGTCCTCATGCACACGAAGTTAAGCAAGTTTTTCTAAATTTTTCTCAAATTATTCTTTTAAGAAATCAATTCTCTCATCCTTTTGGAATTATTTGTGTAAATGAAATAACAATCTCATTCAGTTTTCCTTCAGATGGACAGATAATTTTGTCTATATATACAATTATAATAATAAAATCATTATTTCTAAATTAATGACATGAACTATTGACTCGTAAATGTCTCTGAATTTTTCCAGTTTTCCTTATCACCATTGTCAGGTACTAACATACTTTATATAAATCACTGTCACAAAGTCCTCTTTTCCTTCCAGTTAGTCTTCCTTAATTCAAATCTTTCTTCACATAGCTGCTCAAATGATCTTTCTAAACTCCAAGTGTGATTGTAACATTGCCCTGCTTTTATGCTTTGCTAGATCTTGTCAAATTTATTTCTCCATAATCTTCCTCTCTTCTGATTGGCCCTCATCTTCTCTACCTCGAATCCTGCTTTGCTAGTCCACATAACTGTTTTCTTCCAACGCCCAATTTGGTTAAAATGTATATATTTTTTTGTCAGATACAGTTGTTGAATGGAAAGCTGAGAACCATGTTTGAAGGAACCAAATATATTCAGGGATTTCTGAGGGTTCCGTAGGCAGAATTGGAGCCCCCAGCACTGCAATTCTAGGTCTAGGGAATAACTACAGAACATCAAAGTGCTGAAAATGTAGCCAAAAAAGAGGAGAGTATGGACAAAAGAAGACAGAAGGCAAATCTTTTATGAAGTAATTGCAATCTGAGTTCAAATCTCATTAAATCTCTGTGTGGAACTTGAAGAAGCAAAAAAATAAGTAAATTAGTGGTCATATGCACGATATCTATTATACTGCTGTCTATACTGGACCCAAATCAAATTTATCCTAGATTACTGGAATAAAAATTTTATAGTGTTAATAATGTTAATAAAACAAAAGTTATTAGCTCATTTTGATTTTTAAAGTATTTTCTGCCTTATTCCTGATATTCAGGAACTCTTATATACTAAGACACTAACTCTCAGCTTTTCAGTCTACAACTGTAAGTTAACCATTAGTTCATTAGTCTATTCAATTATTCTCAAGCAGATATCATTATGTCATGCAATTTTCAAAATTGTGTTTTCCTGCTGTTCCAAAAACACGGCCAGTTCCCTTAGTGGAAGAGCAACTGGTATAGATTTATTTCACATACCTTGGTGGCAGATGTTATCTTCAAGCTGTGCAAATTCCTTGAATCATTCAAAATAAACATGGTGTCCAAGAAGGTAAAAAATTTCAGCCAAACATCCATCCAAGAGCCAGCTGTTTATGTAGTTAGAAAAAGATGCCATTCAGAGCTTCTTTTTTCAGTTACAGGATTCTATAACATGTTTTATAAATGCTACAAATATTTACTTTTCTTTCAGAATAGCAAACAGATTGCCCACAAATTTACTCAGCATTTTGTGTTTCTCTTTGCTTTTCTTTGATGAAGAATGAATGTTATTTGAATTGAAGCAGAGTAAATCTTGGTGGATTTTGAGCTTTAGAAAACTGTAAAGCCACCCCTGTTATGGCATGGAAGAGGCCATTTTTTTTTTTTTTTAATGGACTCTTCTATTTAATTGTTTGGATATTTTTCTGGAAGCCTCCTAAAGTTTTTTTTCATTCTGATTTCCCAGGTCATATCACTGTTACCTGCTCTGGTGAAGAGAATGAATCGTAAAAGTTGATTATGACATTTTACCCTGAAATGTGAGTTCTGCTACTCTAAAGAAATATATTTTAATTTTTTTTTTCTTTTAGCAAAGTGAGTGGAACAGAAATAGACTAATACAGGACCAAGCGTCAGCAATCTGCTAATTTTCAGTGACTGCTGGTGATACTGATTTTTTGTGTCACTCCGACTCAAAAAATATTTTAAAATTTAATATTACTATTATAAATGTCTTAAAATATGCCATTTAGGCCACATGACTCAGAAAAGAATGACTTTACAGGATACATGCCAAGGGTCAATGCCTGTATGGGACAAGAAGTTAATCATGAAAATCATTAATATACATTTTTTAAATCAAAACATGTCTTTCCATTCAAACTACTATTATACTATATAAGATCCTCATAATCTCTCATTTGAGCCTTCACAATAACCCTGTGACTGGTCTCCCTTCCTCCATCGTACTTCCACTTTTCCCACCACCTCCCTTTCAATAAAGAAAACACCAAACAGACAATATGCAGGTGAGGAAGATACAACCATGGGCCTATCTAGATTTTGGGGGGCAATTCTGAGTGTTCTAGCTACTATTCATTTTTTTCCTCCCTCTGAGAAAGAAAATAAGAATACAAACTAGTGGGAGTATTACTGTCCAAATAATTGCATTACTTTTTTTCATTTAATCTGAGGTTTTTAATCATTGAAATATGATTTATATACAACAAATCCACCAATTTTAAGGATTTCAATTTCATGAGTGATGACAAATGTACTCAGTGATATAAACACCACCACAATCATGTGATAAAACATTTCTACCACTTCAAAAAGTTCCCTCCAGTCCCTTTGACTTTAATCCCCTTGCCCCAACCCTTGGCCCCTGGCAAACAAAGATTTTCTCTCTGTTATAATAGGTTTGCCTTTTCTAGAATTCATAAAATGGATTCAAGGAGCATATTAATATTTCTTTGTGTATGGCTTCTTTCACTTGAAATAATGCTTTAGAGAGTCACTCATGTTGTTGTACGAGTATTTCATTCTTTCATATTGCTGAGTAATATTTTTTGGAGTGGATATACCATGCTTTGTTTCTACATTCCAGTTGATGGACCCATTTGGTACTGTCCAGTTTTTGGCTATTACGAATACAACTGTTATAAATATTTGAGTACAATTCTTTTTGGGAACATAGATTTTCATATCTCTTGGGTAAATACCTACCAGTGGAATTGTGGTTATATGGTGAATGTTTCTTTAAATTTATTAGAAATTTCCAAATTGCTTTCAAAGTACCATTTTATGTTCATAGCAATAATGTATGAGAGTTCAAATTTCTCAATATCTTTATCAACACTTATTACAAGACTTTTTAGTATAGGCATTTGGGAGGATATGTAGTCCTATTTGATTGTGGTTTTAATTTGCATTTGCCTAGTGACTAGTGATATTGAACATCTATCATGTGTTTATTAGTCATTCTTATATATTTGTTGTTTAAGTGTATGTTTTCTGCACTCTGGGCCTGAGACACCAATCTCGGAAGCATCCTTTCTTTTTCTTGAAGGTTTCATAAGCCTGTTTCATGCCTGTAGAATTTAGGGACTCCCAACTGCCTGCTTTAATTTTGTATTCATCCTCTCTCTGTCTCTTTCAAGCCTCAGCCCAGAGGGTGGAGCCAGCAGCCACAGAGGGTTATTTACAGATCTTGAAACCTAATGAAGTTTACCCAATTGAATTTTGAGGGAACTGAGACTCAGAGAGGTCACATTGCTACATTAATAGAAGCCTGAGTCTCACTATAAAGTCAATATTTTGTTTCCTTTTATCATACCACTTTTTGGATATGAAAGGTTATATAAGTAGTTCTTTGTTAAAAGGGGACATATTAGTTCATTAGGAGAATAAGGTATTTTCTGGATAATAATATCTGAAAGGAAATTACTCTTTCATGAAGAATATTGAATAATGATAAAAGTACTTAACAATGGTTTGACATAAGATACAGAAAATTTGTTCATTTCTTAAAATTTCAACTTTAATAAATTATGATATTAACATATATCTAAATGAAGATGTTTATATAAGTAGCTAAAGAGAGGAAGAGTATGAATATAGCTTTTGGGCTGAATAAGTCTATACAAGGCAGAACTAGGGACATATTTGTAATGTCCATTTAAAAGTGGCCAAGAAATTTTGTGAAGAATGCCTAAAATTTTATATGGTTATTCTGCAATGGCAATAACAGCTTCTGTTTTTGATGGTCTGGAATAACTTTCTAGATACTATTTTTGTTTGTTGGTTGGTTGGTTTTGTATTTTTCTTTGCTCCTGGTTTCTCTGTTTCATTTGTTCATTATAGTTTTTATCTTTTATTTTCTGCCATTGTCATGTTTTAACTTCGACAATGCACATTATACTTTAAAATATGAATTGGTTAGTTTTTTATATCTAAGTGCCAAATTCAACTATCTGTTATAAATTCTTTTTAGATTTATTTAACAAATTTTCATTTTAAAAATCGTGATTTGTAATAATTACTATTTCTCATTTGAGTGAAGCACATGAGGTAAATTTCCTACTGAAAAGAATATTACTTGTTTGGTTAAATAATTGTGCAGAGACCATTGGCTAAAACTGACATATTTATTTACATACTTGCCAAATTTATAATCTGTCCTTTAATCAAACCCTTTGCTTAGGAATTGGTTCTTTTCTTATTTTTGAATCTTATGTCTCTTTGATAATGAGACAACATGGTGTTAATGCTTATTCTAAGCTATCCTTCTACTTACCATTAATTTGCTATGGATTGCTAAGGATTTTACAAGACTTTGCGAAGTCTTATAAAAATTTCCTCTATCTTTATAACTCTCAGAACTGTCTTCTGATGATCAATCATTTATGTATGGTGTCTAAATAGTATAGTACTATACTATTACTGTTTCTATTAACTAGCTAATATTTATCTAGTACTTACTGTGCTAAGTAAATTATTTCCTGAGATTCCCATACAGACTATGAGATGAATACTATTACATTGATTTTAAAGGTTAGAAAATTGAGGTTTCAAGAAAGTAAGCAACAAGTTTACATAGCTGCTAAGAGATGGAGAGAAGACAGGTTTCTGTGAGGTTTCAGAGCCCACGCTGCCGTTGCTCTACAATTCTGATACCTTGAGTGGACCTCTCCATTGCATCAACAGATAGTCATTATATGCTGACTCTGTGCCAGTCACTGGAAAGAACACTCAGGACGCAAAGGTGATTCTTACAGACATGGTTCCTGTCTGTGGAACCTTCAATCTAGACACAAATAAACAATCGTGGAATGAAAAAAGGTAGTTTGAATAAAATGTTTTAAAACACTGGCAATTAAATTTTTGAGATTCAGTCACATTAAAAAATTCTTTCTTGATATCAATGTTGGGAAGGAAAAAACAAAGAAAGGGAAAGGCAAAAAAATTTGGTCGGTAGACCTGTTTACCTGTTTAGACCTCTCCACCCCCGTTATGAAAGCTCAGAGTTAAAGAGGGCATAAAGAGGGCATAAAGAGGGCAGGGGAAATAACATTTTTTCAGCTCTTCTGTAATCTAAATAAATAAAACAATGCACACTATAAATTGGAGTGTGGGGTATTATTTTCATTTTAAAGACAAAGAAACTGACTCTCAAATATATAGAAAATAGTGGTGGAAATAAAATTGTAGATTATGCTCAATGTCTTAGCTTCATATGAAAACCTTTGTAATGAAATTTTCTTTCCTCATTCATCCTTTATGTTAATGCCATCTCTTCAATTTTTCTTTCTTTTTCTTCCTTCCTCTCCCTTCTCCTTTCCTTCCTTCCTTCCTTCCTTTTTTTTCAGCCAGCTTAAAATTAATGGTACCTACATGTCTTAGGTGAGAGTTCCTTGGAAGCAAAATATGAGACAGGGACGGAGTGAATGTGATTCATTTGGAAAGTGATCTCAGGTCAACAGGAGTGAGAAAAGTAGGAAAGGGCAAAGAGAAAAACCTGAGCGAGAACTTTGTCTCAGCTGGAGATGTTCCTCACTCTGATTGCATGGCACGGGGACGCTAGAGAGCAAGAATTGCACCATGGAGTTACTCTGTCCTTGAAGCAAGGGGACAGCCTTTGGTACCCCACTGCTAGTCGATCTCTGTTGGAGGGAAGTTTTTCAAGGAAGGGGTAGTAAAAGAAGTAAAAGTAGCTGGGAGACCGCTGCACCAGCAGGTAAGGTGCTTCTGGACAGGGGCCCACACACCGTCCACTACTACTTAGAGCACCTACAGTCCGTAATTCTGTACTGAATGCTATCAGCTGAGTTGCTTTGAATTCATATTCGTGTATTCCCCAGGCTCAGTTAAGAGCTCCTGGCACTTGCTAATGACTCAGTATATGATTACCTAGAGGCTCAATAACTAGTGAGCCAGAAAGCTATTTTGTGGAAAGACAAAGTTGTTTTTGCCTGGTTGGTCAGTGACTTATTTGCAATTACACCCCACACCTTAATTTTCTAGTCCTTTAGTTAACACTTATGACAATGCTGCCTAATATAACAGCAATGATAAAGCCTATGTAAACTCTATTTTTATATAACTTGTTTACTCCTAATTGTTGTGTAGTTCAGCAGTGTGGAGTTATCAGGTGGTGTGGGCAGTCATCTAGGGGTTTTTCCATCTGAAAAAGATTGCTTCAAGACCATGGTGTTATTTAGATTCTTCTGCTATTGTCTTTTGTTTTTTTATCACCGAAGCAAGAATGAGGCCTATAGTGGTATACAACACACTTTATTATAATAAATTACTTACACAAACCTCTTACCTAAAGAAGACATTCAATAAATGTGAACTGAATCAAACACGTTGGGTTGGGATAAAAAATGTTAAATTCAGCAACATGATTCTTTTAGGTAAATGATATGCCACGTATTCTTGATTACATTAATGTGTTCAGTAAAAGTTATTTTTTTTCCTAATAAGGCATTTTTGCTTGAGGAAATACAAAAAGAAATTTTTGTTGTTTTCCTTCTGATTTGCTTCTCTCCAGTTACGTTTCTACTAACTACTGAAATAACAGAGCTCAATACCCAGACAACTTGTTGAATGTTAAATGCAGTGTGTCTCTGCCACCCTAGTCTATATGAAGGGGTATCAGTATTTTATTTGAAACAATACGTCACTTTGGGTTTTATCCTATGATTATCTAAATTAGGGTCTATGTTTAGCTGAGACAATAACAGCCATAACAACCCACAGTTCAGTAAAGCCAAGGATAACTTTAAAAGTCACAGATGAAAGAGATCTGAGGTTCCCTTTTCTGTATACTCTTACATGCTTTTGTTTACCAGCCACGTTTTGGAGGAATATGAGAGTATTTCATCCAGAATAGAATACACAATTATGATTCAGAAGGAGAATATGGAATGAAAGTGAAAAGAATGAGAGGCAGTTGAAGGCAAATAAGAATTCTAGTATAAAAAATATGTTATCATAAGATAATGTTTGAAAAATATTTAAATGATTACATAGATTCCATTCCTAACAAACATAGCCTTTAACTAAAAAAATTAGATGATTAATAAAAACAAAGTTTCAATTCATGGTCCTTTTAAGAAACCATAGTTTATTTATAGACATTTGGAAGCAGTAAGTATACCCTTTTGACCATAGGCAATGTGTCTTAAAACCATCACATTTCTTTGAGTCTTTGGATACATTGACAATAGGGTTTCAATGTATTTCTTAATTAAAGATTAAGAATACTTTAAAAATATAAAACAAATGTATCTATTTTTAATATAGCATTTGGGACCTAAACAATTGAAGAAGTTGTAGAGAAGTTTGTCATGAGGACAACAGGAATGTACCATAGATTTACAGCAAACAAAAAGGTAAGAGTAAGTTTTATAATTTTATTCTTTGGAGGTAATGAAAAATAATTTAATATCTTTGAAATACAGGGATTTTGTTTTTATCTTAAAAGTAAAATGTAGCAAATTAATTTGAGAAAGTGATATATTAAATGTATGTCATATAAGAAAATTTTTAGGGTTTAAATATTTTATTATACTAGTACTGACTTATGAAAATGAATATGGTATCATCTTGTCTGTCCAGAATCATTAGGCCATGAGTCATTTGGAGAACAAATGTTTTTTAATTAGCTGAGGATTTATCCCTTTACTTGCTACAGGATTTGCTTATGTTTTAAATATTTTATAGCAAATTTTTTTCTAAAATACTGTGTGTGAGAGTGTGTTCTTAGAGTACAGAGTGTGATGAATACAATTTGGGCATCATATTGAGAGCAAAAATCATGGGCTTTGACATGGATGAAGGTTAGAATTCTAGTTTTCATTTAGCCACTTTTGGTAAAGTTGTTAAAATTTCTGAGTCTCGGGTTTTTTTTTGGGGGGGGGATTTGTTTTGATTTTAGTCTGTGATAAAGGGATAATGAGATATATTTCCTGTAATTGTTATAAAGATTAAGTCTGATAGAACTTATACAAGATTCCTGGCGCTCATCCATCCTTTAGATATCTCAGGACTGAACTTCAGAACACCAGTTGAGAGATTTGGATTGTTTGCCCATATACTAAATAAGACTGAAATTTTGAGTACCTTCATCAGCTTTAACTTTTTTCTTTCTCTTTTTTTTGTCATCTGTCCTCTAATTTGCTCCATCTAATTCACTGTAAGCCTTGAAAAACAAATATAAGAAAATAAAAGGGAATAAAAATATCAACAATGAGAAAACCAACTAAAAAATAATTTTTTTAACCACTACACTGTGTAGAACTGTACTGTTCAATAGAGTAGGCTCTATCCACATTTTAATTTTACTCAAAATTAAGAGTTATCATTTCTTTGTTTTAGGAACATTCCAATTCCACTCTTCTAGTTATTTTAAAGTATACCCTAACTTATTTTGTTTATAATCACTTTGTTGTGCTATCAAATATTATTCATTCTATCTAACTATCTAATTGTATATTT
>NW_012148841.1:591140-609443 GCF_000956105.1 Propithecus coquereli | reverse complement strand
TCCAATTGTTGTCTCCAATTCCTCATTTATAATTTACTCTTCAACTCTAAAATTCTATTTTTTTTCCTCACCATGAAATTGCTATATCTTTTACCAAGGTCTCCAAGTATCTTTGTAAACAATCACTGCTGTCAATTCTAGCAGACCCTTTACAGCCCTTCTCTTTCTTGGTAAATATGTTGGCAACTCCATTAACTATGTTGATGATTCCAAAATCTGTCTCTAGCTTATATATATATATATATATATATAGCCTATATATCGTGTGTGCACACACACAGAGATATATCTGACCACATATATAACTGACCATTAAATAAATATTTTCACAAGTATTTGTCATAGGCAATTCAAAGTTTGCTTTAACATAAACGCAATCTCACTAAAATTTCCTCCTTCTGTTCCTCCTGTTTCCTGTTTTTTTTTTTTTTTTTTTCCTCTTGGGCAACTGCACCACCATCTACTTACCTTCCCAAGACAAAAGCTTAGAAAACCCTCTTCTTTACCACAAATATACTTGGTTAGCAATTGCTGATACCTCCTTAAAATCCCTCTAAGTCAATCCATTCTTTCTACCATCACTGACTTAGGGCAAGTGCAACTTAGTCACAAAGCCTCTGACCTTCAATTCCCACCCTTCTCCAATTCTCTCTTCACATTGCCTCTGGGGTGATCTTTCTAAATTCAAATCAGCTATATCAGTCTCTGTTTCCTTTATTTTTAACTTACTTTTAAACTTACTTTTCTGCTAAACTCTCTGATGGTTTCTCTCACTTTTAAAAATAACTATTGCCTAAATATTTTTCTTGTTAAAACAAAGCAAACACAGAATTTTCAATGTTTGAGCACTCCATTGAGAATCTAAAGAAAAATATACAAATATGACAGTTTTCCTTCAGTTTTACTCTCCCTTCAGGGTCTCTAACAGTCACTACTGCCACCACCAATATTCTAGGTCCTGAAGATACCATTTCTCAGATAAATTTTGGTCCCAGACAATACCCCTTCTTTTTTGCACAATAGAGTGATTAGGTATAAGTAAAATTATAACTAAATTTTATAAAACATGTAATTCAAATTTTGGGGAAGAAAAATGAGAAAATAAGCAAGGAAAAATTAAAAGCTTGTTGGTTTTATTATTTTAAATCTTGCTGCCTTCTTCGTTTTTAACAAATTCTACAGATCTCTTAGGCCAACATTTTACATGGAGAGAAGGTAGGCTTCTAGCACAGCTATTCCACTGCTTTGCTACCTTATGAATAAATAAGCCAAGAATAATGTAGTGTTGATATTTCCATTGCCTAACTACTGGGTTTTGATTGTGCAGAGGCCCATGGGAGGCTCTGGCAGAACTTTAATGTGGACTTGCAGTTATGGATACACGATTCACATCTAAAAATCCCATAAGAGCCAGGGTTGGTAGGCATTAGCTTGGCAGATTGAATAATTACTTTGACTATGTGAAAGTTGTGTTTGAACTTTCCTATAAAATATATATGATATGGCACTGCTTTTAGAAGAATTCAGTGAATATTCCCTCACGCTCATGAATAGGAAAGTTGCTCTTAATAATACAACCAGGACTAGTCTCAAGAGACAATTGGCTCAATCTCCTAATAACATCCATGCCATCAGTTTATTATTCGTTATTTTTAAATTACTTTCCTAAACAGTTTCCAATATTCTAGCAGTTTATTTATGCTAAATAACTCCACACAGAAAGTTGGTCAGTTTAAAACCCTGAAGATAGCTTTTGTAGCTAATTTGTATGGGTTGAGCAAAGGGGGAGCGCCAGAGGCATGGGAACACCACTTTAATAAAAACTACATGGTCATTAAGAATCTTACGTTTTTTTTAAAAAAATTCATTAATATATATCATGTTTCAATAAAATAAAATTTGTCCTTATAAACTGAGACTGAACTCATCAGAAGTATGTAAAACATGGCTTAATTGCTTTAGTTCAATGTGGATTAAATCTTTCATGTCATAAGCATGTCTGCTAATTGGCTCTATGTGTGTACCTATAGTGATGTTTATGTTCATAATAGTGATCCTGAACTATTTTGTAAAACTGAACATCCTCACATTTTTAAAGATACTTGCTTCAGTTTATTCCAATGTTAAAGTTAATTTAATTGCAATGAAATTCTTTTAAACTTCTGGGATGAGTGTGCTCTGAATTGTAACCTTCATCAACAAGTATATTTTATTGAATCATAGAGATAAAAAAGACCTTTGAAATCATGTGGCTTATTGATTTACAAATGTGTTTATGGGGTCAGCATCACCTGGGTTTTTTTTTTTTTTTTAACAAAGAATGTAGATCTCTAGGACTTGCCTAAAACTGATTAAAATCCGAGAATCAGAGTTTTTAAGAAATTCCTTAAATATTGCTGTTGCTGATGGACAGCTAGCTTGGGAAGGAGCCAAAAAAGAATAAATTTATGCTTTCCAGCTTACAGAAGACTAAGGCAGGCCAAGAGAAGCAAAGTGATATCCCCAAATAACACAGCAGATCTGAGACAAGATTCTAACTCCTGACCCAGTGTAATTTCCATGAAAAAAATATGGAATTTCTTGTATTTTCTAAAAGAAGTAAATTACCTAAAAGAAATTATATAAAAGAATAGAAAATATATAATTTCTGTGATTTCAGCATGGGTGATGCCTATTAGGAATAAACTTGTTTCCTTCTATCTTAGGTGTTATTGGGACAGATTCTGAGTAAGTTATCTGTTTGCTTGAAATTTTTGCTGTCATAAATTGAGGCCATCCTAATACAAATATTACTTGTGACAAGAGTAGGCATATTATTGTCAATAATAGTATGCATGTTATAATAATACTTTTTCATATTTCTCTAAGAAACTTGATGTGATATTTTTCTTCAATTTCCAGCTTTGTAGTTTTTATAAGCTGGATTTTCAAATGACATTGAATTGCAGCATTATGTTCTAAAAATATATTCACTTGTTCCATAATACAACATTCCTAAGACATGAGCAATCACTTTTTATGCTGCTGCAAAGTTACAATGATACTAAATTCTAGCCAAGTCAATAGGTTCAACTAGAGAAGCCATTACATGAATCATAAGTCATGGCAAGGACCCATATGATACCTTGTATTTTTTTTAATCTCTGAAGAACCATGTGTCAATAAAGCCTCTGAAATCTATGCTGATCTTTATTAATTTCTGCCTATTGACATTCTTCAGTTTTACCTGAGAACTCACTGATGATAATAAGCACTCTGAAACATTTATATGGTTCAGAATTCAGCTCTGAGTGCTTTGGGTCGAACAGCATTTTAGGTCTTTAAAGAATGATTTGTTTACAATAGTAATTATTTACTCTCATGCTAAATTGAAATTTCAGCTCTCTCTTTGGAAAGCCATTGCCATTCCATTATTTACTGGTCCTAGAAAGTGCCATTAAACTTTGATAAAGCAGACAATCCTTTTATTTTTACCATTGTAAAATGTCTTCTATAATATATCAGTCAGTGCACTTTCCTGCTTTTAAGTGAAAGGGAGAGGAATATCTCTGGCCATTCAGTCATCAGCGTACTTTGAAGTTTTATTATGCGGATCAATAATCATCGTACATGCTGAAGAAGTAGGAGCCTTTGAGAGTAGTAGCTCTGTTCCTAAATAGCAAATTCAGATTCAGTGCAACCACTACAACATAAGGGGCAGAAATAGAACATCTCTAAGGAGCTTATAAGTCCAAAGGTCTGTATTATTTTATAAGTGAGAGATTGGGCCACATCTGTACTGATTCTTGTTGATGATCTTAAATTTATAGCATCAACGTCTTCAGTCATCTTTAGACTTCTATTAAAAGTAGAGAGGATATTTTAATTAGCTGAGGCTTAATTAATTAGTGAAAAGAATAATCAGAACATTGATTCACTGAGCACTTCAGCTGATCAAGCAGTGTGAATACTATCTGTGTAACAACGAACATGGAAATAAATGCCTGTTAAAACAACCTTGTTCTATGGTCCTCTCATCTTGCCCAAGTTCTCCTGTCTTGTCTGTCATTCTTAGGGTAAAGAAATAGAGCAGCAATGACTCAGACTTCCAGCAGCTGGGGCTTCAGTTTTTTTCTTCTTTTTTTCCTATCATGCTGTCAGAAAAAAGGGCAAAAATAATTAGAAAAATAATCCAATCTATTTAAGTTTGTTCTGAAGTGTGTTATAAATACTAACCAAAAGGACTTTATTCCAACTTTTGGGGGTATCACATGCTATTATTGGTTGTGTTTTAAAATTATGTGTCTAAATATGGAGTTAATTTAAAACATATAAAATATGTGTAAGGTGTAAGGAATGATAATTCAAATGTATGCTCTATTCAACATTTGGTTTTAGAAAATGATTATTATTCCCTTTGAAATCTTGTATATTATTCTGAATTCTATTCCCTTTTCTCTTAGCTCAGAGGAAATTAAATCATCAATTTTATGTTTAACATTGCTTTGATTTTTGACTTTTACTATGTATCTTTCTATGCCAAAACAATATTTTGTTTAATTTTTGCATAGCTTTAAATAGGAATTACATTGCACACATTTGTCTATGATTTGCCTTTTACTTTTATTATACATTATGTTCCTGAAATTCATTCTTATTATTTTTTGAGGATGCAATACATTTATTCTCACTGTTGTCTAGTGTCAACACAATAGGAATACACTGCAAATTATTTATTTGTTTTTTGCTAATGTACATTTAGGTTGTTTCCATAAATATTCAATCCCATTAGGAGTATTTTTGTTCAGATGCACTTGTGCTGGAGTTCTCTAGGATAAATACCCACGTGTTGAATTATGGAGTTACAGGTTAAGCTTTGTTAAAGAACATAAATTTGTTTTCCAAAATGCTTGAAGCAACTGGCATTCATATCATCATTTTATGAAAGTTACATTTGCATCATATCTTACTAACAGTTGATATTTCAGACTTTGATGCCATAACATTTTATTAATCATTTTCTGTGTGTGTGTGAATTTTTGCGTCTTATTTAAGATAACCTTCCTTAACTGATAACATAAAGATAAACTTCTGTATTATCTTTTAAAAGTTTTATGGCTTATATTCTACATTAAGTCTTATACAATTAATATTTTTGTATGTGATCTGAAGTAAGAGTTCGATTTTGTGTTTTCATAACAATAAACAGCTGTCCCAGTACCATCTATTGAAAACCCTATTCTTTTCCCACTAGCCTATATTGCCAGTTCTGACATAAATCAAGTTTCCAAATATGTGTGGCGCTTTTGTTTTCTGGAGGGGAGAGAAGGACTGTCTGTACTGTTTAATTGGTTTATACCTGCACCAATGCCAGATTGTCTTAACTACTATAACTTTATAATATTCCTGATATTTGGTAAGGAAATTCTCACATTTTTATTTTTGTAAAGAGCATCTTATTTATTCTTTGGTCTTTGTACTTCCATGTACATTTTTGATTAAGCCTTTTAAATTCCACAAAAATAATTTTTTGGGATATTGGCTGACATTAGTTTCAAACTATTGATCAATTTTGGAAGAATTGATATCCCTACAACATTGAGATCTGTATTTATTGTTCATGGTATATTTTTCTATATAGTCATGTTCCACATAATGACATTTTGGTCAATGATGGACCTCATGTTTATGATGGTCCCATAAGATTATAATGGTATATTTTTACTATATCTTTTCTATGTTTTGATATGTTTAGAAATACAAATACTTACCATTGTGTTACAGTTGCCTAAAGTATTTAGTACAGTGACATGTTGTACAGGTTTGTAGCCTAGGAGCAAGAGGTTATACCATATAGCCTAGGTGTGTAGGAGGCTATATCACCCAGGTTTGCGTAAGTACAGTTATAATACTTGCACAATGATGAAATCACCTAACTGTGCATTTCTGAGAACATATCCTCATTGTTAAGCCATGCATGACCGTACTTTGTTTTCTTAAATGTTTTTTCAGAGGGTTGTGTTTGTCCTGTTTCTCCATTGTATAGTTACTCTTCCTCTGTCCTCCCATTTTGTACTTTTAGAAGGAAGCCACTATGTACAGCCCACATTTCAGGAGTGGGGAGTTGTGCTCCCTCCAAAATTACTTTTCTAACTTATTTTTTTGCCGGCGAATAGAAATTAATATATTGATTTTTTAATAACAAGCAACTTGCTGAACTCTTATTATTTCTCTTGTGTTTTTTTTTTGATATAGACAGTGACACCTTTTGCAAATAATATCAGTTTTGGTTCTTCCATTTTGATACTTATTTCTTTTTATTGCTTTATTCTATTGGCCAGATGCCCCAGTACAATTCTTAATAGAAATGCTGATATTGTATATCTTTGTATTTTTCCTGATCTATCCATATATCTACTTTAATTTAAAGTGGACCCTGGTCAATTGTGTCCTCAGAAACCTTGCAGAAACAAATTTGGAAAAAACAAATTTTTAACCAAATGTGGTAGATTGTATTATATTGCAGCAATTAAAAAATTTTTTTCCTCCCAAATTCAGCCTTATAAGTGTAAACCTCTGGCTACGTTACCTAAAATGTAACCATAGATCAATTTTGTGACACAGCTAGGATGCACACACCTTTGTTTTCATGAACTTGTCCCCTCTCCCGCTTCCTGTGTGTCCACAAGACCCTTTCTATCTATTTCATTTTCTCTTTTCAATTCCTAACATTTTTGCTAATATTCAAACCTGCCTTAATTCTATTTCTGCTCCCTAAAAAGGCATACTGAATGTAATATACATACTAGAAAATCAGCCTTTACTTCAAAAATTACAGCGCTAGTAATACTTCCACCTTACTAAAGTATCTTCAATGTGGTTCCTTAATGTTCTGAACGTGATGTTCCAAGGCCTCCTCAAAATGATGATGTCAATGTTTGTTTCTTCTATTTGTATCATCATTGCTCTTTTAAATTTTCAAAAAATAAATTGATTAAATTCAGACGTAGTATGTCTTGACAGTAAAGTGGAATTTAAAATGAATTTTTACCATAAACAAGAAATGTTTTTCAGAACATAGGCAGAGAGAGTATCAGCCTTTTCTTCAGTAAAGCATCAATCTGGTCACAGTGTTTCATACGCTAATCCAAGTAAGGGAAGTTAGAAAACTGTTTTTTTAACCTACTCCTGACCTATTGTACTCTCCTGGGAAAGACTGCTTGTTCTTGTTTGCTTGCCTGCAAAACAGTAATCATAAAATGTTTAATTCTTGACTATCAACAGGTGAATTATATTCATTGTAGATAACCTTGATTTAAAATCCCAGTTGACTTAATTACACAGAATAGTGGAAACTATCTTTAGTTGAAATGATATACTAACTCTTGTTTACTATCTCTCTTTCTCCAAGTTTACTGCCCAGCAAGAGTGCTTTTATAAAAAAATTAATATTTTCACATTTCCAATAATTTCTGAGCAATTATTTCTTAATTACACATTTAAGCTGATACATTTTTATTACTCTGAGAAGGAATGCTAGTTATCTCTAGCTTAGAGTAAAAGTAAGGAGGAGAGGTGTCAAGAAGGAAACATGCAGTAATGTTTTCTAAGAAGAAAACACTGGTGTTTTCTCATCTACATCAATAATATTTTTTAAACAGAAGTGCCTTGATATTTAACGGTGGGCCTGTCAAAACTGTAGATATTTACCTGGGATAATTTCTGAATTTAATTTGAATATGGATTATGCCTTTCCTGTTTCTGTCACCTTGGGTATATTAATCTCTGCATGCTCGTGTGTAAAATTGGCATTATACATTTTTATTTTGGTATACAAAGTATCTTAGATAATGATCCTGGAACATACCTTGAGCAGACACTCCTATGTGTCAACTGTTACTATGTTCTTAATAAATGAAATATAAATTCCAGACCCCATTAAATATACACATAATCTGATTTTTTTTTTTTAAATACTCAATTTCTGTTGATTCTTTGAAGAGACAAAAGATTGTGATCACATCGCATTTTCCATGGAAGGACTGGAAACCTTGGAAGCATGAAAGATTTTTGTTTCACGGAAGTATACATATATCTTATTTTATATAAGATATGCTGTTCTAAAAATATCATGTACAACTTGACATTTTAATAATTAAATGGATTTTAATAAGTAGAAGATTTCAGCATTTAAAAATTCTTTCTTATAATATGATTGGCTGTGCCCAGACCTCCCTTTGAAGATGCGTCAGACATGTGCACTAACACTTGTAATAGAAACATGAGACGTTAGACCAGAGGTTCTCAAGTATGAATCCCTAACTGGAGCATCCGTACAACCTGGGGACTTGTTAGAAATGCCAGATCTTAGGCCCCACACCAGATCTACTGAATCAGAAACTCTGTGTATGGGGCCGAGCAATCTGAGTGTTAACAAGTCCTCCAGGGGATTCTGACACTGCTGCATTCTGGGAACCACGTTGGAAGTATAAGTAAATGAACAACAACACTGGGATACAGTCATGGGAGGAGGAAGGAAGCAATCATGTCATCTTTGCTTGAGGGAAATGTGAGATAGCCACTGCTTTTGAACTGTTACTTTGTTCTTACTCTGAGAGACAATGCAGAGCAGATGAACTGAGCTTGGAAAAATTATGACGTGGTGTCCAGGAGAACAAGGTGGGGATGAGACTTAGGTCACCATATCACATTTAGGAAGCTGAAAGTTGTTTTGAATGCACAGAACAAAGGACAGTAGAGAAAACTTCAATTTATTTAGTTGAAAACTTTTCCATAAGTTTCCAGACTGCAGAATTTGTTTAAAAAAAAAAAAATCAAGAAGTCAGATTTTGGTTTACCATATAATAAAGAATTTCTAGCATCTTATGGTTCAGTGGTTGGACTATCATCAAGAAGGAACGATAAAAATCTAAGACGGGAAGGGATGTTTATTCTCAAGGCCTTAGGATTCTTAAATCCCTAATTAAAATGAGATCAAGGAAAAGATTAAGTCTACATCCAAACAATTAGGACAGGGACAAATTCCTTAGACTTCACAATTTACTATTTCTATCTCTCAGTTACTAAGAAACATTTAAATATGTATTTCAAACTGTGTGGATTAGAACTGACCTATTTTCAAGGTATTCCTTTGTTGGATGAATTATGTGAAGGTCAGAAGTAAAAACAAAACAAAATAACAAAATTCACCAACAAATGAACGTGTGTGTTTTCAGCCAGGGTGTGCTGACTGGCTTCACTGAGCAAATGCGTGATTGCCCTGAGGTACAGCGAATCCCTTTCACTCCTGACCCTCTGCTGAGGGCCCTGCCTGGCCTGCTATGAGGCTTTTTGAGTTAGGAAAATGTGATTGTAGACATATGTTTGGAAATAATACTATTCTGGCTTCAAGGCTTAAATTCTGTTACTTAGATTGTCAACTTGTATGTGCATGTTTAGACAAAAAGGTTTAGGAGCTATTCTAGGTTACTTGGCAGCCTGCTGGCCTGTTCTGTGAACACTATCACCTTCTAAGGAGGCAAGAAACCCAGGGGTTTGCTTTGTTTTTTCATGATTTTCCCCCTCTTCTTTTGTCTTTAGCAAGTATCCGACTTTCTAATCAGGGCAGGATAGTCACCAGGGTCATAAGAATTTTAACATCTTATTTTTAAGGTTTTTGGACTTAAAAATGTCTCAGATATCAACATGAAACATAGTCCTTGAACTATATTAAGAAAATAATTTCCCTATCTTTCATTCATTAACCTAAAATCACATTTGTCTGTTAATTTTTGTCAACATGATATTTTTTAAAACTGTTTTTAATCCCCACACTGTTGTGTGATTCTTCCTTCCAGATCTTTCTTTTATTTCACTGTCGAATTACAAGTCCTTTGAACAACCTTCCCTACATCTTCAAGCACCTTATGCCTTCTTACCTGAAAATATACTCTTGATCACGCGTGCTCCTCAGATGCCCAGCTTGCGCAGTATGCTCCTTCTCTCACCTTCCATGTGCCACAGGGTCTCAAAACAATGGTGGTGGTAGGGTTTGAATGTGTTCCCTGAAGTTCATGTGTTGGCAACTTAATCCCCATGCAACAGTGTCGGGAGGTGGGACCTTTAAATGGTGATGAGGTCGTGAGGCCTCTACCTTCATGAATGGATTAAAGCCATTATCATGGGCATGGCTTTGTTATCATGAGAGTCTGGTCCTCAGCTCATGGATCATCTCAAGGATAGACCATATATTAGGCCACAAAACAAATCTTAAAAAATTAAAAAAAAAAATTGAAATCATACCGCACATTTTCTCTGACCATAATGGAATAAAACTAGAAATCAATAACAAGAAAAACATTGGAATATACACAAAGACATGGAAATTAAATGATATGCTCCGGAATGACCAGTAGGTCAATGAAAAGTTTAAGAAATTAATAAAAAAAGTTTCTTGAAACAAATGAAAATGAAAGCACAACATATCAAAACCTATAGGATACAGTAAAAGCAGTAATAAAAGGAAAGTTTATAGCAATGAAAGCCTACATCCAAAAACTAGAAAAGCTTCAAATAAACAACCTAATGATGCATCTCAAAGAACTAGAAAAACAGGAGCAAACAAAACCCAAACGTAGTAGAAGAAAAGAAATAATAAATATCAGAACAGAAATAAATGAAATGGAAATGGAAAAATACAAAAGATCAATGAAACACAAAGTTGGTTTTTTGACAAGATAAACAAAATAGGTACACCTTTTGCCAGAGTAACTAAGAAAAAGAGAGAAGACCCAAATAAATAAAATCAGAGATGAAAAAGGAGACATTACAACTGATATTGCAGAAATCCAAAGGATCCTTCGAGACTACCATGAGCAACCACATGCCAATAAATTGGAAAACCTAGAGGAAATGGATAAATTCCTAGACACATACAACCTACCGAGATTGAACCAGGAAGAAATCTAATACCTGAATAAACCAATAATGAGATAGAAGCTGAAATAAAAAGTCTCCCATCAAATAAAAGCCCAGGACCCAAAGCTTTCACTGCTAAATTCTACCAAATATTCAAAGAAGAACACCAGTGCTCCTTAAACTATTTCAAAAAATCGAGGAGTAGGGGATATTCCCAAACTTATTCTATGAAGCTTGTATCACCCTGATACCAAAACCAGACAAAGACACAACAAAAAAAGAAAACTATAGGCCGATATCTCTGATGAACACAGACACAAAAATCCTCAAGAAAATACTAGCAAACTGAATTCAGTAGCACGTTAAAGAGATTATTCATCATAATCAAGTGGGATTCATCCCAGGGATGAAAGGATATGTTGATATTCTCCATGGCTATTGTTATGAAGCCTCACCTTTTCCTCAAGCTGTCTCCTTGCATGATCACAACCTAGATCATTTCTGTCTAGAGATGATTTAGACCTTACCATATATGGAAAATTAAGGTGATCAGCTATAGTAACAAATTATAACTTCTTCGTTAAGATCCTTACCACCTTCCCTCTAGTCCCAGTAGACAAGCTTGGTCTTGTCTGGTACATCATAATTCTACCTTTTTTTGTTCTAGATCACATACCTTCACCAGGCCAATAAATTGCATATGCAAATAGCTTCCAGTCCATTTCTTACTCTTTATTTCCTTAGCAGCTGCCTCATTCCAATTCTCACCATCCTTTGCTTCACTGTTGCAACAGTCTTCTATGTGGTCTGCTTATTTCATGCCTCATGCCCCTCCGGTTCATCCTCATACTGCTGTTACAATAATTCCCTTTAAAACATTTGGGTCCTGTGATTCCCTTCGTAAAAATCCTTTGGAAGCTCCCCAACGTACGTACGGTAAAATGCATACTCCTTAGCGTTTCATGCAAAGCCAACTGTGACATGGCCTCTTCCTCTCTCTCTCCCACCTTGTTTCTTTTTAAATTGGCAACCCATTATTTTTTTTAAAAAATTGAGATAATATTTACATATAGAGAAATGCAGAGTCATTAAGTGCCATCCAATGTGTTTTAATAAATATGTACACCCTTGGCATTCCATTTTAAAATTTAAGCTTCTAGAATAATGAGCTACTTGTGTTTCCTCATTTATATGACTTTAATACTTCTGCACCCATATATACCTTTTCTCCCTCGACCTGGAATACTACTTCTGTCACCTATCAGAAGATATCTGGCCAAAGTACATTCTGGGAATTGTATTCACTCACTTTTTGCTTTTATACCTAATACCTAACTGTCATGGAACACATAAAGCTTTATTGTCCTTATCAATCACATGTCTGTATTCTCCATCAGATCATACACTTGTCAGGATGAGGTCCATTTTTAAAATTTTTCTGTGAATATTTAATCCTTAATACTAAGTAAGCACTCAATAAATTTTTGTTGAATAAAGGCATATAATACTGAATCTATAATTTTTTTAGTTGGGCAGTTCAGGTGCATGAAGCAGTAATTAAGGGCAGGGACTGGAGAACCTGGCCATTTGGGTAAAATCAGGACTCAGCTAAGTATTACCTTTGGGATTTTGGGAAAGTTATATAACCTATGTATGACTGAGTTTTCTAATGTACAAAATGGGAACATGCATTACACATATCTCATAGGTTTTTATAAGTTTTAAAATTTTTAATCTTTTTCATAGTGCCTGGAACACTTTCTGGCACTGAGTCAAGATTTAACATTATTGCTATTACTATTTACATGATTATTATTTTTTTCCAATTTTAAATACAGTTTTATTGAAGACATTGCATTTTCTACTTACAATACAGTGTTTATAAAGTGCAATGTTATTTCCTTCCCCTGTGCACATGTTCCATATTCAAGTATTGAGAATGCCCAGTAATTTACTATAGCAGCTCAACTTTAAATCTGCCACATAATTTGCTACAAATTTAGATCCTTGAATGTTTTACTGTGTGGAACAATGCTACATCTATACTTGGGTTGGCTTAATCAACCTCTTCAATGGTGGGGCCTGAGGAAGCACCACCAGAAGGAGGAGCTCCGCCGCCTGGGAAGCTACATTAATAAAATGCACCACATGTACTCACCATCAAATTGGTATTAACTGATCAACACATAAGTGCACATATAAGAATAACATCTATTGGATGTTGGGCAGGGGGAGGGGAGGGGGTAGGAGGGGACGGGTATATACATACACAAAAAGTGCGTTGCGCACCATCTGAGGGACCGATACACTTGAAACTCGGACTTGGCGGGGGGCAAGGGCAACATACATAACCTAAACATCTGTACCCCCATAATATCCTGAAATAAAAAAAAATGTTACATTGAGAATATTTAAAATTCAGTTAGTCTAAGGATGATCAAATATTAGATCTTATAAAAATCCTTTTAATTTGATTGACTAGGAATCTCTTTCATGATATCTCTTATAGAGGTTGAGAAGAAAGCATTGAAATATCAAAATACTTATACCACTGGATTGAGAATAATTCCAGATTCCTAGAATCAGTGTGTTCATATATGTTTTATGTACATTTATTTTTTATTGTTACTATTATTATTTTTATGGTTATTATTACTAATAATGCATACAAATTAGTGTAACAAACCAAATTTAAACCTATATTGTCAGTACAGGAGATCACAAGAAACCATTTAAGCACATACGGCAGAATGACGTAAGCAAACCCCACCATCCAGAGCAGTTCAGAGATGCGTGGACAACTGATCAGTTTCTGAAAAATGTAAAGGATAAAAGGTTGGGAAAGTAAAGCAAGGAGAGTATACATGATTGGACACAAGTGAGATTGTTTTAGAATGCCTTCCAAAAGGAGAGGCTGATTGCATGGGAAATTCTTTTATAGTCCAGATCTGGTGGTAGCTTGTTTTTAAAAATGATTCTTTTAAAAGGCAACATAGTCTAACTGATGGAAAAATAATGAGTTGGCAGACCATTCAAATGGAAAACTAATGTTAATGAAAATAATTTTTTCTATTTAACACAGCAGGATTTTGCTGCATTATACTTTTGTGTCTGTTCAACTAAAAATAAAATCAGGATGGAGACTGCAGTTCATTTTTTCTGTGTATAATCTGTCTTTAGAGTCCAAAGCACTGTAGCTTTATTTCTGCCATCTGGTGGTTGAAAATATTGGTGTTCATGCAGTCTGTGAAGCTGTATTAATTCTACATATACACATAATAATATACATTTCTTCCCAAAGTATAATTTGTCATAACTGAAACTGGCATGCATTTCAGTATATTGTATATGGAAAAATGGAATATATTTTTCTGCTCTGAATTCTTCAATCAAAATTTATGAGAATTGATTTATTAAATTATTTGTGTACAAATACGTTTTACTTTGTTGAATCCTATAAATAGTATTTTTTTTGGAATACAGCTTTTTAAAAAATTATTTCAACATATTCTAAAGATATTTTTCTCCACATTTTTAAAGTTAGTACATTTCCAGATTACCAAGGAATTTTTAGCTAGCTTTAGGATAAATTATTAATTTTGATTAATGTCTTTTCAAGAATGAGCAATTAAAATTGAATGCAAAATGTAAAAGCATAGTATAATTATCTGTGGAGTTGAAAACAAGTAACTATAAGATTGCTTTTGAGCATTTGGTCCTACCTTCATTTCTGCAAAGTCCAGTTTATGGTACACCTTTCTAATTATGCAAAGTATGTAATGCAGCAGGAGTGCATGTAGCAGGGGAGTGGAGAATGAGAGACTGCAGACATTTAAGTCACCGCAGTGGAAATAAATTTAAGATATCTCAGGTCATGCCGTCAAACAAAAGGTCTCTTTTCCCCAGACTCAGGGGTCAAACCTAATTGTTTACCTCCTTTAAGACCCCCCTGACTTTGGGCTCATGACTGGCCTTCAAACATTTTTCTCTTACTGGTTATGAAGAACCGTTACTGACTTCCCTGTGGATATCAAAGAGGACTTTTCAACACTGTGAAAAGTTCTTCCTCTTACAGTGGTGTTTGTCCTGTGTGGCTTATTTCTTTGTTTAAAGCTTTGCAGCTGTATGTGCAAGAGGAGTGGTTCAGCTTAGACAAGAACATTTTCAATATTGACTGAAGTTTTGTTTGCTGTTTCCTTTGAAGCCTCTAGGCTTTTTCTATTTTGGGGGGAAAAGGATAAGGAATTTAGAAGCAAGCTATCTGGATTCTAGGCCTAGTTCCTTCTATTAATTGATTTCATTGAATGGTTTAGGGTCTGGGTAGACTCATCTGTAAAATGGAAATGATGATAATACATCCCCTACCTGCACCAGAAATTTTTTGGTGATCAGTAAAAATCCTGGTTATTAAATATTTTTAAAATTAGATTGCTAAGAAAATGTAAACAATATTATTCTTTGTCAACATTTGTCCTATTCTACTTGCTTTCCTCTGTCACTAGTTGCAGCCAGTTCAAAAAAAGATGAAGAAATAATGTTTAATAGAGAAAGAGAATATTATATGAGAGAGAAAAATTTTCCCCCAAGGGTCATGTAGCCTATGTGCATGGGGGGAGCTACAGAATGTGATTTTAGAATAACAATGAGGCCTTCTCCAGACAGCTCCCACCATTGACAGCTGCCAAACTCAAGTTGAAATTTTTCGATTAAAGATGTATTCTTTTTAGATCTTCATGACACTTCCTCTTCAAAAGGTCCCTGCTAAAGAGAAGACACTTTATAGGGGCCCAGCATTATTTGGTTATCAAAAGCATCTTGACAGAATTGGGGAGAGGTCTATGGGTCAGAGATCAAGCAATGTGTGTGGGTAGGAAAAGAATCTTCTTCACATTCATCTTCACCTTTTAAATGGATTTTCCTAAGGTTAAGTCCTATTTGCCTGGTACGTTTTTTAGGAAATTACATGGGTTCACTACAATATAATTAAAATAAGTATTCACCAGAGATATAGATATTCAGATCTGTTTTCCTTTAATATTTTCTAGGCTTTCTCTGAGTTCAATTTTTTTAAAAATATATTTTTGAATTTGTACTGTGTGCAGTTATCGCTGTGGTAACCTTAGAAATAAAAATATCCCTAGCACATACTATACATCTAAGACATTGCTGTGGATAACCTTGATATGTTGATGATAGCACAGAAAATTTTCTGTTCTCATATAAGAGATCTGGGTGATGGTTTTTGTATTTCTAAAATTATTCCCTACCAAATATATTTTGTTCACAATCATAAAAATGATGTTTAGGATGGTGACAGGTTGTGATCACAATTTTCTCTGTGCCAAGAATGAATTTTTAAAAATATCATTCTTGCAAGATTGCCAATCATCATTTTATATTTCTTTCTCATTATATTTTTGAGAACTAGGCCTATGAAATAGATAAGATGAAAAGGAAACAATGACATCTCAGATGATATTCTCTATGTAGTATAATCTTCTTAGATAAACTTGAAATTAGAAGCATGCAGAAATTGCAAATATGGTCCTTCATTAAATATCCTCAGAGTATCTGTTCATTCATTCATTTACTGCTTAGAGCTAAGCCAAGAATTATGCTAGGTGCTAGATATACAAGGATGAACTAAACGGTAAGTACAAAGATTCTAACTTGCTAAGTTGCTTGGATAATATGTGTAAATATTCAACATGGACTCTGCCTTTAAGGAGCTCATATGTTTCGAGAGAACATAAGGGAGATAGTTCACTATTCAGCATAATAATATGAGCAATATGACAGATATGTAAAGGGGAATCAGAAAGAATGACAAATTTTTCTTGAGAATAAGAATGAAGAAGGCTTAGCAGAACAGGAAAAAAATAAAAAGCAGCTGAGACTTGAGTGATGAAAAGAATAGATATTTTACTTACCAGATAGATATGGTGGGTAGAGATGTGGGTAAGAATTGACATTCTGAATAGATGGAGTGATATATATAAGAACTACATAAGACATAAACTAATATTAAAATTATAGATTCCAAAAGAATGGAAATTGATTAACATGACATCATTATATGTTAATAACCCATGTAGGTTTTTTAAAATTCCCTCATTGGAGTAATAACTACAAAAAGAATGGAATTATTATAAAACTGAATCTTTAACCATTTTACCTGTTTGGCTTGGATCTGATATTTTAAAATGTCAGTAAATTATAAATATGCAAGAATATATTTGAATGCTAAGGAAGCATATGAGGATTTATGAATTTATATTCTCTCCTTAAGATATGTCACTATGTTATAAAATTAACTTTGATATTTTTTATATGTGAATATTTTACATGTGAGTATTTTAGTGTTTCAAAAATTCTGAGGTGTATGAGCACATAAATGTTGATTAGTTAATACCAATTTGATGGTGAGTGCATGTGGTGCTTTTTTTCCCATTCTTGTGATACTTCACTTAGTAGAATGGGCTGTAGCTCTATCCAGGATAATACAAGAGGTGCTAGATCACCATGTTTTTTTGTGCCTGAGTAGAATTCCATGGTATACATATAACACATTTTATTAATCCACTCATGTATTGATGGGCACTTGATTCTTAATTTCTAAATAAGGAGTTAACATTTGTAACAGCTGCAAAGTTAACTTAAGTATATGTTAATCACCAATTGATTAAGAATGATAAAACTAGGCCAAATTATGAAATGCTAGTTGCACCTTAGAGATAATATAATTTAACTTCAAAACTATCTTTTTACAGATAGATAAATTAAAACCCTAAGGCTTATGTGAAACAAGTTTTCCAGCTAATCAGTAACAAAATTAAGACGAGATTCTATTCATATTAAACAACTTCCCCATCAATATTCTTTTAACTCTGTAACATTGCCTCCAATAATTGTGATGTTTTACATATTTGTTTGAAAATATTTTAATAATTTATTTTTAAGTCTTCTAATGAAGATATTACAAATCTAAATGCAAATGCATTTGTTAAGTGAAAAAAGAATCCTAATGAAACTTGTACTGCTTTGGGTCATTTTGATGGAGTATAATGTTTTGACAGTCTCTTATTTTTTACTACTATACTGAGTGAATTTACAAAGTTCCTCTGTGATATAAGTGATTTAACATACTTATATGATAGCATATATAAAACTATAAACATAATTTTTAAGTTAGGTATCAGTTTAAGGCCATAAACTGGAGACATCAAATGGAGAATGTGTTTCATGGGAAATTAAAAAAAAAAAAGGAAACTTGACAACTACTATATATAATAGGCATTTATAGTTTTTGAAAAAAATCATATATAATTTTCTTCTTAATTTGAGGATCTATAATATCTATTCCGATTGTTAAAAGTATTTATGTCTCAACCTCAACATCTTTATATT
>NW_012148841.1:587853-589716 GCF_000956105.1 Propithecus coquereli | reverse complement strand
TCTCAGTTATTTCAACTCTGATTATTCATTTGCTGTAAATACAGGCCAAAGGAAGTGGAAAAATTCCAAGCTCAAAATGACATTCATAACTTTTACTATTCTATATACATGATTGATATAAAGTAATGAGGCGAGGGGAACTCCATCATATAAATATTCACAAGACAGTTGTAAAGCTTAATGAAACTACACTGAAACTTTATTAGAAAGTACAGAGTCTAAAACCTAATCGCCAACAATAACAAAAAAATACAAGAGCAAAAGTTAAAGTTACTCTTGGTTAAAGATAATAATGATATTGATGCATTTTGTTTCCTCACGGTAGATTTTCTTTTTACTCAGAGAGGCCGAGATGAAGGGATGAGATAATATGACCATTTAATATATTTAGATTATTTTAGCCTTGAATGTGGCCTAAACTCAGCTGGAAATTTTATTTTCTAGCTTTAGCCATTCCTTTGTGTTTAATCAATGATATGTAGAAATGAATTACTCCAAATAGGTCAATAATGTTATTGAGAAAAAATATTCATTAATTTGCTTTACTTCTTGGTTATCTAAAATTTATTCTGAAATGTTTTATGTTATCATAGATTGTGAATTCTCTCCTTGAAAAGCTAACATTTGAGAGTTTGGATTTTTGACCTCTGGAGCTCTTGTAAGCATTGAAGTTCAGTGTTGAGTCGATGAGGATAGACTTTGGGTTTTTAAGTATTCTTCTGTATTAATTTTATCCTAAATGTGTACATGAGGTCTTCCGGATAGAAACAGATTATTATTATTCACTTAAGAAGCAAATAATGACTGTGTAATATTCCTCATACTCTGATTTTTACTCTTGGGCAGTGTGATGAAACCTAGGTATAATGTCCTCTAAAGTAAACTTCAAAGTTTATCATAGGAGAAAAACGGATTTTCTCTGCTTATATACAGGCGAAAGAGGAAACTGCTTCTTCCTACCCCCTAAAAAATAAGGGAGAAAAATCTTCACTTCTCAGACATGGATGGGAAGGATCCTGTGTTCTCAGTCTAATCTTTTGGAATGTAAATACATATTTCCAAGGCCTCTGGATTATGTGACCTAAAGATATCTCCAAGGTTCCAGGCATCATATTCCCTTGAAATGTAAATTCATACCTGGAGAATTAGGTCAGTCTCTCTGGAGTTCTTTCATCACCTATACAGTTGTAAATTAACTTCCCCAACTTTTACATGAGAATCCTTGTTTCAGCCAAATTCATTTAAAAGGCCCTGACTCCCCAGAAATACAAAAATATTCCCTTTTCCCCCACAATAAGTTATCTAGGGCTATGTTGGAAGGGGATAGGAAAATTGGAGAATCAAGTAATAAGCAATATGCAGATGCCAATGTCTCTTAGCCAAGATGTAGGCTGGAGTAACTACCTGACGAAAGATATGTTTAGAACATGGCCCTAGGGAAGTCCAGGGACAGATTCAAAGCAAAAATCTTTAAGTGAAGGAGGTCAGCATCAGGTATAGAAACTCATAACAGAAGCTTTGATTCAGGGTACAGAAAGATTTTTTAAAAATGTCTACAGTTGGAAGAAGTGGTATCAAAAAACAAAGAGAAATAGAATAATGTTCCATGGTATATGCAAACCTGCCCCCAAAGACTTGAGGGAGCTGAGAGGCTGAAGAAAGAGGCTGATAAATCCAGTTTCTCTGAAAGAAATATTTACTAGAAGCTTACAAATAGAAGTGATATCTTGGGCAGCTATGAGAGGATAGACCTCCACCTCTGCCCCCTGGAAAGTATCCTTTGTATAGTAAGTTTTAGGGTACAGATGTGTCTCAGACTATCTCACTGAAACTCATGACTACTGAGGAGGTTAGATAAGCACC
>NW_012148841.1:584827-586598 GCF_000956105.1 Propithecus coquereli | reverse complement strand
TAACTGAACTGCTCTATATCATATATAGGTGCTTTTATTTCCTTTGCACTGTATTCTTTAGAAAGGTAGAGAAACATACATATTATATATGTAATACATTAAATTTTGTGTTTCAAATTACATTTGTATTTATATTTCAGAATATGTAGAAGTGTTTTTTGGTTTTTATTTCTTTTCCCTAGAGATGTTAGAATCTGGGAGTTTGTAAAGGAGGAATTGGGCAATTCTTTCAATCAGGTGTTTTGGTCCTGACTGGCAAATTAATTATAATACTTTCTGTCTACAGTACACTTGGGAAATTTTATTTAGATCTGCTCTCAGAGCTGACTTCTCAAGAGAATACAAGTCAATTATGGTTCAAGCTCTTCTTGTCTCATTAGCTACTTGAATAATAATACATTTGAATGATGGCCCAGGAGATTAGAATTAGGAAGTGCTTGACTCAGTCCCAGAAGAGCTTCTTAGATAATCCTAAGTGTCCATTATTAGTTCAAGCTGTGCCATAGAACTAACTCAGAGATGTTCTCCTCACGTCCAGAAAAACTGGTGGGGTGTAGCGTATTCTGCTCTTAATATATAAAGATTCAATTGTACTAGGTATCTGTAGGTTGGCAAATTACTTTTTAAGTCATCAAAATTGCTTCTAAATCAAAGGAAGATCCAAGTACTATGTCAATTTTGCTTATTTTCCACTTGTCAAATAAGTAAGTATTGTGTTCTAAAGAATTGAGTTTTAAAGTTTGTTAAAAATGACTATTTCTATGTAACCCAAATCACACCCAGTGCAAAGTTATTTTATAATTCTTGTGGCCAGCCATATTTTGATGCATGGAGTGAAAATAAGCTGCAGAGCTTCTATAAAATTTTACAAATGATTATGACTTGGGTCATTATTTAATTCAGTTGGTTAAGAGAAACTATTATTTTATAAAGTATTTCCCAAATACTTGAAAAATAAAGTAAATAAGTAAATAAAGTAAATAAGTAAAATAAATACAGTATGATTGAAGTCAGAATTCCTAAAGGAAAAACAAACCGTATTGTAACGATATGAACAGCAGTCCCAGAAGAAATATGAAGTTCCTTTACAAGTTATATTTTTAAGTATCTGTATATATAAAACTCAGAAACAAAATCAATTAGGCTTTGAATTAATTTTTATAACACACTAGAGAAGGTGAGGTAAAAGAACAAAACCCAGTAGTATTTTCCAGTCCCTAAAGAGAATGTGTTTCCTATATGATTAGAGTTATAATTTGGTAAAGTATTTAGCTGACCTGGAGCCATCATTTCTTACCTGTCTTTATAGCTCATCCCTCATCTTATGACGTGCTGATCCTCACTATTTGGGACATTAAGACATCTTCTCAGAAACCCCAGAATTTAGAGATAGTATGAATATTTCTCTAATTCTGTCTAAATTCTATATTATCATAAATTGTGTGTTAATATAAAATAAGACACTAATACTAGAGAGTCCTGGATTTCTTATAAAGAGCTTTCTGCTTTTTGTCTGGAGAATTCATGAATGTTTTATACATGTTCATGTACATTTTCATACATTATATGTGAGATTAACCGTATGTTGGATTTTATGAGTTGATAGATTGTTCCATGCATGAGAAATGATTAGATTATGGATGAGTCAACTTTTCGCATTGGCATCTTCGTTGATGGATGAGGATTACAACGTAAGCAGTTACCTATGGTGACTCATATTGCTTAGCAAAGAAATTATAGAATTTAGCATGCCTTTTGCAAGTTCATTCAC
>NW_012148841.1:581520-584777 GCF_000956105.1 Propithecus coquereli | reverse complement strand
GGTTACATAAATTGCTTCTGTGCTGTTTGAGTCAAAGTTATCAGTGTGCCCATCACACAGATAGTGATATTTTAATGGGAATTTCATTGAATCTATAAATCACTTCAGGCAGAATGTACATTTTAATGATGTTGATTCTACCAATCCATGAACATGAGATGTTTTTCCTTTTGTTTTTGCCATCTATGATTTCTTTCATCAGGGTTTCATATTTCTCCTTGTAGAGATCTTTCATTTCCCTGGTTAAATATATTCCTAAGTATTTTATTTTCTTCATAACTGTTGGAAATGGTATTGAGCCCTTGATTTCACTCTAGCCTGACTGTTGTTAGTATATAGAAATGCTACTGATTTGTGTACATTGATTTTGTAACCTGAGATTTTTCTGATTTTATTTATCAATTCTTGGAGTCTTTTGGTGGAGTATTTAATGTTTCCTAGATATAGGATCATATTATTAGCAAACAGGAATAGTTTGACCTTCTCTTTCCTGATATGGATGCCCTTTATTTCTTTCTCCTGTCTGATTTCTCTGGTTAGGACTTCCACTCCTATGTTGAATAGAATTGGTGACAGTGGGCACCTTTGTCTTATTCCAGTTCTTAGGGGGAATGTTTTAAACTTTTCTCCAAGACAATGTTGGCTGTGGGTTTGTCATATTTGGCTTCTATATTTTTGAGGTGTATTCCTTCTATGCCTAGTTTGTTGAGAGTTTTCATCATGAAAGGGTGCTGGATTTTATCAAATGATTTTTTTCTGCATCTATCAAGATGATCATAGGGTCTTTGTTTTTGCCTCTGTTTATGTGGTGAATCACATTCATTTATTTGCATATGTAGAACCATCCTTGCATCCCTGGGATGAAACCCACTTGATCATGGTGGATCCTCTTTTTGATGTGCTCCTGAATTTGGTTTGCTAGTTTCTTGTTGAGGATTTTTGAGTCAGTGTTCACAAGGGATATTGGTCTTTAGTTTTTGTTTTTGGTTGTTGTTGTTTCCTTGCTTTGGTACCAAGGTGATACTGGCTTCATAGAATGAATTGAGGAGGATTCTCTACTCCTTGATGTTATGGAATAATTTCTGTAGGATAGGTGTTCATTCTTGGCAGGCAGGCTGCTGGGAGCTGGGGCTTTCTCTTCACTTAGGTGCCACTGGGGCTGCTACTGTGGGATCTCTCCAGTGGTGTGGCTCTTTCTCCATTAGAATTCCCTGGTGGAGTGTGGGGCACATGGATCCCCATCGCAGGTGTGTGAAAGTGTCTGCCCTCTCTACTCCCTCCTTGGCCCTGCAAGGGGCATTGTGGAATTAGTAGCAGTGAAGCTGATCTCCACGTAGACCAGGAGCTCATAGTGGCACCAGCTATGGCAACCCAGGAACAGAGGCCAGTGGGTCCTTGCTGAGTCTGCTTTCTGATGCAACTTTACCATACAGTCTCCAAGCAGTTTCCTGATCAGAACAGAGGCCTGTGATGGTGGTAGTGGGGGACCCCCCCAGCTTGAGTAGCAGTGTCTTCAAGGGGAGTGTGGAGCCTTGGAGTTCTCTCCTTTTTCTCTTCTCTGCATGTAGACATCTCCCCTAGGTACCTTCCAATATTGGTGGGTGGATCTCCCCATCCCCATCACACAGAGTGTCTCCTGTCACCTCTCTGATGCTTCCCAATGCTGTTTCCAAGAGGGCCCAGCCATAGGTGGGCATCTACTTGCAACTTTCAATCCTCTCATTGTGAGTGGTGTATGCAGGCTGCTTCTACTCCACCATTGTGCCTACCCCCCGCCCCCCGCAACTGTTTCTTACCCTATTTCTCAATACAAACCAACCTACTTTGAAAAGAATGGTTCACTAAAAGAGATTTGGGGAGAGGGGGCAATACTAAGCAATTCAGGATTTTATTTTTGTCTCCCTGACTAGTACTTGGAGTACTACTATTCCAGTTGCCGGTTAGTTAAGTGGAGTCATGTTGTAGCTTGATGGCTGCAGAAAATGGCTGTGCAATGTAAGATTGACTTCTTATGGAAATTAAATCCCTAGCAAGGGTGAGTTTCTGAATAGAGGTTACCCCATTTCTACTAGGAGGTGAGCCAAGTAGAGAAGAGAGATAAAGATAAGAGAATTGAAGATCATTGATTCACAGGTGCTATTAGACCTTAGTTTGATGAGATTATTCAGCGAAAGCATGGAGAGGACCAAAAAGTGATATGTAAAGTATACTTAGAAGAAGCCAGAAGTCATATGGGCACTATGAACATTGGACAAAAATAGTGCTTTGGTAGTCAAGGGTGAAAGTATTTCAAGAATGAACTGGCCTAAAATATAAAATGTCAAAGAAGAACCAGATAGGATTAAACTGAAGGTTAGCCATTATTTAGGCAATTAGGATGTTACTAGTGACATTGTTTTTGACAGATAAAGGCAGATTGAAGTGCATTTAGCACTGCGTGAGATATTAGAAAGTTCCTAGACTTCAAAGAAGTTTTCCTGGGAGACAGAGAATTTGTTTGATGATGATCTAGGGTAGATGTAGGACAAAAAAAGCAGAAAATGTTTGGAGCCTTAAGAGGGGACAATCTTTTGAAGTTACAAAAGGCAGAGAAAATACTTGATGGAGCAAGTCCTACAGAGGTGGAGGAGGATGAAATCAAGATCACAAGTGAAAGAGCTAGCCTTGGAAAATAGAAGGCATACCTGTCATTTAAATGTGAAGGGAGAAAAGAATGGCTGAATATAAAGGTAGGTGTGAACACAGAGGAAAGGGTTTTGAAAGATTACCCTGTAAAATCAACTTTTTAGATAAAGGTAATTATAGTGAGAATAAAATAAAAATTTGCAGATAGTGCTCAAAATTTTGAATAACTTTGAGAAAAGGGATTTGGGGCTCATTAGAGTCAAGAAATGGAGTTCTAAATAGATTATGGGCTAATGAGAAAAAAAACAAACATATATTAGTAATGATACCAAGATGCAAGGCTTTCTGATTCTCTTGGCAGTCTAAGAGATTTGGAGTGGAGGAAGTTAATGGATTTTTCTAGAGATGGGATTACTAGGATAATTGTGGTAGAAAGACAAATAAACCCAGGACGTATAATTGAACTGGAGAAACAAGCCTCTTTGTAAATCTGAATGAAACTACAGGTTTTGGGATGCCAGACTAAAGATTGAGTCAGAGAACCTTTGAGGTTTAGGATGTTCCTTCCGGTTTATTTTCTGTGTAGATTTATTTCTGTCAAAATTTGTATCAGGACTAAGTTGAATGATTTG
>NW_012148841.1:579810-581344 GCF_000956105.1 Propithecus coquereli | reverse complement strand
TATAATGTTGAAATCAGGGCTTTCAGGGTGCCTGCCACCAGAACAGTGTTCATTGTGCCCAATAGGTAAATTTGTATCCCTCGACCCCCTCCCATGCTCCCTCCCCCTTTTCAATGTCCTTTACATCTTTTTGTGCCCATGTGCACCCATCCTTTATTTCCCACATATTAGTGAGAACATGTGGTGATGGTTTTTCCATTCCTAAGATACTTAAATTAGGATAATGGTATAATGGTCTCCAGTTCCATCCAAGTTGCTGCAAATGACATTATTTCATTCTTTTTATGGCTGAGTAGTACTCCATGGTATGTATATATACCACCGTTTCTTTATCCACTCATGTATTGATGGGCACTTAGGTTGATTCCATATCTTTGCAATTGTGAATTGTGCTGTGATAAACATTGAAATGCAGGTGTCTTTTTGATAAAATTATTTATTTTCCTTTAGATAGAGAGCCAGTAGTGGGATTGTTGGATCAAATGGTAGGCCTACTTTTACCTCTTTGAGGAATCTCCATACTGTTTTCCATAGAAGTTGTACTAATTTTCAATCCCACCAACAGTGTATCAGAGTTCCTTTTTCTCTGTATCCACACCAGCATCTGTTGTTTTTTTGACTTTTCAATGATGACCATTGTGACAGGGGTAAGATGGTATCTCATGGTGGTTTTAATTTGCGTTTCCCTGATGATTAGTGATGTTGAACATTTCTTCATATGTCTGTTGGCCATTTGTTTTCCTCTGAAAAAATTCTGTTCGTGTCTTTTCCACTTTTTGATGGAATTGTTTGGTTTGTTTCTTGCTGTTATGTTTGAGTTCTTTGTAGATTCTGGATATAAGCCCTTTGTCAGATATACAGTTTGTGAATATTTAATCCCAGTCTGTAGGTTTCCTGTTTATTATTTACTTTGATGTGCAGAACTTTTTAATTTAATCAAGTCCCATTTATTTATTTTTGTTGCTGCTGTATTTGCCTTTGGGGTTTTAATAATAAATTCTTTGCCTAGGTGTATGTCTATAAGACGTTCTCCTACATTTTCTTCTAGAATTTTTACGGTTTCATGCCTTATATTATATTTAAGTCTTTAATCCATCTTGAATTAATTTTTGTAGATGGCAAGAGGTATGGGTCCTGTTTCATTCTTCTGTGTGTGGCTATCCAATTTTCTCAGCACCATTTATTCAATAGAGCGTCCTTTCCTCAGTATATGTTTTTGTCTGTTTTGTCAAAAATCAATTAGTTGTAGGTTATGGTTTTATTTCTGGGTTCTCTATTCTGTTCCATTGGTCAGTGTCTCTACCAGTACTATGTGGTTTTGGTTACTATAGCCATGTAGTATTATTTGAAGTCAAAGTATAATTTGTAATATATTTGTAGTATAATGTGATGCCTCCAGATTTTTTCTTTGTGCTTAAGATCGCTTTGGCTATTTAGGCTTCTTTTGGTTCCAAATGAAGCTTAGGATTATTTTTTCCAGATCTGTAAGTAAGACATTGGTATTTTTTAATTTTTTATTTTATTTCAGAATATT
>NW_012148841.1:565629-566760 GCF_000956105.1 Propithecus coquereli | reverse complement strand
TATGTGAGATTAACCGTATGTGGATTTTATGAGTTGATAGATTGTTCCATGCATGAGAAATGATTAGATTATGGATGAGTCAACTTTTTGCATTGGCATCTTCCTTGATAGATGAGGATTACAACGTAAGCAGTTACCTATGGTGACTCATATTGCTTAGCAAAGAAATTATAGAATTTAGCATTGTACTTTGTTCTATATTCTGAATGATTTCCTTGACTATTGTTCCCATCTTGCTAATTTTTTTTTATTTTTGAAAATATATATTTAAGTTATAAAAACTTACTATTATTCTATTTGTCATAACTTTTAATTTTTGTTTTATGAATGGAATATCTTCACATGTATCTGAGGGTGATATTCAGAATATTTAATTTCTTATTATTTTTAAAATTATCTGTTTCCTCCAAAGTTATTTCTTTCTTGTTTTTCCCATGAGAACGAAAAGTTAGCTCAGAGCAGTCTGAAAAGTATAAAATATACCAAATTTATCAGTCTCAGAGAGACATGAAAATGAATTTTTAGTCACCCCCCCATCCCATACCCATACCTGGGGGCAAATATTCAAAAGCATTTTGTTCTTTCTTTCCTTCCCTGTAGTTTCCAGACTACCTGATAAATTATCTGAAATGCTATGACAAGTTGCACAGTATGACCCTGAGCAGTTATCTTCATCTTCCTGGAATTTGCGATACAAAGAACAAAATATAGACAATCAATAGCTTATGCTCAACTTAGGAACTGCCTCTTCTTCCTTTTTCCTTTGAAAACCCATTTGGAACTGCTGCTAATCAAAGCATATACTCAGGGCAACTTGAATCTGTGTCTCCCAGGTTGCAATTCTCAAATTTGGCCCAAATAAACCCCCTATTTTATTAATTTTGCCTCAGTTTTTTTTCTTTAGGTTGGCACCTGTTTGTGGTTTCATATTAAAGTTTTTTTTTCAAATGTCATATGACCTATGATTATCAGTTTTTAGGACATGGCACATACAATATAGCAGGAATAATATGATTGCTTATGTTAGTAAAAATAATGAAATCACAATATGTAATATAACTGAACTGCTCTATATCATATATAGGTGCTTTTATTTCCTTTGCACTGTATTCTTTAGAAAGGTAGAGAAAC
>NW_012148841.1:562221-563769 GCF_000956105.1 Propithecus coquereli | reverse complement strand
ATAAGATTACTTTATAAGGGATTAGCATTATCTCCTATGATAAGATAAAATTTAGGTTATTAAGGTGAAATGTCCAATCTCCTTAAGTACCAAGTATGACAATTGGTATTGCTGACATTTCACTTTGACACTTCTTATTTTATTTGTATCGTAAAGGTACATCCTCAGTCTTTCAAATGCATGTTTTGGCTTGTGATTATCTTTCAAAAAATTTTTAGAGCAATATTTGCGAAATCATGGATAAGTCAAAAATTCATGTTATTTTTGAATATGAGTTCCATCACAGAACCAATGCAGTGCAGACAGCTCAAAATATCAAAAAAGTGCTTGGGAGGGATGTAGCTAATGAATGCACAGTATGTCAGTGTTTGAGAAGTTCCATTCTGGAAAAATGAGCCACATGAGTGACCTGAGACCAAGGTGGAGAATGATGAGCTGAAAGCTGTAGTGGAAGCAAATACATCTCAACCTATGTGCGACTTAGCAGCAAGGTTTGATGTCACTTTTCCAACAATATTGGACCATTTGGAACAAATCGACAAGATGAAGAAGCTGGATAGATGAGTTCTGCATGAATTAAAGAAGGGTCAGCAGAGAAGTTGTCTGGAAGCTTGCTTGCCTTTCTTTGCTGTCACGACATGCAGGCGAACCATTCCTGCACCATACTGTTACATGTGATGAAACATGGATTCTTTTGGACAATCACTGGCATTTGGTACAACGGTTGGATAAATATGTAGTGCTGAAACACAGTCCAAAACAGAATATTCATCACAAAAAGCTAATGGTGACTGTTTGGTGGTCCTGTGCTGGAATTATCCACAACAGCTTCATGAAACCTGATCCATCAATTACAGCAGATGTCTACTGCAACCAAATGGACAAAAATGAGGAGGATGCTTGTGATTAAGCAGCTGAGATTGGTCAATAGTGATAGTCCAATCCTCTTGCAAGACAACATTTGACCACTTCACACAAACAACACTGCTCAAACTACAGAAGCTGGACTTGTAAACTCTTCGTCATCCACTGTTTTCAACAGACCTTGCACCAACTGACTACCTCTTCTTTCAGGCTTTGGACCACTTCTTGCAAGGAAAAATATTCAATTCACAGCAAACTGTGGAAAACGCCTTTCACAATTGCATTGCCACTCTCGAGGTTTCTTTGCTGCTGGCATAAACAAGCTACTGTTAACATGGCAAACTGTGTCAATAGTTTAGGTGCATACTTTGATTAATTGTACTGGTTCTCGTTGGAGATATAAACTACACTTTTGATTTTAAATCGAACATTTCATATATAATGACCTAATATATCTCATTTTAGTGGATAGTATTTGTAAAGAAATTGAGCTTATTGCAATTATTATTTTAAAATGAAAAAACTTTCTCTATAAGTGTTTTAAGTAGATCCCTAATGGTAAACATTCCAACATAACAGATAGTCACCCCCTTCCTCCAATCTGTTTCTTTTCATAGTTTGAAAACAAATATCTTGGTCTATGTAGGTGGATGATATATTGTTTTTTTTGTTTTGTTTTTTTTT
>NW_012148841.1:546500-547427 GCF_000956105.1 Propithecus coquereli | reverse complement strand
CTCCCAAGCTTACATGTTGAAGCCCTAACCTTTGAAAGTGATTATATAATATTGAAGATGGGGCCTTTGACAGGTAATTAGAGGAGGTCATGTGGCTAGAGCCCCCCTGATTGATTAGTGCCCTTATAAGAAGAGACATCAGAGAGTTTGCTTTCTCTGTACACTCACAGCAAAGTCACGTTAGCACACAGTAAGATGGCAGCTGCCTATATGCCAAAAGAGGCCTCAGAATGAAATCTACCTTGTCGGCACCTTGATTTTGTCTTTCCCAGACTCCAGAACTGGGAGAAGTAAATTTCTGTTGCCTAAAGTTTTTTGTTATGGCAGCCTGAGCTGACTAAGACACTTATACAAACTTATTTTGTTAAAAATCCATATATATATATATACTAAGAGAAGAAAATGGAAACATAGAAACCAAACACTTAATAGTCATTAGTACTAGAATTTTAGAATTTGGGGATCTTCACATTTTACTCTATAAATTTTTATATTAATGTTTTCTGAAGTGCATATAATACCATTTGATTTGGAAAAAAAGAAAAAAATATTTAAGAGGAAAATCAGAATTAAAATTTTAGAAAGAACACTTGAGTTTAGGATTAAAAAGACTGATATTAGCCTTGATCATTTTACTTAAAAACCACATACCTTAGGCAAGTTACTAAAGCTTCTTAAACCTCAATCCCTTCATTTGTAAATTATGTTAATATATAACAATATTTGCCTGACCTAAGGTCTGAGAATTTTGTGGGGGAAACTGAGATAAAGCATAAGAAAGCTTTAGAAACCGTAAAAGTACTTTTCATATATACAGTATATCTTAAATAAATCAGTCATTAAATATGTTAAGAAAGCATATTTCTGAATAAAAAAGAGAAAAGAAATCTTTAGACATGATAAGTTTAAGAAATAGCTAGCAATACA
>NW_012148841.1:543986-546450 GCF_000956105.1 Propithecus coquereli | reverse complement strand
GATTAGACAGCTAGTTAGTAAAATTTAAATGTTATAGAAAGCAATTAAAATGCAATAAATCAAGATAATAAAAAACTAAAAAAAAATCAGTATAATTATTTGGATATTACCAAGATGTGCAAGATCTTGATGACGTTCTGACAAAGTCAATGGCATGAGCTTAGTATGGCAATCAAAAAATTATTTATGGTAGAAATTACTAATTCCATGAGAGAAAAAACTAGTCTGCATCTATCTGAATACACTTATCTGTATATATTTTAGAGGTTAATATTTTGAACTACAGAGAAAAAAATTCTAAACTGCTTCTGTTGAATGGAAGAAAAAACAATATTTTTATTTTAGGATAAGCTGAAGTACATATGGATGATTATTCATGTCAAGATAATCTATCTCAGTTTAGGCATATTTTTTTTTTTTTCTGTGTGATTCTGTCTTGGAATCCAAGAATAATCTTCCAGAATGAGAATAATGAATAAATACTGTGAGTCAAACAGATGAGCATTTTTATTATGGCCTTTAAAAGTCTGTTTGCTCCTGATGCTGGTATGACGTCCTTTTGTTTTGAGTTCAGCAGTGGAGAATGATGTGGCAAACAGCCTTGAGAAGGTAGGATAATGAGTCTGCATGAGCTATTAATACCTACGTTAGTTTGTCCCTGCAAGAGAGTCAAACTCAAAGAGACAGCAAGGGGAACAGTAGGTTGAGTCACAGGTGAAGAAGTTCTGTCTGGGCCATAGTGGAGGGCACAGAATGAGCAGATGTCTGGAGGATGAGATGTGTAGATCTATGAACTGGTAATTGGGAAACCTCAATATTATTCTATAGAAGATGAAGATTGTAGATCAAAATGCTTATTTTACACCTTAGTTGTTCCCTTAAGGACCCCTCCCCTAGAGAGACATCAGTAGGGTACAGAATTTAGCTTTGTCTTCATTACTGTTTTTCACTGGCCCAGACCTGTTTATAGCATCATTCCCTCCCCTGCCTTTATGCTCTATCTTTCTTATTGTCCAAAGCCTCCTGATATACCGAGAACCCACACACAATCACCTCCTCTGCTCCCTTTAAAGCATGATGTGTTAAACCTTTTTTCTCTGCTCAGATTCTCACTTGAATCTGATGTCAACTGGATTTAAAAAGAAAGCAAGATCATATTAGAGAGTACTAATTGATACCAGATGTATGAATAGCTGATAACTCTACCTACTTCTAAACACTTTGAGAAACTTACATTTTAAAATATGACACTTTAACCCTAATAAATACTCAATTGATGATAATTTAGTCACCATGAGAAAAAAAAGAGAAGCAAATATCAGGGATTGTGAGAAAATCTGGGAGGAGAAGGGGTGTATTTAATGACTTCTAAAGTATACAATGTAAGTGGTTATATACTTTATCTCCCGGTTCTATTCTTGAATGCTGGAGTTAACTTTTTAGTGCCTGGTCAAATATTTTCTGTGATTTTGCCCACTTTTGTATGTATTGATTAATGTAATGTTTTAGGAGCTAGATTCATCTTGATAAAAGTTTTAGTGCTTATTGGCAACACAAATTATGAGAATAATCCTCATCTTGCTCAAGTTTTTTTCCAGGTCATAATAATTGAGTTTCTGCTCATTAGAGTATTGAGTTTTTATTTGTGGTAGAACAAGTTCTATTTTGTTCAAAAGATAGCTATAAACAGGGGTGAACTGACCTCTATAGATGAAACAAACAAACAAAAACCAACAACAGAACTATCAGCATAGTGAGAAAGATACGTGCTTACATATTTTCTATTGACTGAAGGTTATGTGTAGATATTTATTATATTTATTTATCCTTATTTTTTTCCATAACCTTGAACATCCCCCAGTAAGTTATGAAGAAAATATATTATACAGCAGAGGTGAGATAAGAACCTGTGTTTTCTGCTGGTATCTTTTGTTCCCCAAATTAATCTTTTGCTGGAAACTGCAGCCTTCTGATTTCAAGATTGTTCTTTTTTAAGCACCAAAGGAGGCAAGAAAAGCTCCATCTTTCTCTGCTGTACCCCTTTTAATAAAAGGATTTGTTCTGTAAAATTTGGATTTGGTCAAAAGGCTGCAGTCAAGGATCCCGAAGGCCACATGTGGCCCAAGGCCAGGTTCCCCACCCCTGGGAGAGTGTCAAGTCCAAGGAAATAGACACAATATTGGGAAGTGACCACATCTGAATTTGAAATGCTTCTGGGGAAAGATGCCCTCTGAAGGAAATGCGATACTGGGCAAATAGGTACAGAAGTAGTCTGAAGGAAATCCTAGAAGCAAAAGAGCTCTAGCTTCAAAGTGAAAAATAAACAGTTTTTAGTTTATAAGCCTACCTGGTTCCCTCCTGTTTTTATGAGTGAATCAAAGAAAATAAAATACATTACCCATGAAGCCCTGTAGATTTGGGCCTGAATTCTAATGCTGCTCCTTACTTGACTGTGACTTTAGAC
>NW_012148841.1:542035-543936 GCF_000956105.1 Propithecus coquereli | reverse complement strand
ATATTGTTTAAACTTAGTATGAAGTAGATACCGTTTTTTACTCATTTTACAGATAATGAAATTGACTACAGATATGCAAATAATGAGGACACAGGGATTTCATCAGATGATCTTACCGTCTCATTAAACCACAGTATCCAATGCTATATCTTCACTATACAGAAATATCTGCAGCATAGGGTTGGTATCTGTAGGACAAGGCTTCCCTGGGTAACGCTGTAGATAACATGCCAGTTTTCTCTCTCTTCTCTCCTTTTTTGCAGATGGTGTTTAGACCATTTTTTTTCTCATAAACACATTTTTTTTTAAACTTCAGACAGAGAGAGAAAAAAAAAAAACCTAGATGAAAGTTTTCAGTTTTGCATCCTTGAGCTTATACTCAGGATTAGTTTAATTAAATTTGGGGTGTTCCCAAACAATTCGGATGTCTCTTAAAATGGGCTAAACTTATTACTTACATATTGAGCCCTTCTAATTCATTCTCTGAGAATAATTATAATTTTTAAAGGTTCTCGCTCGTATCCCTACTTACAGAGAAAAAGTACAGGGGGGAGAGAGAGAGAGAGAGAGAGAGTGAATGAGCACCATCTGTCTCTCTGCACCCCAGGAAATTTCCAGAGTAAATCAAATATGTCTTTCCTTTTCTTACATTATATATTTTGCAGTGGGTCCAGGCCCAATAAAAGTTTCTGAACATTTTTGAGAGCCACCAAATGAGTGCATCAATAATTCATAGAAATCCTTTTCAGGATGATGTTCTGTCTCTCCAGCTTCTCCTAGATCATTGAAATGAAGGGTGGTGGGAGAAAGGGGGGAGGCATGTCTAAGAGAATCCTTCCATGGGCCTAAGGAAAAAGGAAGAGAATGAAACTGCTAATAGTTACGTTAGCCTCAACAAATATGTAATTTTCCTGTGTTTCCCGCCATGAATGTCTATTGAGAGGATCAGTACCACCTGGCCCCTCATTATCCAGACATCAGTGTTCTAGCCAAGCAGGCTGTTACCGTGTTTTCCCCAAGGCCAATGTTTATTATGTCACACAACAGGCATTAAAAAAACACAAGTTCCTCATGTAAACAAATGAGTGTATGGCATCCAGTAACAATATTTTAAGTGTAACATGTGAAACAAGGGAATAATTTTCTCTATGAGGAATAACCTGTTGCTCTTAGGGGTCAGTTGAAGACTTGTTGGTTGGTTAAGCGTTCCTTGAAAGAATAGGAAGTCTATTTAGAGCATCAAACAAATGGCTATAGGGACAGCTGAGTCAGAGAAGTCTTCCCAAGTCTCTGATTTATGGTGTGGAATTTATCCATATGCCTAACACATGGCCATGATTATTGTGACCATCATAAAACAATTTATAAAATAAAATAGGGGAAATATGTAAAATGTAGGTAAATTAATAAATGGAAAACAGACAGTTGAGGAGGGATTAAAAATGAGAAGAAGGCCGGGTGCGATGGCTCACGCCTGTAATCCTAGCACTCTGGGAGGCCGAGGTGGGTGGATCGCTCGAGATCAGCCTGAGCAAGAGCGAGACCCCGCCTCTACTAAAAATAGAAAGAAATTAGTTGGACAACTAAAAATCTATATGGAAAAAATTAGCCGGGCATGGTGGCGCATGTCTGTAGTCCCAGCTACTCGGGAGGCTGAGGCAGTAGGATTTCTTGAGCCCAGGAGTTTGAGGTTGCTGTGAGCTAGGCTGATGCCACGGCACTCTAGCCCGGGCAACACAGTTTAGCACCTCTTACACTTTCCTGGATTAAATTTAAGCCCATTATCCAAAGTGGGGCACCACAAGAGCAGCAGAACGGGATCCATTTGTACTCACCATCAAATTGGTATTAACTAATCAACACATAAATGCACATATCAGAACAACATCTATTGGATGCTG
>NW_012148841.1:519773-537930 GCF_000956105.1 Propithecus coquereli | reverse complement strand
TCAGTCATTAAATATGTTAAGAAAGCATATTTCTGAATAAAAAAGAGAAAAGAAATCTTTAGACATGATAAGTTTAAGAAATAGCTAGCAATACACAAAGATGCTTTAAAAAGTGCTATTCATCTATATGAAAGGGCATAAAAATTGAAACTGTTAACATTGCCATCCATGTCTGGGAACAAAGAGGACTATACTATTATTCTGAGATGTCACATATTTCCAGTGGTAAGGTTCTTATCATCTCCTTTTCTTTTTTTTTAAAAAGCATTATTCAGATATTCTCTCTCTGCTAAGCTTATCTTATATTCTATTTTCCAGTTTCTCTACATTTATGTCTTTGAATGTGTATTTCAGAAAATTGAGAGTGTTAATATCCTTAGCTCTGATCATACTACATTAATCAAGATTTGTGGTTCCTTATCACTTTCAATAGTTCAGTAAGACCTGTTGACAAAATACAATGCTCTGAATTTCCCTGTGAAAAACAATATGTGTCATTAAAAATAAACAACCCATTTCTGTGCGCTATCTTGATTGATGCAGGATTAACTTTAGCAGTGTCTGCAGTAAGACATTAAAAACAAGCGAAGTTTGACGTTGAGCAGCTTCATTGCGTATTTGACAGATCATTCACTTTGAAAAAAGTAGTCCCATTTTCCTGTCACTTACCTTCATTTTATTGTGGGAGTAAAAAGCTTGGTGAAACAAAGGTCATAAATGGTATTAAATTTAAAAAACTGACATTGCTTTTTTAGAGGACAAGTTTTCTATGGAATAACTGGAGCCCACAGCTAAAAATAAGTTTGTCTTTGGTATCGTCTTTACCTCAACAAATAGATACATCACCTTGTTAGAAGACATATGGATACTCTGTCATGTGTAGATGATCATGGACATCCAAAACTTTATATTTTCCATTTGCAAATGGGGTAGAAAATTTCCAATAAAGAAAATTCGAGGTTACAGTCTTTGAGTTGTCCATGCAGATTAAAAAGGAAGTATTCACTGTTTCCACACTAAATATAAAATCAATCTGGCATTCTATGAAATTTCTTTAGTCTGTGCTTTTTTAGAAAAAAATAAATAAAGGTACAATTCCCTCTCTAGGGTTCTCTATGTTCAGAGAGTGCCAGATTAATTGGATAAGAAGTAAATATGTAAAACACAGGAAGATGTGAATGTCAAAGTTGAGCATTTAGCAATGAAAATGAGGTTAATCCAAAGAATTTACACTTTCAAAATGAGAGAGCTTTATTTTAAGGAAAAACAATTTTTAAAAGTTTATTTGGATGCTTGTTAGTGATTTATTTGTTTAATTTATTTTGTTGACTTCATTGAGATATAATTCACACACAATATAATTCACTCACTTAAAGTGTACAATTCAGTATTTCTTAGTATATTCCTGCTTGTGGAACCATCATCACAATCTAATCTCAGAACGTTTTCTTCTTCCCCTAAAAGAAACTCTGTACTTTTTAGCAGTCAGTCAGCATTATCACCCACTTCTACCCCCTAGCCCTGATGGTTTGTTAATCTACATTGTATCTCCATAGATTTGTGTATTCTGGATATTTTATATATGCAGAATCATACAATATGTGGCCCTTTGTGATTAGCTTCTTCAGTTACTATAATATTTTCAAGGTTCATACATTGAAAACAAAGGTTGTTCCATGTACCAGTAGTTAATTCTGTATTGCTAAATCATACTCCATTGTATGGATACACCATATTTTATTTATCCATTCATCAGTTGATGAACATTTGTGTTGTTTTCACTTTTTGGCTATTATGAATAATGCTGCTAGGAACATCTATGCACAAGTTTTTGTGTGGCCATATATTTTCTCTTCTCTTGGGTGTATAAATAGGTATGGAATTGCTAGGTCATATGGTAACTATGTTTAATTCCTGAGGACTGCCAAAACATTTTCCATAGTGGCTGCACCATTTTATATTCCAATTAGCAGGGTATAAGGGTTCCATTTTCTCCACTTCCCCATTAAAACTCGTTATTGTCTGTGTTTTTGATTATATAATAGCTACTCTAGTGAAATGCTATCTCGTAGTGGTTTTGATTTTCATTTCTGTAACGACTAATGATGTTTAGAATTTTTTCATGTGCTTATTGATCATTTTCATCTCCTTAGAGAAATATCTATCCTTTTTCCATTTTTAAATTGGGTTGTATCTTTAGTATCAAGTTTTAAGTGTTCTTCGTATATTCTGGATACAAGTCCCTTAACAGATAAGTGATTTGCAAACACTTTTTTTCTGTTCTGTAAGTTGTCTTTTGACTTTCTTGATAGCATCCTTTGATATACAAACTTTTGAAATTTTAATGTTGTCTAATTTATCTAGTTTTTTGGCTATGTTTGCTTTTGATGTCATATCTACTCCAAGGTCATAAAGATTACTTATATGTTTTATTCTAAGAATTTAATAGTTTTAGCTTTTAAATTTGGTTCTGATTCATTTTGATTTAATTTTTATGTATTGTCTGAGGTAGGGGTCTACCTTCATTCTTTTGCATGTGGATATCCTTTTGTCTTATTAGCATTTTGAGTAATTAAAAATGTAAAAGCTTTTATCAGTACTCTTAATAATCTTTTTGTTCCTTAAAGTCACCTAGTCATGCCGTTGTTGTCCTTTATTTTAAATTGCTTATACATCTTATTTGTCACTGAGAGTTTATTATTCCAAGGTAAATAAAATATCATTTGGCTGTTGCAAAATAAAAGAAAAAAACTTTTTTACTTCATGAAGAATATATGCAGGTATAAACAGAATAGTAAAGTGTCATAACATGTCTATGTCAGGACAAATAAACATATTCAGCTATACATATTTCCATGGTAAGCAACAAATATAATCAAAACCAAACATAATTATTTGGAAATTTTATGCTTGAGAATAAAGTCATTAATAAGATAATGTATGTTTTGGAATGGATTGCTTTTCTTTATAATCAGCATGTGATGTATTTTATCTCATGGCAAAGACTAATCCAGCTTTCAAGTTACAAAAAACCCAATCCAAATTGATGTAGGCGAAAAGTTAGTATATTTATTCATATCAGTGAAAGGTCCATGGGTAGGTCTTGCTTCAGATACAGTTGAATTCACAAAACCAATAATGAACAATCTTCATTTTTTTAGATCTTACTTTTCTCGACTCTCAGTTCTGTTCTCTATGTAAGGTTAACTTCCAGGCTGGCAAAATAGGTACCATGAGCTAGCTATAAGATATGTGTCAATGTTCCTAATCCATTTGATAAGTAAACATTATTTTTATTAACATTTTAAACCAAATTTCTGCGCTTGACTGTGTCTTGAATTGGGTTCTCTACCCACCCCTGAACCAATTCCTATAGCTAGAAAGATGTGGTGACTTTATCGAATGGAATTGAGTCCCAAATTGACTCTTGGAATCAGGTGTAGAGTCTATTTTATCCAAAGCTCGTGTGATGATTAATTTTCTGTGTCAACTTGGTTAGGCTATGGTGCCCAGTTGTTTGCTCAAATACCAGTCTAGATGTTTCTGTGAGGTATTTTTGAAATGTGATTACATTTAGATCAGTAGACTTTGAGTAAAGAAGATTGCCCTTCATAATGTGAATGGACCTCATCCAAATGTTTGAAGGCTTTAAGAACAAAGACTGAGGTTGCCCAAACAGGGAGGATTTCTGCCTCTACACTGTAATGTGGAAATTTTGCATGAGTTTCCAGCCTTTTGACTCAAGACTACAACACTGACTCTCAGAATTTTTAGCCTGCCCTGCAGATTTAGGACTTGCCAGCCCCAACAATCATGTGAACCAATTCCTTAAAATAAATCTCTCTCTATGTATATATGCATCCTATTGGTCTGTTTTTGTGGAGAATCCTGTCTAATACAGGACATGAATGAAGATTAGGGGAGAGGTGGTTTCACACAAAATATCAAGACTCTATAAGAAGGAAAGGAATGGACTATATGTTGGATGGTAAATCAATGTCTATACTACTAAAATTTGCTAATGTTTTAATCTAATATACAATTTATTTTGAAAGTTTTGTTTGTAATGCCACTTTTTGTGTTAATACACAAAAGGAATAACAGAGGTTTAAAAGGTAAAGGAGAACCCTGATGGGTATGCTATGTTTTCTTTCTCTGTACTGTTAAGATACTAATATCTATTAATTATTTTCTGTCTTAGAAATTTGGGAAGAAACACAATGAGACATTAGATAGTATATAACCAATAAGTTGTTTTTATTTCAGAATTTTACAGGGGTTCACATATTTTGGTTATTTGATTCTTGATCCACTTGGCTCTGTTCTTAGGTGGTAGTGGTATGGGCCTCACATCCATGGATTGTAATTTTTAGAAGAAGAAGAGAACCTAACAGTTCCCAGGTTTAGCACTGCAAGTCAGAGTCTTGAATAGTGCCTGTCCTTGGACCTATAAACAACCTCTCAAACCACAAAGTTGCTATACAATGAAATAGGAGAAGAATAGGTTATTATGAAAAAAAATCCTCAATTTTCTCAATAAATATAAAAACAAATCATGTGTGCGAAATTTAAGAAAGAAAACAGAATTATTATTATAACTCAACAGAAATAATAATTAACAGGGTTAGAATTAATTGGGAAGCCTTAATGGAGAATATAGGACTTGTGCGAGGCTGTTACAGTAAAGATAAGAGTCAGGAAAGTAAAAGGAAAAAAAAAAGTAGAGTTATTCCAGAAAAAAGAATAGAATGAGCAAAGACACAGAGAAGGCCTTGCACCGGTATATTTAAGAGCCAATGAATAGACCAGGCTGTACTGAATACCATGTGTGGAGAGGGGATAGAACACAGATTACAGAGGTCTCATCTACCAGTCTAAGGCCATGGTCCCCAACCCCTGGGCTGTGGACTAGTACTGATCTGTGGCCTGTTAGAAACTGGGCCACACAGAACGAGGTGAGGGTGGGCCAGTGAGCGAAGCTTCATCTGTATTTACAGCCACTCCCCATCGCTGGCATCACAGCCTGAGCTCCACCTCCTGTCAGATCAGCAGTGGCATTAGTTTCTCATATGAGCACTAACCCTACTGTAAACTGCTCCTTATGAGAATCTAATGCCTGATGATCTGAGGTGGAGCTGAGGCGGTGATGCTAGCGCTGGGGAGCAGCTGCAAATACAGATTATCATTACCAGAGAGGTTTGACTGCACAATAAATGTAATGTGCTTGAATCATCCCCAAATCATACCCCCCAACCCTGGTGTGTGGAGAAATTGTCTTCCATGAAACCGTTCCCTGGTGCCAAAAAGGTTGGGGACCACTGGTCTAAGGGATTTGTAATCATCCTGTTGATAGCAAATAAACAACTGCACAGAAAACTCAACTGATGTGTATGAGACCTAAGTTATAGTTTGCTACTGACTAGCTTTGCAACCTCTGGTAAACCATGTAAATTGTCTGGGTCTGAGTTTCCTCATTAATACAGTGAGCAGGTTGGAATACATGATTCCTAACTTCCTTTCCACACTTTATATCCTTTTGACTCTATAAAACTCTGAAATGCCATCAATGTGAACATTTTAAAGCAAGAGATGAATATAGAAAGCACGGGGTTAGAAAGGTAGGACTTGGGAAAGTGTTTGAATCATTTTGAATGAAGAGGACCTGCCTTCAGGGAGTTCAGGTAGGAGACAATTATTGTTTAGGCATCATGTGATAAGAATCCTAACTAGAATTGTAGCTATGGGAATAGAAACAAAAGAGGGGTTGATTGTGAAAAGAAAACATTTCTGGAGATTTAAGACTTTTGACAGAATAGATGATAGGGAATAGAAAGGTGAAATAAATCAAGATCAGTTTAGGAGTGTGAGCCTGAGTAATGTATAAAATGTCAAAAATATGGAAATGAAGAGCAGGAGACAGTTTGAGGAAAAGCTATCATTGGGCTGTCTCAATGGAGATGGCCATCAGGCTCCAGAACATGTGGTGTGATGTGGCTGAAAATGGTGGATTTGAGACTCATTCACAGAGGGGCAATGAGTGATAAGATGAAAATAAAGATAAGATCAGAACAGAACGAAAAGGAAGGAGGCAAAATGATGATTCAAGGGTATATACATATTTAAGCTGTCGATGTGAGGGTGAAATGTAAGAGGGGAGGAAAATAGAGCTATGTTCTGAAACTGAAGAAGAAAACCATGTCAATGCTGCAAATAGTTCACGCAGAGCAAGAACAGAGACATGGCTATTAAATGTGGCTAGAAGGAGATCAAAAATCAGTGACCTTGAAGAGAATAGTTTTGGAAGAGGGAGAAAATTAATACTATAGTTATAAACTTAAAACAAAGGTTTAAGAAATAAGAGACAGGGAAGTGGCCAATGCAAACTAATATTTAGCAATTTGGATTTTGAAAAGAAAGACTGTGATAGGACTATAGCTCAAAATTGAAAAGCATGTTTGTGCTCAGAGAAGAAGGATCAGTACAGAGAAAAAGAACTTTAAAAGAGAGGGAATCACTAATTGAGAAAAGTAGCAGGTAATGTGTAGAAGCTAAGACAACACAAGTGTGGAGTAGAACCTTTGAAAGAACAAGACACCTTTCTCATAAATACATCTTGAGGTAGAGAGCAAAGTTGCTTTTAAAGAAATTTTGATTTTGATTGCAGAAAATGTTAATTAGCTCACTGAATTATTTTGACGTTTATTAAGCATGTATTATATTCTAGGAACCATGATAAGTGCTTTCTGTATGGAATTTAATTCTCACAATAGTGTTATGGGATAAGTAATATTTTATGGGATAACTCACATTTTACAGATGAAAAAACTAAGGCTTAGCATTTGAGTAACTTATCAGAGATCAAGATCACAGAACAATGAACATGTGATTTAAACCCAGGGCTGTCTGTTTCTAATCATTGTACTAGTTTTTTTCTGTTATGTTGGCCTTTATCTTTTTCATAAATGAAAAGAGGGCATTATTTGCAGACATTTGGAGTGAGTGTGGTATGTTTGTGGACAAGATTTCTGACCCATTTTAATGTATAGAAACATAGTCTAGGGTAGACATAAAATATGAAATCTTACATTAAATATTTCTGTTTCCTAAATTTCTACCTTGAACAGGCAAATGATATGAAGGCTCGTAGAGGCAATGCAATGCTTATGAATGGGCAGCTTTGCCCTTCTCCACTAGGGAGCAGCACACAACAACACATGCAACCATTCACTCCGCAAATAATACAAATGAGACAAAGACTTTCCAAGACTCCATTGCATAAAAGTAGTAAAGAAACTGAACCTTTGATAAGTGGGTCCTGCCTTCAGAAAGTGTTTAATGAAATAAGTGGATTACAGTTTTGTTCCTTATTATGTTATATATTCATTACTTAAAAGAGCTATGTTGTCAATCCTATTTGAGAATCACAAGGGAGCTTCTTAGAAATTCAACTGATTACAAATTAATATCAAGATCAATTTTAATTTAGTATCAAACACAAACATAATCCTTAAAATTCAGAGTAATGAAAGGAATTTTTCAAAATCAATGCTTGGAAATTGATGCTTTAAAGATTTTCCAGCATTTAAAACTTTGGAGTTTTAACAAAAAAGTGCTATTTGTGATTGACTATATGAAAGAGAACATGATAATTCTACAAATGGAATTTGTTTTTTGTATTTAGCTGTCTACTGGGCCATGTCACGTTTTTGTTATAAATATAACACATCCCACATTTGCTATTTTTCAATTCGATTCACTTCACTGCTATTACATTAAATACTTTGCTTCAAAAATTATTTTTTGAGTTTGATAGTATAATTTTGTTTTTGGTTTGTTTTTGTTTTTGAGACAGGGTATCACTCTGTCACCTGGGGTAGAGTGCAGTGGCGTCATCCTTGAACTCCTGGGCTCAAGAGTTCAGACTCCTGCTTCAGACTCCTGAGTAGCTGGGACTACAGGCATGTACCATGTCTGGCTTGCTTATTGAATGATTGATTGACTGATTGATTAATTGTTGAGATGAGGATCTTACTATGTTGCTAAGACTGGTTTCAAATTCCTGGCAACATGCAATCCTGCCATTATGGCCTCCCAAAGTACTAGGATTATAGGCGTGAGCCACTGTGCTCAGCTTGATAGTATAATTATTTTAAACAAGAGAAGAAAAATCATGGTTTTTCTTGGTTTCTGAAGACACAGACTAGAAATGTAGAAATGGAAGAGCAATATAAAACACCTAGTGACAAAGGTTTTTGATTAAAGATAAAGAAATATTATGTTTCAAGTTGATCTTGGATCTTTTTACTTACAAACACAAAACTTAAAAAATAAATACATTAGTTCTAACTTTACAGTGTTCAGAATTATCTGTAGGAAATAAGCTAATATCTGTTGAACAACCAAACAGGAGTTTTATGGATATGATTTAATTAATAGACATTATTTTACAGCTGAAAAAGGAGGCTTTAATAGATTATGTACTTTATCTAGCATACACAGCGTCCAGTAGTCCAGTTTGAAACTAGGATTCAAACACAGGTGATCTGTGTTTGGATAATCTGTCCAAAATACCACACCGCTTCAATCCCATGATCCTAATGTAAGTATTTGAGTCCACCATATAGAATGCTTTCTCATGAGTTAAGAATCCTAAGAAGGATTGAGAACAACAGATGGATTAGAAGATAAGCAACAAAGTAGACTACCTTGCAAACGTTTCCTTTTTTACTCCTCTATCAGTATATTTCAGGAGATAATCCCTAAATCTAAAATGGTGGGATGGTGTAGAGTAGCTCTACATGCACATCCAGAAAAATGGTAAAGGAGCCATGTCTGAAGGAACTATCTCCTTCTTATCTTCTTGTGTCTCTCTTTCTTATGAATGCCCTCCTCTTCCTCAGGTAGTCAGTTTCCTCCCATTGTCTTCTCCTGTATCACTCCCTTTGGTGTGCTGTGCTGGGCTGTCTTCTCTGACTAGTAGCCCATTACTAATCTTTCAAATAGGCTGCATCCCATCAAAATGCAGGGTTCTGCACGGGGACTGCCAACCATCAATGAAGTACATTCAGTAATGTCTGTGCCTCCTAATAAAGTTTTTGGAATAACTTAATTGAGATGTAATTGAAGTATAATACACTGAATATATTTAAAGTATATAATTTGATTAGTTTTGATGATTGTCAAATACCTGTATAACCATCATTTTAATGAGGTTTACAAACGTTTCCATAACTTCAAAAAGTTTCTTTGTGCCACTTGCAATGCCTTCTTCTACCCTTGTTCCCAGCCAACCACTGACTTGCTTTCAGTTATCATAACTTTGGTTACAAGATCTAGAATTTATAATGTACCCATATAGTATGCAGAAGATGTATGAATGGTTAATAAGCAGATGAAAAAATGTTTGTAGTCATCAGGGAAATTAAATTAAAACTACAATGATACTAATATGCACTTCTTTTAATTATTAAAATTAAAAAGATTGGCCGGGTGAGGTGGCTCATGCCTATAATCCTAGCATTCTGGAAGGGCAAGGCGGGAGGATCACTTGAACTCATGAGTTCGAGACCAGCCTGAGCAAGAGTGATACCCCATCTCTACTAAAAATATAAAATTTAGCCCGGTGTAGTAGCACATGCCTATAGTCCCAGTGACTCAGGAGTCTGAGGCAAGAGGATCACTTGAGCCCAGGAGTTTGAGGTTGTTTTGAGTTAGGCCAATACCACGGCACTATAGCCTGGGTGACAGAATGAGACTGTGTCCTAAAAAAAAAGAAAAATTAAAAAGACTTATGACATACCATGTGTTGGCAAGGGGAAGTAACTAAAATTTTCATACACTGTTGTGGGAATGTAACATGGTACAATCACTTTGGAAAACAGTATGACTATTTCTTAAAAAGTTGAACATATACCTGTCATATGACCCAATTATTCCACTCCAACATATTTACCCAAAATAAATGAAGGCATATGTTCACACCAATGCTTGTACATAGATGCTTATTGCAACTTTGTATTAGACCCAAACTTGAAACAATGCAAATGTCCATTAATATATGTGTGGATAAACAAATTATGGTATATCAATATAATGGGACTGTACACAGTAATAAAAAGAATAAGCTGTTGATACATGCAACAACATGGCTAAATCTCAAAAGGTTTATATTTTTAAAGCCAGTTTCCTGCCTTTAAGTTGGAGTTTCTTAGTGAGGGAGAGTGAGGAGGAAAAAAAGGATGAAGGGAGATCTGGGTTTATTGTAGTCATGAAAAGATTTTTTCCTCAAATGTAACACACAAGATAAATTTCATGAAGTATATAAGACAGGGAGAGAGAAAGAGGAAGAATACAAATATATTAGCGAACTCTTTTCCTGTCTCTTCTGTTTCCCTTCCTCCAGGAGAACTTCAAACATGGCAGGGGGATAACTGGACATATTGAACTTTCTTGGTGTGTCTTCAGTCAAACTACGCAGCCGTCAGCTCTTCTTAGGCAGACTTAACCCTAAATACTGACAACATGAAAATATCCATCATTCTTAAGTCTTTCCCCCAAAAAGAAGAGACCCATGATGAATAACAGATACGGAAACCTTCCCGAGCAGAGAGATCCACTTGAATTTCCAGAGCTCAAATAGAGACCAAGCAAACCTGAGAGCCAGGGTATATTTTCTTTTGGATAATATTACTTCAGAGCTGTTCTACTCTGAAGAAGCATATCATGAGTTTAAGCAAAAGATGATCTATTTAAGGAATAAGCAAAATCATTCCATTTCTATTATTAATACTTTTAATTCTCCATGGCCTAATTTATTTTATAATTTGTCATCCTTTCATAAAGCTCTTCTCATCTCAGATATCCTCTTACTATATATACAGTCATAGCTCTCTTTTTGTTATTTATTCTGAATGAAATGATTGCTCTTCTTGTTATTATGAGAGTTCTTGATTATGGATTTTGGTGTGGTCTAGGTGCTTCCAATTGGTTCCTGAGTACAGTGATCTTTATTTGTTCTCATTGATAGCAATCCCCCACTTCTCCCAGGTTTGCAGTTAGAGCCATTAAAATAACTTGTTTTTCTTCATCATCTCCCTTTTCTCATTTTGATTTCATCTTGCATTGTTCCAATAAACAAATCTACATCTTTATTTTTCAAGCTGATAATATGGCACATATTCAGTGAATCCTACATCTCTATGTACGACCTAGATGAAGGGCCCTGCTGCTCCAAACCGACCTTCCACATTTGCATGCATTCCATATGCCCTGTGTCTATATTTTTGTTTTCTCCAGATGTTTTATAATTGCTCCCATTCTCTCTCTTACAAAAGAAGACCCTATAATATTAATTAAAAGCAATCTTTTGCTTGAATCAGCTAGACTAACATATGACAAGCAAAAACCTCTTAGATGATAACAGGACCAGAATCTTCCTCCAAACTTGGGGAAGGCAGAGTATTGGGAAAGGCGTGATCAGCATGCACCTGTCACAAATTGAAAGACATGTTAGTAATTCTAAAATGTTGGCTAAAAGTAGAGGGAAATTAACAGATCCATAAACTTTACAACAAATAAGAAGAGAATTATATTTTGCATTATTTTTTAATATAGAAAGCATTTAATCTGATTGAAGTATTCTGTAAAATCATGCTATTGCAAGGTCGTAGTTTAGAATTGGAAAATGTCATTATTAAGTTTTTAAATATCTGTAATAAAATCAAATTCAATGCAATGAAGATTAAGTGATTTTAATATATATTGAGAGTTTATTTTTAACTAATTACTATTAGTAGCCACAGGACTCAATCTTCCACACAGTCCAAAAATATAGGTTCCAGTGTTATTAGAATTCTACAAATAGGTGACTGAAGCTCAGAGAATATAAAGCAAATTGGAAAATACAAACAAGTTAAGCCAAAGCCAAAAAGTCATCATGAGGCTATATGGTGCAATCAAATGCATAAGAATGTAAATCTGCTCCCAGAAGGGGAGAGAAATGTCTGTATGTTTATTATTTTGGAATGTCTTTATTATTCTGTGGAATGAAATAAAAGTGTATGAATTTTTTCCTGAGGGAGTCTCTACCTCTATATTTCCCTGACTCTCTGCTTATATAAGCATTCCTAAAATGATAGTTCTGGAGCAGATTGGCTGTTAATCCCTGGATGTGGAGAAACACAGGAGATTCATGGAAAATTGTCTCCCTATAAATAACAGTTGGAAAATCCTCTATAAAGGGGACTGAGTTCAGGAAATTAAGAAAGTTTACTGAGTTTGTGTCATATCTACTCTTGGAAGTATATAATAGGCTCAAGGTCATATTTCTGAGGATTTAGCAGGGCTAGCTGCAGGACTTTGAAATATTAGGAGACATAAAGAGAACTTTAGGTGGTACTAAGGATATTACTGGTTTTCAGATGTTTCAAGAAGGGTAGGGCCTATGAAACATAGAGAAAAAATAAATAAAAGATGTGTCATCAAAAGGAGAGAAACACAGAATAAGACAAGAAGAATGATGAGGTGGGGTGGGGGAGAGAGAATGAAATTATTTGAAAAAAACTTCAACTAATTCTATTAGGGCCTCCCCTAACTCCTTCCACTACTACCACCACCACGCACTCCATTAAGAAATAATTGACTTCTGGGAAACAGAAATTTAGAGAGATGCTCAAGTGATAATAAAGACAAGAAAGTCATCATACTAACTGTAAATGAAGAAGGATCTAGACATCTAAGACCCGTCTTGTGAAATCATTTTGTGATTACATGGACTTTAGTCCCAAATCTCTGTTTGCAATTCTCAACCTGAATGAATTTAGCTGGATAAGTTTGGAGCCACAAAGATGTCCTAGGCGAGGCGGCCCTCAAGGGCCTAGCCCTGTTATTGTTACTTTGGCCCCCCAGTGAGTGGGAAGCCTCTTAAAACATCAGTAGCTTAGATTTTGTATAGACTTAATTCCAAAAGAAGTTTCATGATTTGCCACCTTCCTTTAGTATAATGGCTCTTGGATTTTCTCTTCTGCCATTCATCTATTTCTCCATATATATATGTTTGCTTTTCTCTTTTAATTAGCAAACTCAAGGGAGTGAGGGGCAATTTTATCTTCTTTCCTCTGTGTAGAATATTTTAACCCATTCCCAATATGAGAAATAAAAGTGATAAAGGCAAGTTATAACCTTTGATTGTTTTGCACCTCTACCAGGAAATTTATTTAAAAATACCTTATAGTTGAGAAAAATTAATTGAACATGCAAATTATTTTAAAGCCAATCACTCAATCTTTCAGTAAATAATGATAGCAATGTGATTTCACATTACTCGAATGAGTCTACCTTCCCTTAATTTGGATTGAAACAACACACCATGTATCTATTTATAGTAATGTGATAAGGATGATTATAAAGTTTAGAGCACTGTATCTTCATGATTTTGACCTAATCTGAATTTCTATTCAAACATTAACCTGATCTCCAACATTTTATATCATTCTTACTAATTTTTATGTGTAGACACTGAATGGAAAACTGGATCAAAAGACATGATTCTCAGATAACTCGTATTCAAATTCAACTGATAATCATTGAAGACTATGAATCTCAGGAACTGTAATGAGCACTTCGGATTCACCATCTCATTCAACTTCATGCAAATCCGTTTAGCAGGATACACTCTACTATTTTAATTGAGCAAATTCTGTTTCAGAGAAGCTGAATTATTTATTGGAGGTAAAGTTGTTAACAAAATGGTAGAATAGGGTGAATCGTTTTGTGAAATTAAGTCACGTGCTCATTGAGTAGAAGGGAGAAGGCATGCAGGGCAGGAGAGACAACCTTGAACATGCTGTGGGGAGGGACAGGGCTTCTGAAGTCTTGGTAGAGAGGCTGCATTACAGCGCGATCACTAGCTTCATCAACAGATAGGCTGATGGTGTATTTAACAGAAAATAAATAAATGTAAAAGAAAGTTAAAAGGATGAGTAAGAAAGTAGGGATGATTGCTGTTTTAAATGTGGGACAAATTATATTTAAAACAGGGATTGTCATTTGAAATCAACACTGCCGTATCTGTCTTTTCCAAAAAAATAAAAAAGTTCTTAGTATTCACTGCCACCATTATCCCCTTATTCTTTAACTTAATTAACTCATGACTATCACTTTGCCATTACTGTCAGCTGCATCTCTTTGCCAGAGCTTTTTTGTCAATAACATCTGTGTCATTAATTCCAATGGATATTTTCCAGACCTCAACTTAGTCAACTTTTTGCATACTTAATACAATTAATCGCTCTTCTTTGATTTTGAAAAATTCTCCCCTCTCTCTCAACACTTCACATTCCCTACTGTGAATCCTACATCTTTAATTTTTATTTCCTTGTCAGTCTCCTTTGCAATATCCTCCTCTGCCAAATAACTGTTATAGTTCTTCGAGGTTGTATCCCATGATCTTTTTCTTCCTACTCTATATTTTTATACAATCTCAGTTGCACCCACTGTTTCTAACACTAGGTATCCTTGATGATTCACAAATATCTATCTCTAATCCAGACTTCTCTGAGCTACAGTCTAGAGTTTCCAACTGCCCATTCAGCTCTACCGGGATATCTCGAAGGCCTCTCAAATTGGTCATGTTCAAAGCCACTCTCCTGTTCTCTTCTCCCTTCCTCAAACCTGATCTCTTTTGCCAGTCCTTACCTCAGCAAGTCACAATCACCTTTAGAACTTCTTCCCCTGACAGCCCACTATATCCTGTCATATTTTAAGGTGTTAAATTAATCACCAACATATGTTGAGTTGGTCTTACATTATATTTCCATCTACTTTTTTATTCTCCACTCTGAGTGTCCCAGTTCAATTTATTATTATTAATATATTATCTGCCTTTGGAACATTTCAAATAGCTTTTCACTCATATGTATAAATGTACTCTCTCTCTCTTTTGTCATTTTTCCACACCACAGCCCAAGTGATCTGTTCCAATTGCAAATCTTACCATCCTATCCCACTACTGACCACTTGATTTTAAAAGAAAGACAAAACTTCTTAATGTATCTTAAAAGATCCTGCATCATCTGATCTTTTCAACCTCTCCTTAACCTATTTTCTCCCTTCCTCTTTGAGCTCTAGTCATCTTAATTTTTTTACATGCCCTGTGATTTTTCTTACCTCAGGGCCTTTGCACATACACTTCCTATGGCCTGGAATAGTTCCCTTCCTTAATGTCATAGCTGTATCCTTATCCTCAGTTCAAGTTTATTTACTCAAAACTTCCTAACCCCTCTGACTAGATCACTGTTTACATGCTGTGTGCTTGTAGAATCACATCCTTTGCCTTCATAGCATTGCGTTTTATACAAATTATGTTATTAATTTGTAAAATGACTTTCTCCCTCCTAGACTGGAAGTTCCATCAAGGCAGACCTCGTGCTTGTTTTGCTAATCATTGCAGCCCCCTAATTTGACACGGTGCCTATTCTATAATAGGTGCATAATATGTATTGAGTAAATGAATGAATAATTGAATGACTTAATATGGTCAAGGCTAGAAATATTAATATGACCTTTATCACATAATTCCTCTTGAGATACATAGTGTATATCCCTTACACTATTTTGAAAACAGACACTAGTTTTATCTGCTCATACTTCTCTCAAATGTCTAAGGTTGAATATAGTAAGTGCTTTGCTTACATTTAAACTGAAAAAAATAAGTGGAAATAAAACTTAATACAAATCAGTGTTTTGTTTAGAAGTGTAAAGCAATGTCTTCCCTACTATCTAATCATGAGAATCACAGATTCTTGGGTGTTCTTCAGAGCAACAGAATCAGGGTAGAAAGCCATGAATCTGCACTTTTAAACAATCATCTCAGCTGTTAGAAAGGCAAGTTTGATAAACCCCTGTTTAATACAGCTAATATATTTATGTTAACAATAGACATAGTGATAAGAAAAAAACAATGATACCATTCACACATGTCTTGAAGAAACTATGTTTTCTTTCATCTAACCTTCCTTTCTTTCTTCTATCCATTAGTTTGTATTGATAGAGTCCAAAATCAAAATCAAGTTTATTTAGACTTATAAACATTGACTTCTTTTTTCCTGGTTAATAATTACACTTTGGATTCTATCCGACCAATTTTTTGCTAAGGGCAGAAATGTGTTTGTCCTCTTGCATAACAAAGAAATTGTTACTTATGTCTTGAGGTAGGAGATGCACTAGTGAATACTGATAGTGTGGTTTTACCTAATAATATGTGATTTATCCTAATCTACTGTAGTGCAATTGTCTCCCATACAATTTGCTGCATATTCTTTTGGGAAATCTCAACCTAAGTGCTAACATTTTTCTAGGTTCAACGATGTGGGTTAAATTGTCTAGAAAATAGCTAGGCTGAGAAAGCCGTGTTAAGATTATTACAACATCATTTTAGTGAAAAAATTAAAATATCAGGGAAGAACTTTGCTCAGAAGAATAACCTCATATTGATTTTATACAAAGGGGAAAGTGGTTTCCTAGAGAAAGAATCTTGTCTTTTGTTTGGCACTTTAAAATGATAATAAATCAGATTAATACCATTCTAATGGTTCCAATTTTGGAACATGTAAGATTTTTGCTAGCATGGAATTTGGGCTTAAACATTGTAATTTCATATCTTAAATACAGCCATCTTTATGTTTCATAACTTAAAGATAACGATCTTGACTTCATGCTCAATTCACCATGCAGAGTCAGGATGAAAATTAATTACCTGGAGAACTCCAAGGGCCTCTCTTTACTTTATCCTTTTTTTTCCCCTTAAAGACAATTGTTACACAAAATCCCTTCCTTTGGCATCTAAGTTCCATTCAGAAAAGAACAATGCTGGCTGCTGGTACAACCCCATTATCCATGAGGTGGCTTTGCCAGGCCCAGGACAATACTCCCTCTTTTGAGAACCGGGCTTTGTCAATCACCAAAGCTGCCTTTTACTGTGAGAATGGCTGTTTCCCATGTGTGTGGTCTATCTAAAGGAATACAAGCAGTGCCCATACTCACATTATACTGAACAGAATTGATAACCAGGAAATAAGTAGAAAAGGTGTTTGTACAGAAAGCTCTCTCACAGTCCATGTAATAATGTTATTGCTCTTAACTTATTATGTAATATTTCCCAAACTTAATTTTCCAAAATACTAGCTGCATAAGTAGTGGTTCCAAAAAGAAGGAGCTCTTGTACGGCATTTCCTTTTCAAAAATACACAACAGGAAAGAAACGTGTTTAACTATATTTAACCTTGTATATTAAAAACTTGTTTGATGAAAGTAATCCCTTGTTTTAGTTCATTTAGGCAATTTTATCAGATTACTACAGACAGGGTGGCTCACAAACAACAGAAGTTCATGTCTCACAGTTTTGGAGGCTGGGAAGTCCAAGATCAAGACACTGGTAGATTCGGTGTCTGGTGAGGATCACTTCCTGATTCACTTAGGGCAGTCCCACCCTGTATCCTCACACAGCACAAGGGGTGAGGGAACGTTCTGAGCCTGTTTTTTTTTTTTATTTTTATTTTTTCAGCATATTATGGGGGTACAAATGTTTAGGTTACGTATGTTGCCCTTGCCCCCCCCCAAGTCCGAGTTTCAAGTGTGTCCATCCCTCAGATGGTGCGCATTGCACTCTTTGTGTATGCATAGACCCGTCCCCTCCTTCCCTCTCCCCCCTCCCCCCTGCCCAACGTCCAATAGATGTCATTCTTATATGTGAACTTATGTGTTGATCAGTTAATATCAATTTGATGGTGAGTACATGTGGTGCTTGCTTTTCCATTCTCGGGATACTTCACTTAGTAGAATGCGTTCCAGATCTATCCAGGAGAATATAAGAGGTGCTATATCACCATTGTTTCTTAAAGCTGAATAGTACTCCATGGTATACATATACCACATGTTATTAATCCACTCATGCATTGATGGACACTTGAGTTGTTTCCACATCTTTGCAATTGTGAATTTTGCTGCTATAAACATTCGTGTGCAGGTGTCTTTTTTTATAGAGTGTCATTTGTTCTTTTGGGTAGATGCCCAGTAATGGGATTGCTGGATCAAATGGTAATTCTACTTGTATCTCTTTAAGGTATCTCCATATTGCTTTCCACAGAGGTTGCACTAGTTT
>NW_012148841.1:513619-515383 GCF_000956105.1 Propithecus coquereli | reverse complement strand
CTTCAATTTCTGAGATTCTTTCTTCTGTTTGATCTACCCTGTTCTTGAGGCTTTCCACTGTGTTTTGTGGTTTTCTGATTAAGTCCTTCATTTCCAGGAGATCAATTTGATTTTTTTTTTTTAATGTTTCAATTTCTTTAGTGAATTTTTCTTCCAAGTCCTGGATTTTTTTTTGTGGTTTCTTTGTGTTGGTTATCCATTTTTCCTTGCATATCATTGAGTTTTCTTACAATCCATGTTTGTAATTCTTCTTCTGTCATTTTAGTGTTCTGAGTTTGGTTAACATCAATTGCTAAGGGGCTGTTTTTTCTCTTTGAGGGTGCGCTTTCCGTTTGAGTCTTCATACTTCCAGAGTTCTTTCACTGGTTCCTTCCCATCTGGATCAGTTGTTCCTTCTTGCCTTTAGATTTTTGTTTGGATAATGACACTCCCTGTTTAGTCTCTGAGCCAGTAGGTGGTGTTTGTGGGTGAGATTCGACCACACCCTTTATGATGAACCAGTAGATGCAATAAAAAGGGGTGGAGGATGACCTCCCTGTCAGTAGGTGGCACTTGCTGGGAGGAGAGAGCTGCAGTGCTGTTTTGGGTCCTGTAGCCAGCTCTTGTTCTTCTAGAGAGACCCTCTTGTGCCTCAGGTGGTGGGTGGTGCCCTGGGACTTCCAGCTGTGTCCTTATTCTCCACCTCCGTGGGGACAGATCAGGGAGTGAGTCTAGTGGGTCTGTGGAGCCTGCCCTCAGGCTCCACACCTGCTGTTAGCAGGTGTCAAAGGTCTGTTCTTTGCTTCTGTGCAAAGCTGCCAGGAGGGGCTGAAATGGCTCCACTCAGCTGAAAGTCTGGGCTTGTGGGGTGGGGTTGTCCGAGACCTGCACACTGGAGCTCCCCTCCACTCTCCCTCTCTTTGTGGCCTCTCCCAGGCCTCTGCCAGCAAGTGGGACTTCAGGCGGATGGATCTCCCCTGGCTGTGACGTGGGCTGGGAGGCTTCCTGCCCAGGATCGCAGCCTGAGCTGGGTGCACAGCCTTCTTTTGGGAGGAGGGTTGCTGCTCAGGCATGCTGAGCTGCCCCTGAATGTGCACACTTCTCAATAGGCTCTTTCACAGATCTCCCTTCTGTGCCTTGGGGCAGTGTGATGCTGACCTGGGTGTACGGGGTCTGGTCTGCAGGCCTGTCCCCTGGGCCCTGGAGATCAATCCCTGACCCTGCCAGGGTGAGGGTGCTGGTCTTGAATCACCTACAGGGTGCCCAAGCTGGATCTATTTCACTCCACCTTGGCATTTGCCCTGCTTTCCTGGAGTCCCCAGGCAAGCAGCACCTGGGAGGGCTGGTGAGTTGAGAGCTCGCAGTCTGAGTACCCCTCAGTCTGCTGTAGGGCTGCCAAAGGAAAGGTCCCATTACTTGGAGATGCCCCGTGCGATGGCTAAATTGTCTCTCTGGGCACCCACAGGTAGGCAAGGGGAAGGAGAGAATGGAGCAATATGGCATCTGCCAATAAGCTTGGGTCTGTGCATGCGGAGGTGCCCTGAGGGAGCTGGGAGCCCGGCGCCAGCGCCGTGTCTGCAAGAGGCCATCGCTCACTGGCGGCAGCCGCCTCTGGGCTGGTGTTGGCAGGTCTCTCCAACCTCTCAGGAGCCCACCAACAGTCCGTGATGCAAGGGAGGGAAAAGTTATCTGCTCCACCTACCCTTGTCACTGGTCTCCAAGCCTCTCGAGGACCTTTCTCCTTCCAGTTCTCCTCTGCAACATCTTCCCGTGGAGTCTCCTATA
>NW_012148841.1:507866-513569 GCF_000956105.1 Propithecus coquereli | reverse complement strand
TTTCTATTTGGAGGATATGCCCTGTGCTGTCAGTGGGGTGTTGAAGTCTCCAACTATTATGGTGTTGCTGTCTATCAATTTGTTTAGATCAAGTAGAGTTTGCTTTATGAATCTGGGTGCACGTAAGTTGGGTGCATACGTATTTAGAATTGTTATGTCTTCTTGTTGAACTGTACCTTTCATCATTATATAGTGACCCTCTTTGTCTTTCACTACTTTTGTTGATTTAAAAACTAAGTTTTCTGAGACCAACACTGCCACACCAGCCTTCTTTTGGCTTCCATTTGCTTGAAATATTGATTTCCACCCCTTTACCTTGAGTCTAAATGCATCCTTGCAGGTTGGATGCGTTTCCTGGAGACAGAAGATGCCTGGCTTGTGTTTTTTTATCCATTCGGCTAGTGTATGTCTCTTGAGAGGGGAGTTCAAGCCATTCACATTTATTGAGAGAACCGATAAGTGGAGTGAATTACTGTTCATTGTGTTGGGTTGCATTTTGTTGCTTTTTCTTCTGTCTTGAGCCATTGTGGAATCTAGCCTTTGATCTTTAACTTTTGAGTGGTTTTACATTCAAGAGTGTTTATTGTGCTGATCCTTGTGTAATTCTGTTTTGAGTACTTCTTGGAGAGCTAGTCTTATCTTGGGGAATTCCCTCAGTCTTTGCTTATTAGAGAATGTCTTTATTTCTCTTTCATATATGAAACTTAGTTTTGCAGTGTACAAGATTCTAGGCTGTGCATTATTCTGTTTCAGAAGAGTGAGAATGGGGCCCCAGTCTCTTCTTGCTTCTAGGGTTTCCGTTGAGAAATCTGGAGTTATTCTGATGGGCTTTCCTTTTTATGTTCCTTTTTTCTTTTGCTTTACAGCTCGTACAAGGGCCTCTTTAGTGGCTATTTGGTCAATCTGATGACTGCATGACGTGGTGTCTTCCTATTTGCATTGAATCTCCCTGGGGTCCGTTGAGCTTCTTGTACCTGTATATCTAGATTTTTGGCAAGGCCTGGGAAATTCTCCTCTATTAATTCTTCAAATAGCTTATCCAGCCCTTGAGTGTTTTCTTCTTCACCTTCTGGAATGCCTATCACCCTCATGTAAAGTTTTTTCACATAATCCCACATTTCTTGTAGGCTTATTTTTTTTTCTCTTAATTTTCTGCTCGATCTCTGTGACTGATTTATTTAATTGGAAGGAGTTGTCTTCAATTTCTGAGATTCTTTCTTCTGTTTGATCTACCCTGTTCTTGAGGCTTTCCACTGTGTTTTGTGGTTTTCTGATTAAGTCCTTCATTTCCAGGAGATCAATTTGATTTTTTTTTTTTAATGTTTCAATTTCTTTAGTGAATTTTTCTTCCAAGTCCTGGATTTTTTTGTGGTTTCTTTGTGTTGGTTATCCATTTTTCCTTGCATATCATTGAGTTTTCTTACAATCCATGTTTGTAATTCTTCTTCTGTCATTTTAGTGTTCTGAGTTTGGTTAACATCAATTGCTAAGGGGCTGTTTTTTCTCTTTGAGGGTGCGCTTTCCGTTTGAGTCTTCATACTTCCAGAGTTCTTTCACTGGTTCCTTCCCATCTGGATCAGTTGTTCCTTCTTGCCTTTAGATTTTTGTTTGGATAATGACACTCCCTGTTTAGTCTCTGAGCCAGTAGGTGGTGTTTGTGGGTGAGATTCGACCACACCCTTTATGATGAACCAGTAGATGCAATAAAAAGGGGTGGAGGATGACCTCCCTGTCAGTAGGTGGCACTTGCTGGGAGGAGAGAGCTGCAGTGCTGTTTTGGGTCCTGTAGCCAGCTCTTGTTCTTCTAGAGAGGCCCTCTTGTGCCTCAGGTGGTGGGTGGTGCCCTGGGACTTCCAGCTGTGTCCTTATTCTCCACCTCCGTGGGGACAGATCAGGGAGTGAGTCTAGTGGGTCTGTGGAGCCTGCCCTCAGGCTCCACACCTGCTGTTAGCAGGTGTCAAAGGTCTGTTCTTTGCTTCTGTGCAAAGCTGCCAGGAGGGGCTGAAATGGCTCCACTCAGCTGAAAGTCTGGGCTTGTGGGGTGGGGCTGTCCGAGACCTGCACACTGGAGCTCCCCTCCACTCTCCCTCTCTTTGTGGCCTCTCCCAGGCCTCTGCCAGCAAGTGGGACTTCAGGCGGATGGATCTCCCCTGGCTGTGACGTGGGCTGGGAGGCTTCCTGCCCAGGATCGCAGCCTGAGCTGGGTGCACAGCCTTCTTTTGGGAGGAGGGTTGCTGCTCAGGCATGCTGAGCTGCCCCTGAATGTGCACACTTCTCAATAGGCTCTTTCACAGATCTCCCTTCTGTGCCTTGGGGCAGTGTGATGCTGACCTGGGTGTACAGGGTCTGGTCTGCAGGCCTGTCCCCTGGGCCCTGGAGATCAATCCCTGACCCTGCCAGGGTGAGGGTGCTGGTCTTGAATCACCTACAGGGTGCCCAAGCTGGATCTATTTCACTCCACCTTGGGATTTGCCCTGCTTTCCTGGAGTCCCCAGGCAAGCAGCACCTGGGAGGGCTGGTGAGTTGAGAGCTCGCAGTCTGAGTACCCCTCAGTCTGCTGTAGGGCTGCCAAAGGAAAGGTCCCATTACTTGGAGATGCCCCGTGCGATGGCTAAATTGTCTCTCTGGGCACCCACAGGTAGGCAAGGGGAAGGAGAGAATGGAGCAATATGGCATCTGCCAATAAGCTTGGGTCTGTGCATGCGGAGGTGCCCTGAGGGAGCTGGGAGCCCGGCGCCAGCGCCGTGTCTGCAAGAGGCCATCGCTCACTGGCGGCAGCCGCCTCTGGGCTGGTGTTGGCAGGTCTCTCCAACCTCTCAGGAGCCCACCAACAGTCCGTGATGCAAGGGAGGGAAAAGTTATCTGCTCCACCTACCCTTGTCACTGGTCTCCAAGCCTCTCGAGGACCTTTCTCCTTCCAGTTCTCCTCTGCAACATCTTCCCGTGGAGTCTCCTATAGCTTCAGGCACTCTTCCTTCCAACCCTCACCCGATCTATGTTTTTCTGCTAGTTTATTTTTTTCACTTTCTTCCAAAATCTGTCTTTTTTGCAGAGACACTCTGACTGGTGGCTTTTCTTATCCGCCATCTTGGTTCCTCCCTGAGCCTGTTTTATACAGGCACTAATCCTACTCATAAAGGCTCTACCCTCATAACCTAATCACTTCCCGAAGACCTCATCTCCATATACCATCTCAGTGGGGATTAGGCTTCAACATCTGAATTCTGGGGGGACACAAACATTTAGTCTATAGCATGTTAGACTGACAGACACATCATAGCAAACTTTAATCATTCCACAGTAACTTTTAAAGTGCTCATTCACAGTAGTTACTTCCAGAAAAATTGAACGAATAAGTGGATGGATTAGTAGATGGATGGGTTAGTAGATGGATTCAATGGACAGATGGAGGATGGATGAACAAATAAATAAAAATAATCCATAGGCCTAACACAATATAATTATTAAATATAGTTGTGGTAAAGATGTAGTAGGGGTTGCTGAAGTCAGATGTTACTGGTAAGATGAACCAATATTTGCAAAAGATATAAATAAATCTTGTCACATCATCCTTCTAATCAATGCATTAAACTTTTAGAGGATATGTCTTCCAAATCTTTTCCTCTTCTATCTCTATGTTTTTCAAATCCCTTCCTCTTCCCCAATGAGGCCCTCTGCTATACTCTGAAACCTCTTTATATTTCTGTCATACAACATTACAATTACATGTTAACTTTTATGCCCTCTCCATTAATAACTATTAATCTCTAACATGTACCAGGTACTCTTCTAAGCACTCCACACAGAAATTATTTATTTATTTCTGTACTCTAAGCTGTAGCTGTTATTATTTGCATCATTTTATAGATGTGGATACTGAGGAGTTAAGAACCTCACTCCAGGCTGTGCAGCTAATAAGCGAGAGAGCTGAGATAGCAGCCAGATGTCTAACTGAAGAACCACTTACTGGCACTACTCTCCTCTATTTATTAATATATTCTCTCTACACTAGAGAGGATGCTTCTCTTGTTTGTTTGCCTTTAAAGGCAAGCGATTTTTCTCCTGATAACTCACATTAGCTCTTAACACATATGAGTTCCTATAACAATGTATAAAATGAAACCCACATGCCTGAATTGGAACTCGAGTATCATTGCATTACAATATAGTAATTATTGTTCATCATAATGATTATGAGACACTAAGAAAAGGATAAACTATTTTGAAAATAGTCTACCTCAGAATACAGAATAGTCTGTAATATAGTCGAGCTATTCATTATGGTTTAAGATACGGGAGTTTGAAAGGAGCATATCATTTTCTAGTCTGAAAACACACTATTTAGTAAAAAAAACCCCATATGGCCAGATGGTCCAAAATAAATAATGCCCTTTGAGTTGTAGTTAGCACAGTTTTGTTATATGCATCTTATACAACTTGCATATCTAAACAGAGCTTTTTCCTGTCAAAAATTTATACTCAGCTATATATTCCTTGCTTCATGACATCCCTTGTTGAAATTGTAGTAAAATATGGCCTTATTTGAGTTACTCAATGAAGTGATTTAAAACAACATGTTTCCCATGCAACTCTAACATCATTAGTCAGCTGACAGTTGGAGATTAATGTCACAATTAATATGTGGATATTTAATATGCCAACCTCCTGGGTTTGAAGCATTCATAAAAATGCTGTGGGCTCAGCTGGGCATTCTGTTGTCATAGATTACAAAGGCAATATAAACAGACATCTACTGAGCCTCTGCTGAGATGGCGTTTGAAGATTGGCTTCTCATGGAGTAAGATTTTATCTAGGCTAAAAAAAAAAAAGACTTTCAAAATGAAAACATTATTTTCAGCAGGCAAATGTCACAATGCATTTTTAGACTATTACATGATCATCAGAAAGTCAAATTGTGTACACTCACCATTCATGCTCTGCATGAGTTTAATAAATTGCAAGCTGGTTGTAATTTGGTCTGGTCATGATGCGTGGGGAAAAGTTTGCCTCTTCAAATTTCTTTAAAAATAGAAAGCGAAGCTATTTATATTTTTAGAATAGGAACACAACTGAGAGATAGCACACACTGAGTATATGAACAGTAGAAATTCATTGAATCTGCCAGAAGTTTTTAATTTAATTTTTCATTAAAGAAATCCCATGAATTGTGTACAAAAAATTACAGCGTTCAACTGGTTAGACTTAAATTTATGAGCTTACGGACTAAAAAAATGGTAGGTTTCACTAGTTAATTAAAATAACCCATATCTATAACCATATATATAGCAAGGGTATTTTAGATCTTCATGAAGCATGCGATAATGTAATTGATCATGTTCAACAAGTTGACGTGATGCTTTACACCAAAAAGACAAAACCTTTGAAAGTTGCTAGGCTTGATGAGTTCGTAAGTTTAGAAAAGGATAATAGAAGAAACTTGAACATTTTAAGGTGATGTCCCTAAGATACACACATGTGTGTGTGCCTGCACATACATAGATATATGAAGATATATGTAATTTTATGATTAATAAAAATGATCATTCTCCTCAGAAATATAAATCTAAAAAAATAGAAGCACAATAAATTCCTATTAAACTGAATTTTTTTTTACTTCTCTTAGCATGAAGGCATGAATATTCATTCAGAATTTTATTATTAAAGAACATAATTGCTAAACTTCCTCAGGAGTCTATTGATTTT
>NW_012148841.1:494747-499311 GCF_000956105.1 Propithecus coquereli | reverse complement strand
GTACCAGATGACCTAAACTGGTCTGGTGAGGAAAGTCACTAGGCTGTCAGCTATTGGTCAGTGCCAAAGCCCCAGGGATTGTTGTTTGTCGCCGAGGGGGAGTGGCTCTTTATGTCTCGCTGCTGCAAGCTCAGAAGTGGACCCACCTCTCTCCGTGCAAAAGACGCTAGCCAGGGGGAGGGGGAGCCACCCCAGACTGCCCAACGCCCCAGCGCCTTCAGTTTCCACAGGTGTCTGCCTCTCACAATTGAGGAAGCACTCAGAATTCACTGCTCAATGAAACGGGCCTGGCTAGTGGGCTTTAGGTCCTGCAAGGGCAGAGCTTCTTGCGAGAGTTCTGGGGGAAGGGAGCCACTCTGCACCGTACTGTAGCCGCAGTGTTGTGGTCCCCGAGATGGCATTCTCCTGCCCCCAGGGCGCCAGCTCTAGAGGCAGCCGCTCAGGGGCTGGCAGGTACCTGATCAGGTAGTCGAGTCATCAGGGCTCCCCACCGTCTCCTTTATGTTTCCCTCCCCCAATCTCACACCAGTCCAGCAATAGGTCTTGCTCTTACTGGCCCACCCTAAACAGTCCTAATCTCCAGCGGCAGTTTCCAGGTTAGAGTCCTCTACTCAGTAATCACCTCCTTGTTCAGGACCCACTGGGTGCCAGAGACCAGCTTCCTGACTCCTAACTGCCTCTGGAGATAGCCCAGACCAGCTCCTCCCCTGTGCAGTACAGTCCTGACACAGAGCTCCCGGGAGTTCAAGATGCTCCCCACTCATGGCTCCTCTCCCCCGAGTCCCACGTTTCCTGCCACAATTCTACCTCCACTTCACACGGATCCCTGACTCTCGGTGGGCTTGTTAGCCAGTGGAGAAGCTAGACTGTCTCTTGAGGATCTTATCCCGATGCCCTTACTGGCCAAGCGTGCGCAGCCGTCCCATGCTCTACTCTCTATTGTCTGTCCCGTGCCTTCCAGGTTTTGCCTTCCTATCTCCCTTTCACCTTATTCTTTTTCCTGATTTGTGCATCCCATGCGGAATCTCCACTGGTTCACCTCACTCTTTTTGCTGGAGAGTGATCCGATCATGTGTAGCAGACAGAGATCTACGCCTCTTTCTCTGGAGGCAGGAATCTGGGAGGTTACCTTAACTCCGCCATTTTTTCTCCCCAGTGAAGGAAACTTTTATATAAAGATATTTTAAAATGTGGAAAATTTAAAGAGAAACAAAATACATTCATATTATAAAAAATGACAAATAAGAGTTCCACTATTATCCACTTATATTTATAGATGTTAAAGGGCCATTCACCTGTTCATTTATTGTCCAAGTTATAGTGCAAGTTTTGCAGTGTAAGCATTTTCCAAAGCTCTGTGACAGAACTTTACTCAGGTAAATGGTTTGTAATCTCTTGGAATGTTACAGATAGTGGTTATTTATAGTAGAAGTGGCTACTAACTTTTAAGTTTAGTAGCTACTAAACTTTAAACTACTGATAGTTTGGGTGAAAATCTATTTTAGGTTTGTCAAGTGGTTGGGTATGCAGTTCAGAGTCTGCCCTTTACTGAAGAGACAAAAGCTGCTCTTGAAAGGTTCAGAGACAGTAGGGGGAAAAGAGTATCAAAAATATAGTGGTGCATTTAAATAGGTTATCCTCTAATTATTGTAAAATATTTAAAAGTTATGAATAGGAAAAATTAGCCAGGCATGGTGGCACATGCCTGTAGTCCCAGCTACTTGGGAGGCTGAGGCAGGAGGATTGCTTGAGCCCAGGAGTTTGAGGTTGCTGTGAGCTTGGCTGGTGCCACTGCACTCTAGCTTGTGCAACAGAGTGAGACTCTGTCTCGAAAAGAAAAAAAAGAAAAGAAAACGTTATGTAACAAAATTTTTAAGAATTTTAAAGGTTGATTCCTTTGTTATTGTGTTTTTCTGTTCTAAAGACAGTGCTTCCTGCGGCATAATTCTGCCTTTACAAGCAGTTAGACTAACGAAATGCTCCTAAACACATTTCAAGGTTCGTATTTCTTATATAATAGACTGACTGACAAATCATTACAGGCCTTTGTGAGGTGCTGCAGTTTGTCATCCAAAGCCTCAAAATCTATTTCCCTTGCATGTGTGCTCTGGGTTCAGCAATCTTATCTCAAGCCTCCTGAGACACAGAGGCAGGTCTCTGTTTACAGAAGCATCAGTCAGGTGGCAAAGGCAAGAGTTGTGTTGCTTTCTTTAACGTGGCTTTGGGATTCTACTGTTATTTCCCTGAGTGGTAAAGGGCTGGTTTCCTTTCTAGAAGCATGTAGCTTACTGACACTAATGGAATGTGGTAAATGGCTTTGAGAAAACAGAGATTGTCGGTGTATTTACGTAGCCTCATTTAAAATGTAAAATAAGGACATAAAGCATACCAATTGGAAATTTTACTAAATGCATTCAAGATTTTTTTCAAGTCTGCATTAGATAGAAACAACTAATGCCTTTTTACTTCTGATATATCATTTTCTTTAGACGTTTTTATTCTTCCTCCCTTCCCAATCAAGATGATTAATACAGAACTGGGAACCTTAAAACATACACATATACACAGAGGAGACATAACTACACTTATCCAAAAGTGGATTTTCTGGTTTTTGTATTATTCACAGGGGCTGAAAAGGATTTACTTGACTTTGTTATCATAATAGGGCTTATGAAGAAGGAAATACAAGGTGGTCGGGGAGCACATAGGACAGATAGGCAGCCGAGACCCAGCAGGTGAGGGGAGCATTTCTAAAAAAAACTAGAAACCAAAAGGTTGAGTTAGTTATTCAAGTGATGGGGAGAAGTCAGAAGAGTGTTCTGGGACACAGGATGTTTGCCAGTGAATTTGGATTTCAGAATGGCAAAAGATTGGGATAGAGGGGAAAAAGGTAGCCGATCATGGAGAACATTTAAACATTGTGGCAGTTGGACATGGTTCTATAGACCCTGGAGAACCATGGAAGAATTTGAAGTTGTGTAGTGTCGTTGCTCTGTATTTTAGAAAGATCATCCTGGCAGTGGTGAAAACAGACTGGCTGTGCCAAGAATGGAGGCAGTGTGGACAGTTTAAGAAGCTGGTCCTGGAATCTCTGCAACTAGATGAGGAGCAGTGATGATGGAAAAAAGAAGATAATTAAAGAAATATTTAGAATGAGACTGTAGAATCAATCAACAGAACTTGTTGAATAATTTGAGAGGGGTAACAGGTGAAAAGCTGTTAGGATTAGGGTAAAACCTAATCCAGCTCGAACAACTGAGAGAGATCACAAGAGGAGGGATAGACTTGGTAAAGGTAAAAAAATCATGATTTTGAAAGTATTGAATATTATTTTCATATGATCCAAGAGGCAGCTCAGATATGCATCTAGGGATCCAGAGACTGATCTTGCCTAGATAAAGTGAAGCTATGAAAGACATAAGATTTCTAAGAATGTGTAGAATAAGAAGAGAAGATAATCTGGTAAATATTTTTAGTGATCCTAACGTTTACAGAACGATCAGAGAAGTTTGAGGTGAAAAAGCCTGAGAGATAGGAGAAAAACCAGGGAATTATGGCATTCTGGAAATCAAGAGAAAAGTAGCTTTCCAGGAGAACTTGGTAAACAATCATTGGTTCATTTTTTTATTAATTCACAGGTATTCAATCAGTTTCTGCTTTGTGTCAAGAGCAATTATGGAAAACCTCAGGAAACATATAGTAAAATAGAGAAATGAATATAAATCAAACAGTCACACAAAAATATTTCTTTGTATACTTTAATAAGTTATAAAGAGTAAAATTGTGAAAACCTATAAAAGTACATACAGGTGACTTTCTGTTCTGTGGTTTGAGAACCCTGTCTGAAGAAGTGAGCTCTGACCTAAGATTTGAAGCATGAGTAGGAGCCAGCAAGTCTTGGGGTGGAAGGGGGCAGTCGTGGCAGATGAGCCTGTAAGTGCAAAGGACCCAGCGTGTGAAAGTGAGGGCCGTGTGCCCTGAGTATTAGTATTCCTGCAACTTTATTTTAGCATAGGAATGATCTCAGCTTCTAGGAATTTTAAAAAGGAAAACTAAATTATTACTTTTAGGCAACCAACCATGCAGGGAGGGTAGACCCAGATAGACAAGGATATTGGAGTTTGGAACATTTGATTTTCAGTCTGAGAAGTCACTGTGGAAAATATGGGCTCACAATTTATTAATTTATGAAATACTTTTTAATTCTATTATATATGTGAGACACTATGGTGAGGAGTGAGTACCACAGTACTCTTTTTAAAAATCACCTTTATTGTTACCATTGTTATTGTTTTTGAAGGCTAACTTACATATTCACCCATTTTAAGTGTATAATTCAGTCATGTCTGGTAACTTTACCAAGTTATCACATTATTCTTTAATAAAATTTTTATACATTAATCAATGCATTTTTTCCTCCCTTGAATGGCAACGTATGATCTACCAGGCTTAACAGTAAAATGTTGCCCTTGTGAAATCTTTACTAGGGGCAATGTTACTGGCCTGGTCCTTTTTCCCAGGAATAAATAACATTTTTAAGCTCAACTTAAACCTAAAAAAAAAA
>NW_012148841.1:492021-493737 GCF_000956105.1 Propithecus coquereli | reverse complement strand
CCAGCCTAGCTCACAGCAACCTCAAACTCCTGGGCTCAAGCGATCCTCCTGCCTCAGCCTCCTGAGTAGCTGGGACCACAGGCATGTGCCACCATGCCCAGCTAATTTCTTCGATATATTTTTAGTTGTCGAGCTAATTTCTTTCCATTTTTAGTAGAGATGGGGTCTCACTCTTTCTCAGGCTGGTCGAAAAACGTGTTTTTATGCTTAGGTTTAATGAAGACTGGACAGTGGTGCAGAAGTATGATGGAATAATGGTATTAAATTGGGGAAACTTTAGCAAGGCTTGTTTGTTCAGATTCTATTTGGCATCTCTGTGTCTTCATTTCTTTCCTTGTGGCATAGGAAGGACCCTTCTGGAATGAGGGTCTAATGGCCTACTTTATAGGAAGGTCAAAGAATTCTTTTATGGCTTGCTTTAGGGGAGAATGGTGAGAGAAGGTCAGAGAGACCTTCCTATTTCTACTGTGTTCTCAATCGCCAAGGTGCCCGATTTTTCAGTACGTGTCCTGAACCCCGTCACAGTATTCCTTTTTATATTTACAAAATAACAGAATTATGAGAAAAGAATAAGCATTTGTGGTTATTTTTATGTAAATGGTTTATATACACTTTTATAATAAAATTCTCTACTTTTCGTTTCAAAAGGTGGAGATGATTATGCAGCCCTGCTACAGGAAGCATTGGAGTGCACACTATATATGTAAATAGAAATGTTAAGTGATCGCTTCTTGAGTTGAGTAGAGACTAGGCATTTGTGGACTCACTGGGGACAACAAATGTACTATCAGTAACCCTAAATCCTAGGGGAATAAAATGGTTTCTTTTGCTGGTAAATTATCTCACATATCTTGTGCTTTAGATAAATGTATTCTTCTCTACCAATATTTTAAGTGTGATAAAATACTCAGACTTTTAATGAATACGATAATTGTAGCACAGCTCATCTTTTTCTTTGGTATTCAGGATGGGTGCTTTTTATGATGAACTTTCTTGTGCTAACTCTAAGTACAACAGTTTAGTTCCTTTCTCCAGTATAAGGCTTTTAATGAGTTCAATATAAATATTCTCCATTGGTTTTAATATTATGATAACATTTAATATTTGATCATTTTTATTTTTCAGAACAAACTCACAGCAATATACATTGAAAAAAATGATTTTCAATCACATATATGGTCTCGGTTTTGTTCCACTTTGACCACTTTAGAAAATATGAATGTCTTTCACATAAAATAATGGCTTTGCCTGTGTGTCTCAAGTATTATTCCTTATCTGGAAGGTGTAATAATTAGAGGACCATTCCTGTCCCTATGAAGTAAATTAGGGTCTTTTTATTTCCTTTTTCTTTCATTTGACTCTATTTATTACTTAGCTAGTGTGACCAAATGCAGCTTAAAATAAAAGTGGTGCTATTACTAATGAAAAATGTGTTGTCAGCAGCAGTAGTGGTAAAGGAAAGTGTCACAGAGCACTCATTTTCCTCTAGATTTGGTGGAGTGGTAGTTGAGAAAAAGTTGTAATAAACAGAATAGTGGAATGGTTAATGTTTTAGCAGAATGGAATTTTACTATGATTTACTGAAAGGACACACATTAATAAGCAGCCAATTGATTACAACTAACAAAACACAGTAGTTGTCAGGCATCAAATTATATTTCTTCTACTTTTCACTGTGAACTAATCAAGATTTTCAACACAATAAAGAATAATGGA
>NW_012148841.1:488060-491971 GCF_000956105.1 Propithecus coquereli | reverse complement strand
ATAACTTGTGTCACCTTTGCCATTAGTTCAAAGAATCTTTTGATTTCCATTTTTATGTCATCTTTTATGAAGGAATCGTTCAGCAGGGTGTTGTTTAATTTCCATTACTTTGTGTAGAGATGAGAGTTTCTGTTGAGGTTGATTTCTATTTTTATTGCACTGTGATCTGGGAAGATGCATGGTATACTTTCTATTTTTTTAAATTTTTTGAGACATCCTTTGTGTCCTAGAATATGGTCAATCTTAGAGAATGTCCTGTGAGCTGCTGAGAAGAATGTATATTCAATGGTTTTTGGGTAGAATGTCCTGTAAATGTCAGTCAGGCCCATTTGTTCTAGAGTTCTGTTTATGTCCATAATTTCTTTGTTAATTTTCTGTTTGGAGGATATGCCCTGTGCTGTCAGTGGGATGTTGAAATCTCCGACTATAATGGTGTTGCTGTTCATCAAATTATTTGGGTTAAGTAAAGTTTGCTTTATGAATCTGGGTGCACTGAAGTTGGGCACATACATATTTAGAATTGTTATGTCTTCTTGTTGAACTGTACCTTTCGCCATTATATTGTGGCCCTCTTTGTCTTTCATTACTTTTGTTGATTTAAAAACTAAGTTATCTGAGATCAAAACTGCTACAGCAGCCTTCTTTTGGCTTCCATTTGCTTGAAATATTGATTTCCACACCTTTACCTTGAGTCTAAATGCATCCTTGCCAGTTAGATGCGTTTCCTGAAGAGAGCAGATACCTTGCTTGTGTTTTTTTATCTATTCGGCCAGCCTATGTTTCTTGAGAGGGGAGTTCAAGCCATTCACATTTATTGAGAGAACCGATAAGTGGGGTGAATTACTTTTCATTGTGTTGGGTTGCAATTTGTTGCTTTGTTTTCTATCTTGAGCCATTGTGGAATCTAGTCTTTGATCTTTAGCTTTTGAGTGGTTTTACATTTGTGAGTGTTTATTGTGCTGAACCTTGTGTAATTCAGCTTCGAGTACTTCTTGGAGAGCTGGTCTTGATGAATTCCCACGGACTTTATCTGAGAATGTCTTTATTTCTCCTTCATATATAAAACTTAGTTTTGCAGTGTACAAGATTCTAGGCTGGGCATTATTCTGTTTCAGAAGAGTGAGAATGGGGCCCCGGTCTCTTCTTGCTTGTACTGTTTCAGTTGAGAAGTCTGAAGTTATTCTGATAGGCTTTCCTTTGTATGTTACTTGTTTCTTTCACCTCACAGCATGTAGTAGGGCCTCCTTAGTCGATATTTTAGTCAATCTGATGACTGCATGAGGTGGTGTCTTTCTATTTGCATTGAATTTCCCTGGGGTCCACTGAGCTTCTTGTATCTGTATATCTAGATTTTTAGCAAGGCCTGGGAAATTCTCCTCTATTAAATCTTCAAATAGGTTATCCAGTCCTTGCGTGTTTTCTTCATCAACTTCCGGAACCCCGATCATACCCAGGTTTGGTTTTTTCACATAATCTCACATTTCTTATAAGCTTGTTTCTTTCTTCTTTATTTTCTACTCAATTTCTGTGACTGACTTATTCATTTGGAAGGAGTTGTCTTCAATCTCTGAGGTTCTTTCTTCTGTTTGATCCAACCTGTTCTTGAGGCTTTCCACAGTGTTTTGAAGTTCCCTGAATAAGTCCTTTATTTACAGGAGTTTGGTTTGATTTTTCTTTAATATTTCAATTTCTTTAGTGAATTTTTCTTCCAAGTCCTGGTTTTTTTTTGTGGTTTCCTTGTGGTGGTTATCCATTTTTCCTTGCATATCATTGAGCTTAGTTACAATCCATGTTTGTAATTCTTCTTCTGTCATTTTAGTATTCTGGTCTTGGTTGGTGTTCATTGGTAGAGAGCTGGTGTTCCTCTTTGCAGGTGTGCTTTCCGTTTGATTTTTCATACTTCCAGAAATCTTTTGCTGGGTCCTTCCCATCTGGATCTGCTGTTGTACTTTTCTTTCTGATTTCGATTAGAAAGTAACAGGCCCTGTGTATTTTCTCTTGATCCGTTAGTATGTTGTTCATGGTTTTCTTGATGGGAGGGATTACTTGGGGAACTTGTTTTGGTCTCTGTCAGGGTTTTGGTTCCCTAGCCACGCATTTCACTGTTGGTAGCTGACCGGAGGTGGAAATGCAGTTGTACCAGATGACCTAAACTGGTCTGGTGAGGAAAGTCACTAGGCTGTCAGCTATTGGTCAGTGCCAAAGCCCCAGGGATTGTTGTTTGTCGCCGAGGGGGAGTGGCTCTTTATGTCTCGCTGCTGCAAGCTCAGAAGTGGACCCACCTCTCTCCGTGCAAAAGACGCTAGCCAGGGGGAGGGGGAGCCACCCCAGACTGCCCAACGCCCCAGCGCCTTCAGTTTCCACAGGTGTCTGCCTCTCACAATTGAGGAAGCACTCAGAATTCACTGCTCAATGAAACGGGCCTGGCTAGTGGGCTTTAGGTCCTGCAAGGGCAGAGCTTCTTGCGAGAGTTCTGGGGGAAGGGAGCCACTCTGCACCGTACTGTAGCCGCAGTGTTGTGGTCCCCGAGATGGCATTCTCCTGCCCCCAGGGCGCCAGCTCTAGAGGCAGCCGCTCAGGGGCTGGCAGGTACCTGATCAGGTAGTCGAGTCATCAGGGCTCCCCACCGTCTCCTTTATGTTTCCCTCCCCCAATCTCACACCAGTCCAGCAATAGGTCTTGCTCTTACTGGCCCACCCTAAACAGTCCTAATCTCCAGCGGCAGTTTCCAGGTTAGAGTCCTCTACTCAGTAATCACCTCCTTGTTCAGGACCCACTGGGTGCCAGAGACCAGCTTCCTGACTCCTAACTGCCTCTGGAGATAGCCCAGACCAGCTCCTCCCCTGTGCAGTACAGTCCTGACACAGAGCTCCCGGGAGTTCAAGATGCTCCCCACTCATGGCTCCTCTCCCCCGAGTCCCACGTTTCCTGCCACAATTCTACCTCCACTTCACACGGATCCCTGACTCTCGGTGGGCTTGTTAGCCAGTGGAGAAGCTAGACTGTCTCTTGAGGATCTTATCCCGATGCCCTTACTGGCCAAGCGTGCGCAGCCGTCCCATGCTCTACTCTCTATTGTCTGTCCCGTGCCTTCCAGGTTTTGCCTTCCTATCTCCCTTTCACCTTATTCTTTTTCCTGATTTGTGCATCCCATGCGGAATCTCCACTGGTTCACCTCACTCTTTTTGCTGGAGAGTGATCCGATCATGTGTAGCAGACAGAGATCTACGCCTCTTTCTCTGGAGGCAGGAATCTGGGAGGTTACCTTAACTCCGCCATTTTTTCTCCCCAGTGAAGGAAACTTTTATATAAAGATATTTTAAAATGTGGAAAATTTAAAGAGAAACAAAATACATTCATATTATAAAAAATGACAAATAAGAGTTCCACTATTATCCACTTATATTTATAGATGTTAAAGGGCCATTCACCTGTTCATTTATTGTCCAAGTTATAGTGCAAGTTTTGCAGTGTAAGCATTTTCCAAAGCTCTGTGACAGAACTTTACTCAGGTAAATGGTTTGTAATCTCTTGGAATGTTACAGATAGTGGTTATTTATAGTAGAAGTGGCTACTAACTTTTAAGTTTAGTAGCTACTAAACTTTAAACTACTGATAGTTTGGGTGAAAATCTATTTTAGGTTTGTCAAGTGGTTGGGTATGCAGTTCAGAGTCTGCCCTTTACTGAAGAGACAAAAGCTGCTCTTGAAAGGTTCAGAGACAGTAGGGGGAAAAGAGTATCAAAAATATAGTGGTGCATTTAAATAGGTTATCCTCTAATTATTGTAAAATATTTAAAAGTTATGAATAGGAAAAATTAGCCAGGCATGGTGGCACATGCCTGTAGTCCCAGCTACTTGGGAGGCTGAGGCAGGAGGATTGCTTGAGCCCAGGAGTTTGAGGTTGCTGTG
>NW_012148841.1:482286-483642 GCF_000956105.1 Propithecus coquereli | reverse complement strand
TGTGGGTATGTGCATGCATGTGTGTGTTTTAATATGAACTAAGAGAAAAAGAAAAGAATAGATGAATAGGTGCAGAAGGAGGTGATATTTGAGCTGGACCCTGAGAGAAAGCTAGAAGAGAGAAAAGAAAAAGCATGAGTGATAGCAAAAAAGTGAAAGTGAGAGTTGCCTGTACTACTAGACTTCAGGGTCAGGTTGGAAATGAATTGAGCTTTAGAGAATGTAGTTAGATGAAAATGAAAGGTTTTTGTAAAGGAATTGTAGGAAATCAGGTAGAATGTATGTTATGAGCTAGGTTATGGGCTATGTTACTAACTAAAGGAGCTGAGATGAGATAGGGAAGGCTGTAGAGAGCTATTCTTGACTGATATTTTAGTACAGTGGTAATACGATGAAGGCTGTGCTTGAGAAAGTTTAGTCTAGTAGCAGGACATACGATGAAATCACTTGGGAAAAGGCAGGAATAAAATAGGTAGGCTAACAAATGGAGGAGAGCTAAAAATAACCCATTGATTGGCTTTATGACAGAGTATGCTTTGAGGGGACTTGACTTAGGATGGAGTAGTAACATAAAGATTTTCAAAGGAGGTAAGGTTTTGTTTCCCACTTTATTGTAACTAGAAACAAAATTCCATGGCAATCATTAATGTGGCTAAAATCCAAAACACTGGCAATGCCAATGCTGGCAAGGATATGGAGTCAAAGGAGTTTATTGCTTCTGGAATGCAGAATGGTGCAGTCATTTTGGAAGGCAGTTTGGTGGTTTCTTACAAGCTAAAGATAGTCTTACCATAAAATTCCCCAGTCATACTCCTAGGGATTTACCTAAAAATTTACATCCACATAAAGACCTGGATGTTTATAATAGCTTTTTTCATAATTGCCAAAAATTGGGGATAACCAAGACATCCTTCAACAAGTGAAAGGATAAACAAACTGTGGTTTGTTTATAGAATGAAGTATTATGTAAGAATAAAAAGAAATGAACTACAAATCCACAAAAAGACATGGAGGAAACCTAAATGCCTATTGTTAAGTGAAAGAAGCCAGTCAGAAAATGCTATCTATTGTATGATTCCAGCCATGTGACATTCTGGAAAAGGCAAAATTATATAAAAAGTAAAATGATCAGTGGCTACTGCTCAAAATACAGTTGGGGGTGCCGGAGGAGGCATGAATAGGTAGAAGACAGGGTATTTGGGAGCCAATGAAACTATTATGCATAATACTGCAATGGTGGATATATGACTTGCATTTGGCAAAACACATAGAACTGTACAACACAGAGAGTGAACCCTAAGTACACTATGGACTTTGTTAGTAGTTAATAGTGTATCTATGTTGGTTTATCAATTG
>NW_012148841.1:479797-480301 GCF_000956105.1 Propithecus coquereli | reverse complement strand
TTTTTAAAATTTTTTTTCTTTTTCTTTTTTTTAAAGGAGGTAAAGAGAGAGTAATAGAGAAAGAGAGGAGGCAGAGGAGGAAGGGGAACATTAATTTTTTTGTTGTCTTCGTGCAGACTAGATTAAAATAATTTACACACTGACTTTGACAAACTGGGAAGTTTAAAGCAATTTGGAAATTTAGTTAAAAATCATTAGCTTTAAAAGATTTTGATCAAAGCTTATACATATTCTCTTGAATGAACAGAAACTGTAAGAAGACTGGAAGCTACTATAGTTCTGATATTATGATTCTTATCTGTTATTAGATGTTCCTACATTTATTTGTTTATTCAAACAACTATCATTTGCATTCTATGTGCTAGACACTGTGCTACATCTACTGACACAAAGATGAAAAGATAGAGTCATTATCTTCAAAGAACTCTCTGTCTGGCAGAGAGAAAAACAAGTAAGTTATTATAATATTATGGAATAGATATTCAAATACACAAGGTAAAATGT
>NW_012148841.1:474902-475857 GCF_000956105.1 Propithecus coquereli | reverse complement strand
AAATTTTTAATATGAATCTATAGCAGGGTAAATAGTCCCAGTATAAAACGTATTTTAAGTATTTAAACAAAGGAAAAAGCTAAATTTAAAGATTAGAGAATATAATAAAATATTATTTGCCCATTTTAATTACATGATTTGTACATAGCTTTTTGCTATCAAAGAGCAAATAACTTGGTAAACATAATGGTAATATAGTTGCAAATAAATTGCTTTCAATATTCTAAGGGAAAAATAATGTTTAATCAATATCATGTATCAAAGACTAAATATTTTAGTGACAGCTCACTCTTTTCTGTCTCTCCAGAGCTTTACTAAGCATGTTTTGTGGGAATATTCCATAATTTAGCTTCTTACTCATTGTGACTGCCTTTATCAATGGTGATTGTAGAAAAGTAATGTTTTACTACACTACAGAGATCCTTTTTACTATTAAAATGTGATAGTCACTGAGAAACTTCTAAAAGCAGTTATTCAAGTTTATGTAATCACAAAATGACACCCATTCACTCCGTCATCAGAGAGATAAGAGTAGCTCTTTCCTCCAAAGGCAATGTGTGCCCATTGGGATTTGGAGTCTAAAGTAAAGATGAATGAGTGGTCACCAAAGACTGGTTTTTTTCCCCCTAGAATTTATGCACATTCATATACATGGAAAGAAATAGAAAATAAGTAGGTTGTATTTACATACATATGCATACATTTTTGCACCCATATAATGGTGGGATAGGTTAAGAACCACTTGCTAAAAGGAAATTTTAAATCACTTTGATAATGAAATTATAGTGTCACAATCTCCTAATTACCTTATGTTAATTAATGCTAACTGGATGGTATTAGCAGTGAAAATTACATAATCTTTCTTGAGATTCCAAAAGAGTCCCATAGTATAAAAATGTTTTAGAAATTAATACATTACTTTCTTCTAGAATTTGTACCATGCTAATCAGTCCAA
>NW_012148841.1:473625-474852 GCF_000956105.1 Propithecus coquereli | reverse complement strand
TTAATAAATTTTTTCATTATTATAGAATATAGCTAGAAACTGGTATTAATGTTTAATATTTCATTAGGTGCTTAAGTATCAAAAATATTTTCTAACATTTTAGCACGGGTTTCCATTTCTTGGTATAGTAAACGAGTGATTTTGCAGTAGAATTTCTGGGAAGGTCTTGATAATGGAACAGCAATGAAAATAATAATTCATTTTCATACTCAAAACATGCTTATAAAATATGCCTTGTTGTTCCAGTAAATAGCATCACATTCAAATAATACTCTGCTTAATTATTTGCATTTTTTTAAATTAAGGCAACAGATGTAACATGAATTTCAAGCAAATGGGAGAGTAGGAAGGCAAAGGAAACAGGATTCCTGGCACCTGTAGCTTAAATGTTATTTAAATATATTTTCCTTTTTTTCCCCCAAAGTATAACGTCACTTTTAAGTATGAGGAAAGTGAAAAGTAGCCCTCATCTGCTCAAGACAGAGGCACTTCAGCCTGCAAGGAGGGATGAGGCTCAGGAGGAGGCGGGTGGGGAAAGGCTTCAGGAGGGGAATGGAGGACAGTGGGACCCAGAGGAAACCAGGCCTAGTGAGCCTTCCCCAGGATCACTGCACCTGCCTATGGTTAGTGATTGTGTTCATGAAAAAATATCGAGCTCAGTGCATACTTCTGTCCATAGTTCGAAGAGACATTTGATCGTACCTGAAGTGCAAGTCTTTAAAGGAGAATTGAGTTTCAATGATTCCAGTCGTTTTCACGCGACAATGTAGAACGTCTTGCTCATTTGGCACGTACCCAGGTGCTGTTATTCTATCTAGATCATTAAGGTAGCTAATAAAAACAAAACGAAATAGCAAATTTTTTAACTTTGCATTTGAAGATCCCAGGGTTCCGCACTGTACCCTCTCCCACCTCCTCGTCCATCAGCACGTAGTTGTGCCCTTAACCCTTCCAGGAAACCTTATTAAAAATCCCACTGTTGTCAGGCTGAATACTGTCTTCTGTCTCCTCACAGGATCTAGGGGTGGGGGTGAGCAGGGATAGATCTAATGAAGCTGTGTACCTTCTAAGAATCTGGTAGATTAGAGGAAAAAACTGGTCTTCACTTCTCCATCCTTGAAAAACATTTTGTAAACCACTATTCTAGACTTTTGATTCTAAATCTTTGGTAGCTTAGCAATGTGGCTATTTCTGTGAAAATTTTGAACATAAATATTAGTAGTCTGG
>NW_012148841.1:458067-459265 GCF_000956105.1 Propithecus coquereli | reverse complement strand
TGTCTTTTTTATAGGGTGTCTTTTTTTCCCCTTTGGGTAAATACTCAGTAGTGGAATGCTGGATCAAATGTAGGTGTACTTCTTTTAAGAACTCTGGTAATTTCCTAACAAACTCAAAATAAAACCCAAATCCCTTATCCTTTATTATGGCTCATGAGGCTCCAGCCCCTTCAACTGATTGTAAGATTCCAACTCCCACCCTGCCCTTCTCAAGCCTCAAGATGCACTGGACAACTTGCTGTTCTTTGAACTCATCAAGCTCCTTTTTCAGAGCATTTGAATGGTTGTTCCCTCCATTTCTTTACTGTGGTTCTCTTCCTATTTCATTCATGTCTCTTTCCAATACTACCTCCTCAAGGAAGCCTTCTCTAACCACCCTTTCTTCCATTCTTCCATAATTCTCTAACCTCCTACCTGCCTTTATTTTTCTTCATAGCAGTTATTACTACTTATAGAGTACATATTTCTTCATTTGTTTTATATCTTTTATATTCAACTATGAGCAGTGAACTCAAAGATTTTATCGTTTTGTCCGTTTCTACATTCTTAAGATCAAGAACAGAATCTCATACATAATACATGACCAAGAAATATTGTTGAATGAATCAATAAGAGAAATATGCTAATTATCTCAGACATCATGTTCTAGAGAAACTCTAATGGATATCCAATAATCTCCCACATTTTTCTAATAGGACCCTGTGGGTTTGAGTGGCATCCCATAGAAATTTTATTTCCCTATGATATATTTGGAAAAGCTTGGCAGTTACAGTGGTTCTGGAATGGTTCATCTCTCAAGGTTGTGTAGCTTTGGAAGTATTTTGCATAGAAAATAAAATACGTATTTTCTCTACAGGTTACCCAGACTTGCCTCATCAATATTAGAGATCTCAGGTGGTCATAGAACCTTGTTGAACTCATTTGGAAACTTAGAGTCATTTCTCCAAAGGTCATGGAAAAAACATCAAGGGAAGAGAAGAATACATAGTCCACCTAGTAATTTTGAGAAATGCCAGGTTAAAAATGCCAGGTATTATTGCTACTGGATTTTCAGAATCTTTGAGTACTAATATTAGTTGCAACTTTCCAAGTTGTTACAGGATGTCTATATCTCAAATCTATTTGATCATGGAACTTTAATTGTAGGACACCTTGAGGAATCAATGTTCTTTGGTTCATATTGTAGAGTTTACTTTAT
>NW_012148841.1:456227-458017 GCF_000956105.1 Propithecus coquereli | reverse complement strand
TGTACCCTGGTTTTAGAAGCACTGACTTGTGAAGTACCACAAGACCCTGCCAACTCAAACATATTTCCCCAGCAGATTGTCATTTTATCCTCCCTCCCCACTTCTCTCTGAAATTACAAATGACCAACGACATTGGAAAAAGCACTTTACAGAAGAATGGTTTCCACCCCAATTTATCTTATTACCCATCAGCGACATACAGTGTAAGGAGTGTGGTCTTTGAAGACAGAAAGATGTGCATTTTAATCCCATTTATAGCACTTCTATGTAAGACCTTGGGGAAATATTTGATCTCATTCTAGCCTCCATTTCTTAATTCTTTATCCTACATACGATAGCAATACCCAGCTCATCATGTTCCCGTGAAGGTGTAAAATTGCATACATAGGGTGCTTGGCATACGGTATTCACTCATTCAGCAAAAATTGATTAAATTCTTACTCTGTGCTAACCACTGTGATAAGCATATGAGTTGGAGCTATAAACAGACGTGTTCCCTGACCTCCTGGAGCTCAGGGAGTATGAAGCAGAAACAGAAACAGAAACAAAAAGAGCAAACTAATAAAGAAACAAGGCAATCTCGTACAGTGGTAATTTTAAAAGGGGACAGTAATGTGATGTGTTAATATCGTAATGGAGATGGCTCACACTAGCATGGCTCGTGAAAGCTGTTTATTTGCAAGTCTCCCCGACTCTGCATTAAGTGACATCATCTTGATAGGTTGAAATCAGTGATGGTGGGGTGTTTACACCAGGGAAATCATCAAGAGCTACAAATCAGTCCTCCACCCTCACTCTCCTCCCTGCCCTGGACAGCCTGTTGTTAAATGTTTACCTGCACGCTGCTGGGTATAACAATTGCAGCCAGATATGCAGGGATGGTAAATAGATAAGATGGTCAATTCTCCATGAGAAGGCGGCCTTTGATTTGGGAACTTAATAATAAGAAGGAGATGTTCCTTGCAGAGATCCAGGGGCAGAGCACTTTAGGCCAAGGGACTAGCAAGTGCAAAGGCCCTGAGGCTTGGAATGTTAGAGAGCAGATAAACATGATAATTTATGAGAGTGACCATTTCTGAGACAATATTGGTTGGTATTGTAGCAAGTGACCAGGGATACGAGCTTTCAGGTGGTCAATAGATGACATTAATTGACAAAACTGGGTTAGGATTGAGACAGTTTAGAACCCAGAAAATTCCTTTGGCTTATGAAAGGTAAGCTATATCAAACTATAGCTCTCTGCTAGGACTTCACTTCATGTAATCTTTACAACAAACGTATCAGGCAAGTAAAGAAAAGGTATCTCTGTGTTTCTTAACTCCTGCTGCTAATTATTGAAGAACCTGGAATTGGAACTTTGAGCAGCCTCAAGGCCACACTCAGTTCTAGTCTGTGTTTCAGTGAGACATCAGGGAAAAGAAAGAAGAGTAAGACAGAAAAGGGACTGTGTCGAAAATGCTTTCACTGGGGTAGGAGGGACAGACGGAAGAAGCAACTGGACTCAGGCTCCTGAAGGAGTACCCCAGAAACTGCCCAAAGATCAGGAGTCTGAAGAAAGTTGTTGCCAAAGAGGATCTATACACAACAGTGAAGCCAGCACTGACGACAAACTTTTCTTACATTTGCCAAGAGAGGATGTTGATTCCAGTGTGTACAATCCCTTTACCCTAATTTAATCTTTGGCTCACTTCTCAGAAAATTAACTATTTGTGGGCCTGAAATTTAGGCATAAATTTTGAAGAGATTTCTTTCCTATTAATTGAAAATATCTTATCTATGTAATAGCTATT
>NW_012148841.1:435504-443527 GCF_000956105.1 Propithecus coquereli | reverse complement strand
TGATTGGCAAATGTTGGAGTTTTTAAACACTCTTCCTTAGGCTCTATTCTCCTTAAGACCCTTCTCTCTCTTTTTTAAATTTCAAAATATTAATTAAGGGGGTACAAGTGTTTTTGCTACATAGATATCTTGTGCAATAAGTCAAGGCTTTTGGTGTGCCCATCACCAGAATAGTGTCCGTTGTACCCATAGGTAAATTTTTATCCCATGCCCACCTTCCCATCCTCCCCTCTTCTTGATTTCTCATATCCTTTATATAGCTTTGTTCCCATGTATATCCATCTCTTAGCTGCCACTTATTAGTGAGAACATATGGTATTTATTCTTGAGATACTTCACTTAGGATAATGGTCTCCAGTTCACTCAATGTTGCTGCACATGACATTATTTCATTCCTTTTTATGGCTGAGTAGTACTCTGTGGTGTTTATATATTTTTTTCTTAATCCACTCATGAACTGAAGTGCACATCTTTGCAATTGTGAGTCGTGCTGTGATAAACATTCAAATGTAGTTGTATTTTTCAGTAAATGACTTCATTTCCTTTAGGTAGATACCCAGAAGTGGGATTGCTGGATCAAATGGTAGGTCTACATCAATCTAAGCCCTTGACCTCTTCCATCCAATCCACTTCCTTAGTGTAAATTATATGCCAGGGTGTAATGCTATGCCAATAACACCTAGATTTAGGTCTCTAGCCAAAGTATCTCTTTTGAGCTTCAAATGCATGTTTGCAATTGCTTACATATGTAGATATTCCATAGAAGTTACAAACTCAACATATCCCAAGCCAAACTAATTAGTTCTTCCCCATCCCCATTTGATGTAGAACTATTGTTTATTCCACAAATAAGTATCTAGCTTCACATTGAGCTGTGCTGCCCTTTTGAAATAGCAGATGCTTTGCAATTACTTGTTCAAGGTCAAGCTTTCCTCTCCTAGTGGCAAATATTGTTTCCATCTGAGTTACTTCTGAGCCCTCAGTATATTCTGGTATCCAACTAAATATCTTCCATATAGATAAAAGTTTCATAAAAAATAATTTTTTTTCAAATGATGCAGGATGTGTAGATTTCAAAACATAAACTTTGATGATCCTACATTCAAAATGATATTGAAAAATAATAATATTTAATATTTACTGCAACAGTCTGTATTATAATGGATTACTTATGTTTTTGCTTCCTCTTTTAATAGTTATAATTCAATGAGGATAACACTAACATTTTTTGGATGAAGAAACTGCAACTTAGAGAGGTTAAGTAACTTATCGAAACTTACGGAACTAGTGACTAATAAGGCTCGCATAAATTTTCTATAAGAACTTTCTCTCTTCGAATGGCAATCTGTGTGACAATGTGCAAATGGTTAAGTAGAAATAATTACACTTGTATAAATAAACATATTAGAAGCTAGTCAGAGCTCTGAAAGCCACACATAGGTAATGTTTAGCAATTAATCTTTTGAATAAACAATTTAAACCAGATAGAGATTGTATTAATCTTAAAATCAAATACTAAAGCATGTGGTTGAAACTTCTAGAGTTTACATCAGTTGAAATCAAAACATGAACCATGAAGTTCCTGGCAACCATGATGTTCCGATATTTGAGAACATAGGTACCCCTGAGAAGTTATGGCAATTGCTTAATGCAGCTTAAGTTGCTCTGTTACACCATTCAATACACACAGTTTAAATATATTGTACTTATTTTTACTTTTAGTCAGCACAATGGCAGCAATGGGTAGAGTCTATTATTTTCACTCCACTTGTATGTCAGATAATTAAGATTCGTACCCTCTTACCGATAGATTTCAAGACTTTAGTGATGGCTGGCATCACCATTTCGCAGACACTGGGCTATGTGAAGCACATAATATATTTAAATAAGTAGCAATAGGCAAGGTTGTGATTTCCAACTTCTCTGACACAAATACATAGAATACTATATTGCATATACAAATTCGAACATCGTTAAATTATTCTCAAAAGAATTCAGAAGGTACACCTATTTCAGTAACTATTATTGCCTAGAAGAAAAAAAAATCAAATAAATATTTCTAATCATTCAATCCTTGCATAGGGAAAAGCACTATAATGGGAGCCAACAGACGCAGGTTTTGCCCTAAACTGTAGCTACTTAACATAAAACAATAAATCCTCTTTGAGTCTTATGTTTCTCATCTTTAAATTAAGAGGGTTATATGAAGTGGTCTCTTCAGGGCCTATTTAAAATCCTAGATTCTCAGGAAAAGCCAGGGTCAGAGAGATAACTGAAGCACCTTTTTGATGACTAAGTCATAGAACGATAAAGAATGAAAGGATTTTGGAGTTCAGCTCCTCCAAGTTCCCCTTTTATACATGAAAAGGAAACTGGAGCCAGAGAAGTAGACTGGAGCCAAGGTGTGGGGAGAGTTAGAAATGGAGGGAGAATCAGTAGAATCCCTGACTCTGCTTTACAGGCTATCTACCTACGGGCATACTTAGCATATTGTCGTTCTTTGAAGAAAAGTGATGGTTAGAGAGGATTTGTCCTTTCCTTTAAAATTAACAGCATGGAAAAAGCATTTTCATCATCCTGATGATTTCCACTGGTCATTTACATGATCTAACCCTAAGCTGGGTGGGTGGGGAGTGCAGATGTCCCTTTCTTCTCTGTCGTTATTATACTGTTACTCTCTATTTTTATTGTTCCTATGGCAAGGCATCTAAGAATTACATTGGGGAGAGTTCAGTTGACATCCTCTGCTGCTAACCAGATGCCCAGTTGTTCCCGGACAGGACATGTGAAAACAGGGGAGTTCTTCCTATGGATTCTATTCTGTTACTCTTTTTTTATGGCTGGGGTCAACTATTGTTCTTTGAATAGCGCTATATGTTTAATTTGCCAACTAAAATAGTTTTACAAGTTTGCACATAAACTTTTCAATAAGTATATTCTAGTGCATTTTAATGTAAAATAATTGTAAAATATAAAATAGGGAAAAATGAAATTAATTAGATGCTACCTTAGAAACAAAACTCTGACTACCTGAATATATTTAGTATACAAGCATTTTGCTTACCCACACAATTTGAATTCTTTTTTAAAATGTTAACATTATGAAATAAGCATTTACCTATTGCCACACAGTCTTTGTAATCTTCATCAAACATAAATTGTAGTGTTATTATTATAAGATTTTTAAAGTCTTCATGAAATGACTCATAATTAAAGTGAAAAATAATGTAGAGATATTGCAGATTGGGTTTATGCAATAAACTCTTTTGTATTTAGCAATCATAAGCAATATTTTTCTTTCTTATGGTATATTATTTGATATTAAGTTTGATCCTTAGTAAAACAGTTAATGTTGAATAAGATTATAGCACACAGTGAAAAAGAAAAATTGACTTCAAGGAAAATAAGAAATCTAACACTAAACCGAATTAATACTTCATATGAAATATGAAAGTCATATTTCAGATTTTTTTTTTTTTTTTTTTTGAGACAGAGTCTCACTGTGTTGCCCGGGCTAGAGTGCCGTGGCATTGGCCTAGCTCACAGCAACCCCAAACTCCTGGGCTCAAGTGATCCTCCTGCCTCAGCCTCCCGAGTAGCTGGGACTACAGGCATGTGCCACCATGCCCGGCTAATTTTTTCTATATATTTTTAGTTGTCTGATTAATTTCTTTCTATTTTTGGTAGAGACGGGGTCTTGCTCTTGCTCAGGCTGGTTCCGAACTCCTGAGCTCAAACAATCCGCCCGCCTCGGCCTCCCAGAGAGCTAGGATTACAGGCATGAGCCACCGCGCCCGGCCTCAGATTTTTAAACTTTTTGTATAGATTAGTACTACAAATTTATTAAGTCCTACTATTTTGTGTCTCAAACTCTATTGTAGAATCTACAACTGTCATTATTTGCATACTTACTGCACTTCTTGGATTTACATAATCAATTCCAAGGGTAGTCATGGCTTTCACAATAGCCAGGATGGATTGCAAGGTATTGCTGTAAACTACTGCCTTGAATTCAATGCACTCTTGCTCACTATAACCATTTTTATGGATGATCCTATAATGAAAAGATGAAAAGCTTTTGTGAGTTGAATAATTGATTGTAATGCTAAAGTATATCAACAATAAATTGCTTGAATAAAATGGGAGTATATGTTCATTAAAAAAGGTCAAAGAATTTTGACAATATGTACATGCTAAATCTGAGTAATTTTATGTCTTTGGATTTTTATTATCATTGTAAATTAATACAATATTTTCTTTCTGGGCTACCCATGATAAATATGAAGAGAACTTAGGGTTTGTTCTAAACAACACACTTTTTACAATGAATAAGTCATGAACATTTACTTAGAAAGCCGCTTCTTTTCAAGAGAAAAATTGCCAGATTCCCAGGATGAAGCTACATACGAGTTCTGAAGCTTGGTGTTGTGTTTACAACCTGATGTCTGGAGGAAGTGAAGTCATTTAGTAGAACATTCATGTCTTTCCTATCATTTAAGACACACTGGAAAATAGGGAGTGCCTGCTTTCTATTTACAGCATTAACAAAGGCATCTTTTTTTAAGGCAGGTAATTGTACACTGTTAAATCCCTTGTCACTTTTCCATCTGTGTTCGTGCCACTGAGATTTCAAAGTTGAAATGCCGAGACATTTATTTGGCTGACCTCAACTCTTCCTTCCATGCATTCAGTCAGAAGTCAAGGTTTTGCTAGTACTTTCGGAATAATAGCTTAAAATAGATTTACCTATAAAAAACTAAAATATTTGGGTGTGCTAAATATTTGCATGTACTAATTACACATTTTTGCATCTTTATTGCATGATATGTTCTTGTTCCTTCCTTTTTCTTTTTCTTTCTTTTTTTTTTTTTTTTTGAGATAGGATCTCACTCTGTTGCCCAGGCTAGAGTGCAGTGGCACAATTATAGCTCACTGCAGCCTCAAACTCCTGGGCTCAGATGATCCTTTTGCTTCAGCCTCCTGAGTAGCTAGGACTATAGGCGCATGCCACCAGGCTCAGCTAGTTTTTTAAATTTTTTATAGAGATGGGGTCTTGCTATGTTGCCCAGGCTGGTCTGGAACTCCTGGGCTCAAGTAGTCCTCCTGCCTCAGCCTCCCGAGTAGCTGGGACTACAGGCACGCGCCACCAGGCTCAGCTAGTTTTTTAAATTTTTTATAGAGATGGGGTCTTGCTATGTTGCCCAGGCTGGTCTGGAACTCCTGGGCTCAAGTAGTCCTCCTGCCTCAGCCTCCCAAAGTGCTGGGATTACAGGCATGAGCCACTGTACCCAGTCTATTTTTTTTTTTTATTGTTTTCGAAGGACCTTGTGCTCATTAGATGTCTTTTTGTATGTCATATTACTAAAGATTCATGTTGTGTCCATATGCATAGAGACGTTAGCATGTGGGGGGAAAGAGCACAAAGCCCTCTCTAATATCTTTGATAACATTAGAACCTTCAAATACAAGTATTCTGAACTGAAAGGGATAAAGGCAGTGCCTATATTTATTACGTATTTTTTTATATTTATTGCCATAGTTTGCTGAATTTCTACTTTAAACATGACCATGTTTGTTTTGTTGCATTAAACAATTAACTTAAATGAGTAAAAAATAGACAATTAAAAGCTATAGAAAAAATACAGTAAAATGTCTTCATGGATACATCAGGAATAAGTTGTTTAAAGAAATACTAGTTCTCTGTCAAAAATTGGAATTGAAAAAACATTTTAATTATTAAATTAAAATGGTTATTATGAGTAAACTTGGGATACTTAGGTTTTCCTCAGGGAACAAGTTCTGACTCATCCTTTTATCAGAAGATGAGAAAACATTTATGATAAAGCAAAATGATAAAAGCAAACTTTAAAAAGTCCAGTTGAAGTGGGACATTAAACAACATGGTTTTTCTAGGAGCTGCATGAATAAACTGATGTGAGATAGTGCTCTCTAGCTACAAGCTGGTTTCTAGGTCTGTTTAGATTAATAAGCTTGCACTGGGCATTTTCTGTAACATACTATGCTATGCGCTAAAGAGAATAAATGAATTATACAAGTCCCTTCTTCTCAAAAACATATAGACTACAGCCCCATTCTACAATGCAGTAGCCACTAGCCAATTGATTAAAATTAAGTAAAACTAAAAATTTAGTGTCTCAATCATACTAGTGACATTTCAAATGGCTATTAAAGCCACATACGAAGAGTAGCTACCATATTTGAAAGCACAGATAGAAATGTTTCCTGGCATCACAGAAGTTCTACCAAAGAATACTGGGTTATAGGAAGGAAGAGCATATAAACAGATTTTTAAACAGTGATAATGTACAGCAACAACATCTACATGTGGTAAGATGCGCTAGAAAAGAAAAAGTGATAGACTCTATTGGGAGTGGAGATAGGGTATCCGGGAAGACTTCCCAGGAGTGATGATCAGTTGATTTTTCAAGGTTACCTATTCCTAGATGGTCAAAAGGAAGGAGAACATTCTAGGCAGAAGGATCAGTATGAACAAATAGATGCTTATAATTATCAAGTGTTCAATATGTACCAAGCACTGTTGTAACTGCTTTATATGTCTTCTTATTTCTTACAAAGTCTTCTAAAGTAGGTAAAATTATGGTCTACGTTTTATACATAAGAAATGCGGGCATATATAAATTAAGCAACTACCCCCAACTTAGTGTGTGGTAGATTTGGGCAACAAACGCAATCTGATTTGACAGCTTATGATCTTAGCCACTAAGCTTCCATAGTATGCTAGTCCATAGATTTATAAAAGTTCAGCATTGCTCAAGCAGAAAGTGGGAGGGGAGAAATGATGGTACAGGAGGATGAAGAGATAGGCAAAGGCTGGATTCTGAAGTGTGTTCTATGCCATTGGAGGGATCAGCTGGTGGTGTGCGGATAATGCAATAGAAGGAAGAGTAAAGACATAGAAGCTACTGAGGAAGATGCTGAATTAATCTAGGCCAGAAATGATGAGGTTTTAGGCTAAAGCAATGACAGTGGACATAAATGATGTGCTTGGAGACCAATTGTGTAGATGTGGTATGACTTGGTGATGGCTCAGCATAACTACACTGAGATTTATTGCTTTGGCGGCTGGTGTTGCTGTATTTAATTTTAGGGAAATAAAGACCAGGTGGAAGATAAATTGAATGTTTATTCTGATTTGGACCTAGCCATAGAATATAGGGGTAGATGTATCTGTCTTCCTTGTTTAGACAAATTGTCTGAGTTTGACAGAAATATTCTGGGACAGTCACCTTGAAGATGCCAGTGGAAATCATTGTCCTTTAGCAATTGTCATTTGATGAGGGTGCAGAGTAAAGAAGAGGATCGAGGCATAAGGGCACAACATTTAAGATGTAGTCAAAGAACTGAAAAATAAAGGAGACAGAGTTAGGGAAAGAACTGGAAAAGAGAGTTCTGGAAGCCAAGGATAAGTTTTAAGAGAGAAAAGTGGTATCATGTGGAATTAAGAAAAGGACTTAAGAAGACTTCATAAAAAATGGCTATTAGGAGATCATAAGTGATCTTCATAAGGGCAATTTCCGTGACATGTCAGAGGCAAAATCATGATGGAAATGGCTGAAGAGTGAAGGGAAAGTAGAAAGTAAAGCGAGCTAGAGTTAATTATTCTTTATAGAAATTCTACTGACAAAAGGAAGGAGGGATAAGGCAGAACAAGGAGACTTATTCTTTTTAAATAATAAAAGTATTATAATATATGCCCATCATAGAAAATGTGAAAAGCCTAGCAATATTCATAGCAAAGGTGCTTTGAATGTTCAATCTTGATATTCAGAGCAAATTTCTTTGAATACTGGTACATGTTCTTCCATTTTTTCAAATGATCTGTTTTGTCACAGTTGAGATAAAGATGTTCGTGCAATTTGGTATCCTGGTTTTTCAGCTAATATAGCATTTTCTCAATAAAACTTTCTCATATCCATATCAGTTATAATGGCTGCATAATGTTGCAACTGAATAATAAACAGTCCTATAATTTTGCAACCTA
>NW_012148841.1:400643-435073 GCF_000956105.1 Propithecus coquereli | reverse complement strand
GCAGCTTGTTTTACTTAACAAACTGTAGGTCTTTATATATTAAAATAGTCAATTATTTATTTATTATGAATTTTTTCTAGCTTTCTATTCTTGGTTGAATTTTATTTACTTACTATATTTAAAAGTTTTTATATAGCCAAATAAGTGGTCATTTTTTTTGCTTTATTTAAGCTGATTGTGAATGGAGAGATAAAAATAATAAGAGAGGTTTAAGCATGCTTATAACCAAAGAAAAGATCAGGTAGACACCACGGTAATGTTATAAGTAAATGACAGATGACTTGGGTACAAGGATGGACCTGAGCACTCAAAAGTAGTATGATCAGGGAACAGGAAAAAGGTTCTCTGTTCTTCAGAGACAGGAGGATAGGTCAAATATTTGGTTGCAGATAAGTGAGGCTAAAATGTTGGTTGACATGGAACTTACACGACATTATCACATGGAAGAAAAAACCAGCAGTTTAGATTAAAACCAATTTCACCATTGACTAGATCACTCCCTCATATATGTCCCAAAGAACAAGATCCTTTAACACATAATTAACAAATAGGCTCAAAAATGATTCTTCTTCTTCTATGGCCACAATTATCCTTTAAAATTCTCTAGCATAGACAGAGCCATAAGGTTTCCCCTGTTCACCTCCACTTAACAATCACAGTTTTATACATTTAGACATTACATTCTTGAATTGTAGCATTTTTGTGTTCATTATTTCTTTATTAAGGAATTCAGGTCTAGTTATTTCATTATAAAGAAATAAGTAGAGAAAATATATGCAAAAATACATTAAATTTCATGATAGTAATGATTTTAGATACAAATTTTATTCCCAGGTAGACAAAATGCCAATGAGGTTAAAAAAAATATTATTTCCTCAAAAATTCCAATGGATCATTGATGACATATTTTGAAATGTTTATGAATTTGTCTTCTTGAGAGGCAAAATTTTTTAAAAATGGCAATTACAAAATTGCTCATATATTATGCTTTCTGTTAAGGAATGGAAGGATATTTGTACAGAAACTGTGACCACTCTACCAGGACGTATGATTTAGAAAAGACTATCAATCAACATTTCCAAAAGCATTTATTTTATGAATGGTCAAATACATGGACAGGCATCCAGTATTAAACATTTGAAATAGTTGTGTACCTACTTCATTTGTTTCACGATAGTACTTTTTCCAGATTCTCCTGCTCCTGAAACAAAAAGAAAAGAATGTCATCAACTGACACAGCAAATTTGTATAGACATTCAGATCTGACTATCATTTTCTCATGAGAAATCTTTAACAGACTCCTCTCCTATTATATCTTCTAAAGTGAGCATTACATATTATCAGGGAAAAAATTATACTTTTGCGTTTGAACATAATTTGGGAAGCTATATGTCCTGGCTTTGCAACCCAAGAAAATGGTCCCCAACTTCACAGTCTGTAGATCACTCTCATTCTCCCAGAATGTCACTTCATATATTGATTAAATAGCAAGACAAAAGGAAAAAAACAGGTAATAGTTTTCAGAATTTTGATTGAACGATGGGCTTTTGTCTCCAGCATTGTATTCACCTTGGTATGTGATAAAATTTCTTCTGGTTTAACAAAGGAAGGTTGCTAATACCACTAAGCAATACTAAGGAGCCTGCAGATAAGAATCGATGTGGGAGTGTCTCAAAGCGGGTTACAGTGTCATTCCTGGGGGAGGAGCTTGGTGTGGGCAAAGGGGGAGCTGGCAGTAATACTATAGAGAAATCTGTTGCATTTATCTGGAACAGCTATTTTAGCTGATGATATACAATATAAAACTTTATTTTGGTATAAAGTCAACTCTGCAAACATCATGTAGAGGAAGACAAAATGCCTATGATTTTCTAAAGATAAAGCATGAATCTCTTTTTTATTATTTGTGTAAATTTAAGGGGTACAAGTGCAATTTTGTTATATGGATATATTACTTAGTGGTGAAGTCTGGGCGTATAGTGTATACATCACCTGAATAATGTACATTATACCCATTAAGTAATTTCTCATCATCCACCCCCTCCCTCCCTTCCACCCTTTCAAGTCTCCAATATCTGTCATTCCATACTCTATGCCCAAGCGCACATATTATTTAACTTCTACTTATAATAAGTGTTTTTTAGTTAGTTCACTTGAGATAATGGCCTCCAGTTCCATCCAAGTTGCTGCAGATGACATGATTTCATTCTCTTCTATGGTTGAGTAGTATTTTATTATGTGCGTGTATATATATATATATATATCAGATTTTCTTTATCCATTCATGTGTTGATGGACACTTAGGTTGATTCCATATCTTTGCTATTGTAAATGGTGCTATGATAAGAATGTAGGTATCTTTATTTTTAATAAGAATAAATCAGAGATTCTGTTTCACATTTTTTATTTGAAAATATCAAAACAATTTTAAAGCTACCAAATATCTATACCTATAACTAAACTTCAATTGAATATAAACAAAGTTCAATTTTTCATTTGGTACAACTTGTTAAAATAGGCAAAATGGGACTGAACACTTTGACTTATAATCATACACAAGATTTTTTGTAAGGAGTCTTAAAAATCACATAATTCTACAGTAGAAAGAAACCTTAGAAATCAACCAGCTATATACTTCTCTTCATTCTCTGCATGAAAAATGAATCCAGTAGAGATTATGATAATCATGCTAAGTCCCAGATCTATCTTAAAACAAACTATGTCTTCTGACTCCCATATTAAGATTTTTAGGGTAGTCTTTTTTGAACCGACTTAATTTATTCCACTTATTCTTTCTTTTCATAGAGCAACAAGAAAATTCTTTTTTTTTTCCACATGACAGCACTTCAAATAGTCCAGACATGGTAGGGAAGTGGAATAGGCATAGTCATGTTTTGGAATTAATAGATATGGGCTTGCACTCATTTATGACTTTGACTAGGTGTCTTGATCAAATTTAATCTCTCTTGAGAGTCACTTTCCTCTTTTATAAAATTGTGTTATTAATATCTACCTTTTAAGTCTTGGGAGGATTAAATTATACATATAAGTTACCTAGAATATACTCTAACGTATAATGACCTCTCGACATTTTCTCTTATTTGAAGAATGTGATCACATCTTTTTAAGGATATGTTTCAAGTATAATATCTTCCATTCTCTTAATTCTTTCTTGTGGAACATGATTTTTAGACCCCTTATCCTCTGAACTACACTCTATGCAAGAGACAATCTCCTTCTGAAATGCCAGTACTGAAAATTTCGCTGTAGATATCAGATTTATGAACAGCACTGATATTCTGATGTCGTAGGATAGGGATGTGACCTAGATCTGCCTCACTCCTGCTGATTGTTGTTAAATAGAATTTTTTTCTTAATGGGTACCATGACTAGTTTGTCTCCTTTCTTGTTTTTCTTTGTAGCATTCTTTACCTATATTGAGCTTGTAGTAAATAAAATTTTTGTACTTTTTTACATCAACTCTCACCGAATAGTTTTTTTCCACAAACCACATATATTTAATTGATTTTGAACCTTAATATAAATATCCATTAAATATCATTTCGCTTATTTGAGGCAAGCATTTCTGCTAGTTGAGATCATTTGGAATTCTAACTTCGTTTTGTCACTATAGCCTTCCGAACTGAATTTTACTCAAGTTTGAAATGCCTGCCTGTTCACCTTCACCCAAATCCCTGATAGGAGCATTGAAGAGAAGAAGGTCAAGGGCAGGAAACTGTGTCATACCCTAGAGTCTATTCTGTCAACAGGAAACTCATTAATCATCATAAGTCCTTCTTCACTATCTGTAGTCAACAATGCTAAATGTTTGCCATTAAGTATAATAATTACTCATGGATTTTGTACACTGTGTATTTGGCTCAGGAAATCCCCTTCTATTCCTAGTTCAGTAAATGCTTTTAATCAGGAATTGATGAAGAATTTTATTTAATTAATTTATTTTTTTGCATTTACTGACATTATGATTTTTCCCTTTTAATTTGATATTGTAGTGGCCCTTCTCCCTGCCCCTTTTTAAAAAAACATGTTATACATTGTTGGCATTAATTTGATAATATTGTGCTTTGGTTTTTGTATTTATGTTTGTGAGGATGATTGGCCTATTATTGTCACTGTCAAATTTTGTTGTCAAGCTTGTCAAATGATGAATTGAAAAGAATTTCCTAAAAATGTTCATGTAATTTTGAAATAATCTGTCCATGGGCTGCTTGGTAGAATTCACTTACAAAGCAATATGAATAAGTCTGCGGAAAAATTTGTATATTTTCTTTTGCCAGAAAATAAATAATGGCACAATATTTGTTTGTTTTTATTTTTCCCAAACTTTTTTTTCAGAGACAGGGTCTTGCTGTGTTGCCCGGGCTGGAGTGCAGTGGCACAAACATAGTTCACTGTGGTCTCAAACTCCTGGGCACAGGCCATCTTCTGCCTCAGCCTCCTGAGTAGCTGGTACTACAGGTGGATGCCACCATGCCCAGCTATTTTTAAAAATTTTTTTTGTAAAGACGGGATCTCTTTCAAACTCCTGGCCTCAAGTGATCTTCCAGCCTTGGCCTCCCAGAGTTCTGGGATTACAGGCATGAGCCACCACACCTGGCCCTAGACTTATTACCTTGATAATTTAAAAACCTACAGAGGTTTGAGGAAATAGTACTTTAGAAGCCTATATTTTATGACCTTTGCCTTTACCAATTATTGAGGCTTTGCCATTTTTGCTTGCTTTCTTTTAAATATACATATATATAAATTTACATATACATCTATGTACATCTTTTTATATGCTTTGTTTTGCTCAATCTTTATCAGATATTTCACCCATAAATACTTCAGAAAGCATCTTCTAAGAATAAGGCCATATTTCTAAAAGACCGCAATACTATTTTCAAGCTTAAGAAAATTTATATTAACCCACATGTTATCCTATATACTCCATATTTAAATTTATGATTGTTTTAGAAAATGTTTTTCATATCTTATGTTTCATGGATTCAAGATCCAATCAAGTTTCACACATTTTTTGTTATGTTATTTAAACTTTTTTATTTTAGAACATTTCCTTTAGTATTGTTATTTTGGTTTCCTGACATTGACATTTTTCTAAAGTCTAGGACAATTTTCTTATATAATGTCCAATATTATGTACTGTCTGATGGTCAGATTCAATGTAAATATTTTAGCATAAATACCATATAATAATATTGTGGTTTTTCAGTGCATGATATCATTAAGCATACAGTATCAGATATATCCCTATGGCTATTAATACATCCAGATACCTATTTCTGTGATATAGAAATAATAAACATCATGAATCTGTAAAATTCCTCATGAAACTATCTAAGCATGTTCCATTTCTGAGAAAGAATATTATAGCTATGTACTATCTTTTCTTTTTAACGATCTTTTATTTGAATATTCTAACTTCCAATTTTATACTTCATTTAAAAATATCTGATAATATTTGTACCTATAGTTCAAAACGCTGTACTGCACACTTAAAAATTTGCTAAGAGGATAGATTTTATGCTAAGTGTTATCATAAAATAATAATAATAAAGAGGACAGGAAGAAAGTTTTAGAGGCAATGGAAATGTTTACTACATGGATTATGGTGATGGTTTTACAGATGTGTGCTTATCTCCAAACTCATCAAGTTGTAGGCATTAGATATGTTTAAAAATATGAGTTTTCTTGGATTTTGAGAAGTATTTGAGCATATATATCATCTTTCTTATTAATATACCTTTTAGGCTAAAAATGAAGACATTACAATACAAAATTGACTTTTCCCACACAGGCCTATTTTATTAATAGATAGACATTTGTCTGAGTGTTCCTTAATTGTGAGAGTAGTTGTGTATACAATCTTTTAATATAAATTAATGTTTCAACAACCAAAAAAAGGCCTTGGTTAATCACATGGTTGGTCTATACACACTGGATATCTGGAAAAAGGAAAATGTAAGTAATGAAAATGGGGAATTGAATGTATCAAAAACAAAGCTCTCACTAGAGTTATCCTTCCTAATTTCCAGACCCATATACTGACCTAATATATATCTCCATTTGATCATGCTAAGAAAAAAAATCACAGATTTGAATTACTACCCCAAATTACTACCTCCTTTCCCCGCTTCCCCAGCTTATGTCCTCACTTTTCTTTGTTATACATAAAAGGAAAATAAGTTGTACACATATCCTAACATTTGATTTTTTAAGATTTAGGAATCTGTAATGCAAAAGAATAAACCACATTTGTCTGGCTTTTTACAATTTACAAAATAATTTGACACCTATCATTTTTCTGAGGAAAATGTGGCTAGTCCAAGGTCACCCTGAGAGGTAACAAAGCAAAATACTTGATGAAATATTACTAAATCAATTTTACTTCAGTGGCTTAAAAAACACATTCTTCCTAGCTAATTTTAAATTGTATTCCCACTATTCTATGTGTTTAAACTATTTAGCTCATTCTGCTGTATAAGTTTTATTTTACCAATTATTTTGTAACAAGCCCTTAGAAGTGTCAAAATCATATCATAACTCTCCTCCTGTAATACTAAAAAAAGCATACTTTTCAAAATACATATTTGTTGAATAGGTAAGACTATTTAAAAAATTTTACAATATTGATTAGCTACAATACATATAAGCACATTTAAAGTAGATATTCTTTGATGTCTAGATTCTATCCATTTTCATATTTCTAAGAGCCAGATGATTGGAATAATATTTTAAAACAATAAAACTCATATGGCACCCTTATGAGAATAGTGTGATGCTTACAATATAGCACAAAGAAAAATTAAAAACAAAAAGGTTTTAGAACTGAAGGAAAAGAACACCCATGATGAACTTTCTGTAATAGTGCTAGAAATCCCTAGCTAAAAGCTAATTATAATGTCATAACTGAGAATTGTAGAATGAATGTTAATTATATAAAAAATGTGGCAGAGTGTTTTGGTTATGAAGAAAAAAGAGAGCTAATTTTTTTTTCCTATACTTTCCATGGGACTTTAAATCTAACCAGATCCTGTGATGGAAATTTGTAAAAACATAAATGAAAGTAATGTGGTGAAATAAATTTAAACTGAAATTTGAAGTAATAAACACAAAGTAATAAACACACATGATCCATATTTAGTTTATAAGTAATAGGTATTTCTTTTGAATAGCAATACAGTTTAATCAAACATTTATAAATAAAACTTTAAATACTAACAGTCTACAAAAGAACATTCATTAGAATCTGTTTTTCTTATTAAAATATATTCTTTGTAATATATTTATAGGCTAATTATTTTGCAGAGTACATGACATTATTGTCTTGACTGCAGTTATCAAATGTGTCAGCAATATATGAGTCATCTCCAGCGTTTCCTAAAAGGCTACCTTTTGCTGAAGAACACAGATTTGACACCTATTTTGTAATTTTACTGAAGGTCGAAAGATGTAATAAGAAAGGAATCTGTCTGCAAGGAGACCCTTTTATTGTAAAGTAGCACTTTGATAGGTCTTCAGATTCATTGAAATCTTGTGTTCAGTAATGCAAAGTAGTTACTCCTGCTTTATAGTACTGTGTTAAATTTGGAAAGGTAATGTTGTGTTTAAGCACTTAGAAATTCACCAGATAATGAGAATCAACATAAAGAGTAAATTCTGTCAAAAGTGTTTTGTAGATTTCTCATTTTTGTAAATGCAGCACTAAACTCAGGATTTGATCATTACTCAGGTTAAACTGGTTAGTCCCACATGCCATCCATTCATTGGTGAACTTAAAAACTTGTTCAGATCACACTGATGGATAAAAATATTGTTTTGATGATGGGAAAAATTAAGTAGATTTCATTGGTGAGGAGATTTAAGGGTGAGAGAATGGGAAGTGTTAGTTTAGTTCTACTGAACACTTTTATGATGTCTTAATGAGGCCAAATTGAATATAAAAGTTATTTTAATTCAATTAAAAATGAGAATGAAGCAGAGCTGTTGCAAGACTTTCCCGTTTTGACTTTGATAATTGAAACATTATACATAGAATTCAAAAAGAGTCCAGGAGGGAAAACTCAGTCAAATGTTTGGAATATAATTAAAATAAAAAAAACTTTAGAGAATTTGATTTATTTTGTATAAATAAAATATGATTGAGAAGTTTGGTGCACATAAAGCCAAGCATATGATATGGTAATGATGAAAATGAATTTATAAAATTATGATAGTCTTGGAAAAGCTAAAGGTATACTAGTATCATTAATGATTCTTTTATACCTCTGGAACAAATATTACTCTCTCTTCTTGCTCTAACTTACCACTGAAATCTAAATATAATTGATATGTTTTTTTTTATTTGATATCATTTTACATAATAAGTTGGGCCCAAATCAATAGCTCTGTGTGAAACTGTGAACTTTTCTGATTCCATATATCAGTAATCTACTGATTCTCAGTCCAAAATTTTAAACATTTATCCATTTATTCATCATTACACTGTACCTTTTGACGGAATTTTCATTGATATGTTTTCAGTCATCACAGATTCTTTTTCAAAATTTTTAAAATTTATTTTTTAAATCGACAGATAGCATTGCATGTTTTTATTGCATACTACATTATGTTTTGAAGTATACATACATTGTGGAATGGTTAAATATAGCTAATTAACAAAGCATTACCATGCAGTTATCACTTTCATGGTAAAAGCATTAATATCTACTCTCTTTGCATTTTTCAAGAATATAGTATATGATCCTTAGCTATAGTCACCTTGCTATACAATAGGTCTCCTGAAATTTATTCCTCCTAACTGTGATTATGTATCCTTTGACCAATATTTCCTCCTCCCCTTCTACCTCCTAACTGCCCCAGCCCCTGGGAACCACCATTCTTCCTTATTCTTTCACAAGTGGATCTCCAGTTGACCAGCTGCTCTAATATGCCTCAGAGTCATCGCTTTTTGGCATGTTTAATAGCATTTGTCTTTGTCTAAGTTTTAGTATCAATCCTTTCATTTTTTTGGCTTTCCATTTCTATTTTTATAAAATAATAAGAGAAATATTTTAAAAATTGGTATATAGAAAACATATGTCTATCTTATTGAAATTTTATTCAAACACAGGGATTTTCGTTGTATTTTATCACTACTCTTATACCATTATTCTTAGGTCAAGAGGAGTATAAAATGCATTTGTGTGAATGCTTGGCTTTCTCTCTCACCTTTTGTTTGTTTTTTCTATGTCCATATAGAGCCCCAGAGCATTCTCTGAAGTGTTGGGGCAAGTATATTGCACGGTGTCATAAGCACTTATTCCAACATCTTCCTAAATCACCAACCTCTAGGTGGTTACTGGCAAGTCCTGTGGGCATGTGTCCAGCCACAGAACTTGTTTGTAAAGGGAGAGGACATTTCCTTTCCTTTGAGGAGCAAGTGTGGCAATCCCACAGTTGGCTTTTGAAACCCTCTTGCCAACGGGAGCAAATTAGACACAGTAAGGGAACACTAAGAAATGAAATTTGTTGTGTGAGAGATTCACAATTCTGAAACACAATCAAATCCTTTTGTGTATAGACAAAATCAGAGCATACAACTCAGATTAATTTAAAGCTCTTGTTTTGTATTCTGCTTTATAATAGGTCTTTAGTTTTTACTTCAAAAACATAATTCTGTTTCAGTGACCACTACATGTTAAATATTTTATGTTTTATGGAAAATGTATGGTAAAAATTATTTTCATTCTTTCAATTAATTAAACATTTATTAAACTTATGGTTATGGTAAAATATTTTGCTGAGATTTGAGGGAATGAAAAAAGTAGAAGAGATGTCATTCCTGACCTGAATGAATATAGAAATGCTCTAAAAGGCTTTAGATGGAGTATTTCTCAAGTGTACAGACAATATCACAGGTGATATTCAGGAACCTAAATAATATTAATATAATTTAAAGTACTTATTATTCTCTAAATAACTTGAGACTAATTGATTTTAAAAGCATAGGTAAATAAATAACATACTACATTTGATATAAAACAACCCAATATACTTCTGTTCAAACAAAGTAATGTAGAACTTTATAAGGTGTAATTAAAGCATCTTTTTCAGTATTGAAAAGCTGACATTCAGAAAATGATTAGGGTGCAATAAAACAATAAATGTGTATGATTTGTTATATAATAGTAAATCGTATTATTGACAGGGAAATTGAGTTATCTACTATGTATCTCTTTGCCTAACAAAAACCATGTAATAAAATACCAAACCAAAAAATATTAAATATTTATAGAGCTCAAATAAAGTCTGCTTAAGTTTCCAAATACATTTTCATAATAAATCTCCCATATTTTAATATATTTCAGAAATTAAAGTTTGAGAAACTAAATACATCACAACTAAAGAAAAATCAGGGTTTTGAAAGCAATAGGGGAAAAATATTACCTAATAGGAGCAACTTTACAGTTCTTGCATCTCGCTCAGCATCCTCCTGAAGCCTTTTCTCCAGTTCTTTTGATCTTTTGGCTGACTCCTTGCTCTCTGAACTAATTTTACTTCCCATCTTGCGGTTTTAGATACTCGTCAGTTTATTCGCTCAAAGTTTTCAAATAGAGAGCGCAGCTCTGGTTTGGACATAGGACGCAGGAACAGTGCTCTGTTGAAGTACCCGACAGCCCATTCCCTCACGCTGAGAGTCTGCTTTGACTAAGGGGATGCTTTCTCATCTGTCACCTGATAAAGGGGTAGAGCCATACAGCCCTGATGGAAGCTACAGAGGAAATTCATTATGCTTTCAAATGAAATGGCCACTTCTGGCACATCTTCAAAAACAGGCTTATCTGCCTTAAGGAGTAGCATAACATACTGTAGAAAGTTGTCAAAATCTGTACATCGAAGATGATCTACAATGAGCAATTCAAATTGAATGTTTCTCACTAATAGGCAATCTCTGTCATTGTGATTGGAAATTATTATTACTAATCAACAATGCTTACATCTTATCTTCAGATATTTGGCTCTTCAAATGCTTCATAATCACTCTTGCATCACAATCAGAATATTTATATTAAGCTATTCAAATGTTATGGTCTCCCAATGCTTACATTATTACTTAAAATTATTGGACATCTCTTAGTGTCAGTGAACTAGAAAACATCTTATTTTAAACAATGGAAACAAGTACATATAGTTTTTATATTTATATATATTGCATTGCTACAAATATAGAATTCAACACACAATTTTCTTAAATTATTGATTTTAGTCTCATAGGCTCCATCTCTATAAATTGAACTTTTATTGACTGTGAAAAAGTCAATTAGTCAACACTAATAGAGGGCCCACTTAGTGTAGACACTGACCTGTATTCAATTCAGGCAGTACATTAACTCTTTAGGGCCATTAAGCAACTGCTGCTGTGCTGGAGGGACTTCTGTTGATTTGGTGCCAAGGGAATAAAAACCACTGTTCTTTGAAACAGCATGTAATTTGGCTTTTCCTGAAAAGTAAAAATAGTAATTACACCTAAATATGTTCCATACCTTTCAACTACCCCAACGGGTATCATATACTTCTTGGAAATCTGCAGTCTTGAGGGCAAAGATTATGTTGCATAATTTTTGATTTACATGAAATGTAAAGCACTCGGTAGGCTGTCAATCAATACTTTCCTTATAAACAGAGTTGGTTGCCTGTGGCAGCAGGTAAATCTTTCAATGTACATTCTGAGATTTGTGAATGTGCTTGACCAGAAAATGCTAGAATTCATTCAGTCCATCAACCTATCAGTGCTGTTCTTCTTTTGGGATCATGTGCAAAGTTTGAACAGGTGGGTTTTTGCATATTCATATGACAAGAAAATAGGCTGCCAGATTAAATACATATTCCTACTTTGTTTACCTTTTCACATTAAAAATATTAGGCCGAAGATAACATAAACATAGTCAAAACTTCCTGGCTTTCATTCCTCCAAAGCCATATTATGGTAGTATAAAGAAGTGGAAAGGCAGGTATGCAAGGATTTGTGCAAATCATCTGGTGTTGCTTTTACAATGCAAAGGACCAAAGGAAGGAGATTTGCACAGCCTAATGCTCATTCATGAGCACAAAGTCCACTCCGAAAGCAACACTTAGCACAATATTTAATCTCCTTTTGCCTATTGCTTTTATATAAAAATTAAATATGCATAGTACCCCGAATATACAGGATTCTTGCATGTTCCATGGCAACAGTTAACTAACAGGGTACATCATATAATTTGCATGCAAGTGTAAATATGTCCCATAGCTTTTTAACAGGGACATACCCTGGTGTTGAGAGGATATGTGTTTTACAAAAGCTTTCTAACTAGATTCCTAACTAAAGCTGACCAACTCTTTTAGGAGTACAAGTGTACATTTTCTGCACTGTATAAAATGAACTTCCACTTTTCTGTTGTAACCAATCATATCAATTTTGTGAGATTATTATGTTATTTTTTATCAGTGATTAAAATATCCTTGAAATAAAACTCCAGTATGTCTGTGTTATGGAGAGGGAGGCTGGGGAGAGGCAGAGAGAAAAGAAAGGCTTATTTCTCAGCCTTCTCCCGTGGGTGCCTGGGACACGTTACCACTAATGAGTTAGAGTTGCTAATACAGCTATTATTTCATGCTGCTTCACTTAATGTTATAGCTTTCTGTACCTAAAGAAATGATGAAAATTGAAATAGTGAATTCCACTAGAATGGTGATAAAGTCCTCCACAGTATGTCACACAGCACAAGCCATAGGAAATATTCAAAAATTATTTCTTGCTGACAAATTGATAAAGACCTGGAGCCCTTTCCTTTCTTGTGCTGAGTGACAGCATGGTTAGATTTTCTCTCCTAAAAATTTTACAGTCACACACACAAAAAAAATCAATGGAAAGTCCAATTTTAGTTTCAAATAGTGTCAATTTATATGGTTGCAACTTTTAGTTCAACATTCATACATTATTTTGTTCTCAGCCTTAAAAATGATGGCAGTATGCTCCCTTTCAATTGTTAAACCCTGCTTTATAGTGAGGCAAAATTGATAAAAGATGATAACAGAAAAAGGAAACTAAATTAAATGCTATGAGCATGAATTTTGTTTGTTCTCAAAAACAAGAAACATAAAGCTATCCAAAGTGCTGACATCATGTCAGATATATACATGTTAGCCAGCTAAGAGAGAAATTGCCCTGTATGTGCACACATGCACGCACAGACAAACAAACCCAAGCACGTGTACAAAAAGCAAGAGAGTTTGTGCTGGAGTAATGTGTGGTTTTTTAGAATAATCATTGAAAATGACTTTTCAGAACTTTGAGGCTTTTTTTTTTTTTTTGGCATTACAGCAAAATTGACTTGACATTGAATGCAGAGAGTGAACCCTTAAGCTCCAAAAGTCACTAAAATACCACAATCCTGGACAATGTGAACAGTTATTCTTTTGCTATTTTTGGTTAGGGTCTCTGTGGAATCTTCAGAAGGGGACATTAGCCTTTAAAAATTTTGAGTAATCATTGTTATAAATTTATGATGAAACATACAGCTTGAGATGACATGCAATTATTTGCCACCTGTTTTAATAACCAGATTTCAACCTGTATTTTAGGAGATGTCTCTTTTGCCACCATTGCTTGCATTTCTACAGTCATCAAGCTGTATTTCCCTTGCTGTTACATATGGCTGACTTCAATATGTGGACTCAATGGCTCATTGAATAATAATTAGGTTATTAAATAACATACTAATTTCGTAAATATGATGACCGAACATTGCTGGTTACAACAGAAAAGTGGAAAGTTCATTTTATATACTATAGAAAATGTCAAAACTTCTTTGATAATTCAATTGTCAAAACAGGCTGTTATCTGTAGAATTTTTTATTTTGTTTCCTTATCTTATAGGAGGTGTTGATTTCAGGCATTGAGTCCCTGGGAGGTTTGAGTCGTAGCTGCCTTAGCAATTGCCTTTATCCCTGTGTAGTCTCATGAAATTTGAGACAAACCATCCCTTCTTTGCTAATGGTACTCAAATGTGCACTTCTGGGAGCTCCAAGCATGATATTTCCTCTAGAGTTCATGCCTTTTGGGGCTTTCTAAGAGCAATCTTTTGATCTGGAGGGAATGAAGCAAAACTTGCTGTTTGAAGTTAGTACATTCAGATGGTGCAATAAGTTTACATTGCCAATGTTAAGCAGCTCTTATGTCTTAATAGGTAATACAAATATGTATTTTTATTCATTAGAGTTGATTTATACATTTACTTGGTCTACATACCCTTCTCAATGGATTACGATATAATTATATATGATGATATTAGATGGGAGTCACAATTGTTTCCCAGGGTACCTCTTCCAGTCCCAGTCTCTTTTAAGACTTTTTTTATATGTCTCTCTTCAACACATTTTCATTTCTAACCGCTGCAATCTTATTCCTCAGTAACTTCAGTTGTGATTTTTGAAACAGCCTCTTACTTAGGTTTCCTGATTCTAGTCTGCTCCCTATTCCAGTCCAACCTGTCTGATTGTGCCAAGAAAAATTCCCTCAAACCCAAGTTTTATTATCACTCTTTCCTTGCTGAAAAAACAAGTGGCTTCATATGTATTACTGCCACTGGCATATGCTCACTAACGAAGTTAGCACTACCCAACCATCTAAATACATTTCCCAATATCTCACAGATATTGTGGGTTTGGCTCCAGAACACGACAATAAAGTAGATATCACAATAAAGTTGAGTCATACAAATTTTGTGGTCTCCCAGAGCATATAAAAGTTATGTTTACACTATATTGTAGTCTATTAAGTGTACAATAGCATTTTGTCTAAAAGAGCAACATACATACCTTAATTAGAAATAGTTTATTGCTGAAAATGCTAACAATCATCTCAATCATCAGTGAGTTATAACAATTCTGCTGGTGGAGGGTCTTGCCTTGATATTGGTGGCTAATGACTGATGAGGTTGGTGATTGCTGAATGTTGGAGTATCTGCACCAATTTCTTAAAATAAAACAAAAATGAAGTTTGCCACATTCACTCTTCCTTTCACGAAAGATTTCTCTGTAGCATGTGGTGCTGTTTTATAGCATTTTACCCACAGTAGGACTTCTTTCAAAATTGGAGTCAATCCTCTCAAACCCTGTCACTGTTTTGTCAACTACATTTATGGAATATTCTAATCATTTGTTGTCATGTCAACAAACAGTGCAGTGTTCACAGCATCTTAACCAGAAGTACATTCCAGCCCAAGAAACTACTTTCTTTGCTCATCCACAAGAAGCAAATTCTCCTCCCTTAAATTTTATCATGATGTTACAGTAATACAGTCACAGCTTCAGGCTCTGCTTCTAATTCTAGTTTCATTGCTGTTTCTACCACAGCTACAATTAACTTCTCTGCTTAAATATTGAACTCTTCAAAGTCATCCATGAGGGTTGAAATCACCTTCTTCCAAAATACTGTTAATGTTGATATTTTTACTTCCTCCCATGAAGGGAGGAATGTTCTTAATGGCATCTACAATGGTGAATCCTTTTCAGAAGGTTTTCAATTTACTTTGCCCAGATTCATCACAGGAATCACTATCTATGGCAGCTATTGCTTTATGAAATGTATTTCTCAAATACTAAAACTTGAAAGTAGAAATTAGTCCTTGATCCATGGACTGCAGAACAGATGTTTAGCAGGGATGAAAACAACATTAATTTCCTTGTACTTTTCTATCAGAGCTCTTCTATGACCAGGTGCATTGTCAATAAGCAGTAGTATTTTGACAGGGATTTTTTTTTTTTTCTGAGCAGCAGATCTCTACAGTGGGCTTAAAATATTCAGTAAACCATGCTGTTAGCACATGTACTATTATCCAGGCTTTGGTTTTCCATTTATAGAGTATAGGCAGAACACATTTATCACAACTCTTAAGGGCCCTAGGATTTTCAGAATGATAAATAAATGAGCATTGGTTTCCATGTAAAGTCACCAGATGCACTAGCCTCTAACAAGAGAATCAGCCTGTCTTTTGAAGCTTTGAAGCTAGGCATTAACTTCTCCTCTATAGTTATGGAAGTCCCAGATAGTAACTTCTTTCAATGTGACACTGTTTCATTTATATTGAAAATTTTTTGTTTAGTGTAGCCACCTTCATCAATTACCTTTTATCTTAGATAAATCTTCTGGATAACTTGCTGAAGTTTCTAGATTAGCACTTACTGCTTGACGTTGTACTTTTAAATTATGAGAGGGCTTCTTTCCTGATGTACCAACCTCTACTAGCTTCGAACTTTTCTTCTTCAGCTTCCTCGTATTTCTCAGTTTCATAGAATTGAAGAGAGTTAGGACCTTGTTCTGGATTTTAGGCTTTTTCTTAATGGAATGTTGGCTGGTTTGATCTTCTGTCTCAAACTTTCTCCATATCAGCAATAAGGCTATTTCACTTTCTTATCATTTGTGTGTTCTGGAGTAGCCCTTTTAATTTTTTTCAAGAACTTTTCCTTAGCATTCACAACTTGGCTAAGTGTTTGACACAAGAGACTTATATTTTGGCCAGTCTTGGCTTTAAACATGCCTTCTTCACTAAGCTTAATAGTTTCTAGCTTTTAATTTGAAGTGAGACAAGTGCGACTCTTTCTTTCACTTGAACACTTAGAGGTCATTCTAGGGTTATTAACTGACATAATTTCAGTATTGTTGTGCCTCAGGGAATAGGAAGGCCCGAAGAGAAGAAGAGAGAGATGGGGGAACAGCTGGTCAGTAGAACAGCCAAAACATGCACAACATTTGTTGATTAAATTTGCTGTCTTATGTGGGCGTGATTCATAGCATGCCAAAATAATTACAATAATAACATCAAAGATCACTGATCATATCACTATAACATAAAATAATAATGCAAAATTTAAAGTATTGCAAGAATGATCAAAATGTGACACAAAGACACGAAGTGAGAACACGCTGTTGGAAAAATGGCACCGATAGACCTGATTGAGGTAGGGTTGTCACAAACCATCAATTTATAAAAAGTGCAATAAAATGAAGTATGCCTGTACTTCTTATAACATTCTCTATTTTAGCTGGGTTTTACCTCTTTCCTAGATTAGGAGTACCATCTTAGTTTTCACTCATGCTTTTTTCTCCTCATTAGGAATGTCTTGCTCCTTCACAGATGACTTTTTTTCCGTAGTACCCATTCGTTAAGAAGGAACCTGATATGTATGTCTTCCAGAGTGCTTCACATCTTCCCTCACTCATTGGGTGATTCTTTACCTCTCAAATTTCTAAGAGAAATCTACTGCTGGTTGGTTTGCTCTTCTACTGCCAGTTGGTACACTTTCCAGTGACTGTGCCCTCTTGGTTCTTCTCTTCGGTTTTAAAGTTTTGAGCCAGTAGCACATAGAAGCAAATTTTGTTTATTGACATAACTGGTGAATGGTGGGTGATCAATAGATATATGACATTCAAGAACTCTTTGCTGTTTCTTAGAATTGCATAATTCTCCTTCCTACGTGATTTCAAGTATGAAATATTAACTCTAGAATTGCAGGAATTTATTTGTCTAATAATTAATCTCCTATTATGTGCCAGGCAAGGGAGTTTCAGCAATAAACAAAATGTACATGCACTCATAGAGCTTAAGTTCTAGTGTTTGCGTGGTGGTAGGAATTCACACAGATGATAAACAAGATAAATATGAAAAGTATATAGAACTGTAGATGGTTATAAATGCAAAAAAAGAAAACAAAAAACAAAAAAAGCCAAACAGAGAATAGAGATAAGGAGTATAGGGAATGATGGTGAAGGATTAGAGTTTTAAGTAACATGTCCAGGGAAGACCTCACTGAAAAGGTAATTATATTAGATCAGGTTCTCTGGAAAATGACTTTGATAGGAAAGAAATGCATGCAGGAATTTTATTAACAAGTGTCCTTTAGAACACTTCATGTGGGTGAGTGGGAAACAATACTGCAGAGGGAGAAGTGGATCGCCACACAGTTGCACAGAGAACTCAGCTAATCCTTGGGGAGCTCTGAAGCTGAGATGACCCTTCAGATTTATTCTAAAACGAGGCAAGAAGGCTGGCCTGTTGTTTCCCTTTCAAGAATCAGATATTGAATGTGTGTTTGCCCTAGACAGAGGACATTATTTTGGCTGAGACTGATCTTTTTGGCTGAGGGTCATTTCTGATCAAGGACTAGCCGTGACCTGTCAGCCAATGAAATGATTTCTCTATCTTGAAGGAGAAGTCTGGGCAATGTGCTAGAGCTTTCATTATAGTCCTCCCACCTCCTGTACCACATGAATGGTAAGTAAGTTTAGTGCATTCACTCCATCTGGGCATGCACCAGGGTTCTAATTACATTTTTTCTTTGGGAAACTTACAAGAAGTTTAGTGAAACAAACTACAGCCCTGTCAGTGTTGCTGGTTTCAAATTTGCAACTGTTATTCATCATCTCCCTATTCTGCTGCCCTTTCTAGGTTTCCCTCATCTAGATTAGCACCCAGGTGACCACCCTGGTATTTGGGACTTTTACTTTTAAAACTGGGATAGTGTTGGTTAAACCAAACCAGTTTGCCTGGGACTATGGAGTTTCTCAGGATATGAGATTTTAGTGCTAAAACTGGAAAATTGGGATGACTTGATCATCTTGCTAACGCTTACACTTATGTAGTTGGCTTATCTGTTGAGGCGATGCAGACTCTTATCATGGAAAGTTCTAAGCCCCTGGTCATCGCACCCTTCTCAGGATGCAGCTGCTGCCCTTGCTATTGACAATTAAAATTGAGCAGGCAAGTATCAATAAACATACCCCCAGATCGCCTGGGTGCTGAGTGTATTATTGCCTGATTGAATTATTAACATGTAACAATGTTCACATCTGCTCCTGACGATTAGGGTCACTTGATCCCACCTGGTTGGTAACTTTTTTCCTTGCCTGCTGGTCTTTTGGCATAAAGAAACTGAAGTGATAAAAAGGCAGCAGAAGTATTTCCCTTTGGAAATCAGAACAGCTAGTCCACACAGAGTCTAATGTTGTAGAAATAGGAAAGCAAAAATTCCCCAAGTGGGACATTGAGAAAGATGGTATGTGAGGTTACGTCTACTCTCATCCCATAATTCTCAGATCCATGTACTCTACCTTAGGGACACAAGAACAATATCATTTTAAAAAAAAATTTAGGATGTATACTGTATCCTGAGGATGGCTCTTGTCTGCAAGCTGACAAATTCTGGGTAGATTCCATGGTCATAGGTCCACTGCTATGCCTCCCGTTCTATAAATTGAGTCCATTGGTCCAATACAATGTTATATGGCATTCTGGGCCAATAGATCAAATATTCTATAAATCCTAGGATAGTGGCACTGGCCAAAGCCCTCAGCTGGGAAAGGTAAGTTCATACTTAGGATATATGTTGATTCGAGACAAAGTGAATGGCTGTCCTCTCCAGGGTGGAGATAGTCCAGTGAAGTCAACTTGCCAACAAATAGCTGTTTGGTCTTCTGAAGGGATTGTACTGCATAGAGAAGTCAGTTGATTTTTGTTGCTGGCAGCTGGAACATCTGGCAGAAGCAGTGATTACATCTGTCTCAGTGAGTGGAAGGTCATGCTGTCAGGCCCATGGATAGCCTTCAACCTGGCTACCATGGCTTCTTCAGTCCTAGGTGTAGCATTGAGGGTCTCCTGACAGAAGCCGGGTTGGTATCAACTTGTGAAGTGTTTATGCCCATTGGTTGCTTAGAGCCTCTTCCATGGTGGATGTTCATTACTGGCTGTTAATGTATGATACAAATCAACAGGTTCATTCATTTTCTTCCCCAGAGCTCTTTGTTCCTACTCTTCTAATCATCTGGGTCCAGGACCCAGAGCATCCAGCCAATTTATTTGCAGCTACTCATAGACAAATTTTATTCTTACTTAGGGTCATTTCTCTTTTCACACAAAGTGGATAACCAGGTGCAATTACCACAGCTCCACTCACTGAAAGGATTTTCCCCTTCATTGCTGCCTTTCAGTTCCTCTTCTAAGCAGGGAGATGAGACAGCAGTTGTTTAGTTTTGGTTTGCACCTTCCTATCTACCTGAGTCACCTGCGAGCTTAGCTTGGCCTTTTTCCTCCTTCACCACCTGGCTATTAATGTCAGCTAAGAGAGAAGCATTGGTGACTAGGCCATTTGATTACGTAGCTTACTTGTGCCATCTGTCCATACTTGGCCAAATCCCAGATGTATTAATAACACTCCCAATAACAATGGATTTCTGTTAAGCCCACCAAAATTTATGACTTGGTGTGTCTTACAGAACCCATCTCCTGAAAGGTAGATCTGGCCACATGGTCACTTGTTGTCCTTTGGTCTGATATCCTAATTCTGCCAGGGCTCAGTAGCCTGAAAATAGCTGTTTTCAAATGGTATATTTTTCTTCTATAGATGGCATTGCTTTGCTCCCTATGGATCTGTGTTATGATTCTCTTATTAAGGCTTTCCATTAACTTTACAAGGCATCTTTTCTCACTGTAGAAAACTATAATGCAGTGGTTTTCAACCTGAGGTGATTTTGCCCTCCAAAGCACATTTGTCAATGTCTGGAGAGATTTTTGGTTGTCACAAGCGGGAAGTGGGTTTGCTACTGGTATCTTGTGACATCTGTTAAATATTCTACAAGGCACAGGACAGTCCTATGGCAAAGGATTATCCAACCCAAAATGTCAATAGTAGTGAGATTGAGAAACCCTACTCTAGTACTGTGAGTCTGTTGAGACGTATTTGCTCACGTAGCAGGGCTTCTTGTATAACTTCCTAAACATGCTGCAAATCCCTTTGTTGTTCTGGTAACCTTTTGTGTCACTCACTTCATAAATAAGCTGGACCTGGAATGTGCTGTCTCTATCACCCAAGGAAACCTACCTTCCTTCTTAGTGACTAGGTACAAGAGACAATAATTTGTCCTTTATTTTAGAGAGATGGCCCGGCAGGTTCCAGACTACTAGAATCCTAGAAACTTCACTGATATGGCAGGGCCTTGAATCTTTGTAGGGTTTTTTTTTTGCCCATCTTCTAGAGTTCACATGTCTTACCGAGGCTTCCGAATATCCTTGCCACTTCTTGCTCATCTTGTCTAATTAACATGATGTTATCAATGTAGTGGATCCATGCAATGCTCTGAGGAATGTTAAGAGAGTTCGTTTCCCTTTGGACTATTTATGACAGAGTATGAAAGGTTAACATGGGCCTGGTAAGAAGTCAGTAAATGCTTACAGTCATTTATCCTTCATGAATACAAACTGTTTCTGTTTTTCTTTCCAAATAGGAATGGAAAAAATATTTTCACTAAATCAGTTGCCACATACTATGTAGTTTGAGCTATGTTAATTTGTTCCAGCAAAGTTACCATAATGGGCAGAGTAGCTGTAACTAGAGTTACTACTTAGCTCAGTTTGTGTCAGTACACTGTTGTCTGCCAAGATCCATTTGGTTTGTACAGTGTCTCTTAAATAAGATATGATGGGGTCCACCATCCCTGAATCCTTTCTGTATTTAAACTGACAACAATGCCTGCCATTTCCTCTAGGGTGCGATATTGGTTTTATTTATTTTAATGGCTGGTGTATTAGTCTGCTCAAGCTGCTATAATGAAATACCACAGACTGGGTGGCTTAAACAATAGAAATTTATTTTCTCAGAGTTCTGGAGGCTCAAAGTCAGAGATAAATGTACTAGTAGGGTTGGATTTTGTTAAAACCTCTTTTCCTGGCTTGCAGATGGCTGCCATTTTGGTTTGGCTACCGTCAGCCTCCTAATGATTACTCTTGACTCTTCCAATTGGTTAAGTTGAGCAATACTCACATTGGCTGCTCATTTATTTTGGCTCTAAGAACACTGTGTTCTATTAACTATTTCCATAGGCCTCTGCATGCCAGGATCTCCTGGCAACCACTCTGACCTTGACTTTCATTATGATATTATACCTACTTCGATTCTCATAATTAAATGCTGGCAACTGGCTTCTATTATTTTGGGATCTTATCATTCCTATTCTTTGAGGGGATGCTTATGCTTTAAGGAAAACTAGGTCTGTAACTGCATTTTCTATTATCAACTCCTGACTATAAGGAACAGTTTCAGTGATTAAATCCCTTTCACTAGAGGATTCCTTTTAATTTTAGTACATGGAAAGATTTCTGGACACTTCCAAAGTCTGATTGATTTTCCAGCCTTCTGTATTATTCATTCTAACATGTCATCTTCTTTGAGTCTTTTGTTGCCTTTCTCTGCCATTTTTCATGGGAAACACTATATCCAAAGCTTCCAAGGGTCATCCTAGAAAACATTAATACCATCTTTCATGGTATTGAATTTTGTATCATAGGAAAAGGCTTTCCTTTGATACTTCCCCTTTATACAGCCTTATGTTCCACCTTCCTCTGATCCAGCACTCTTAGAATCCATTCATTCATATATGTATATATGTGTGTGTGTGTGTATGTATATGTGTGTGTATACATATGTATGTACATTTATGCTTTTCTGACACCTTCAATGACATATTGGCTAGGTTCTGCACATCTTTTGGTATATGGCTCCTTCTCTTTCTTCCATTAGCAGGTCCAGAACTTCCCTGGCTAGGTATGGTAGGTAAATTATAGTTAGTCCAGGAGGAGAAGTGAATATAAATCCTATTAAGGTGCATGTTATCTTATAAGATAGGGGCCTCAGCACTGTCTTCTTGTAAGGGGGATTGCTAACCTTTAAAAGAATGACACTCTGCTAGCCCAGAGTGTCCAGGGGAATGTAAGGAGTCAGATTTTTTTTGATGTGTCAATCCAGGCATCCCTCCTCTTAGTATCAGGGTCCCACTCCTTCCCAGTAAGGACCTTGACTATGTTGTAGTAGATTTGCCAAGATTGAAAATTCAAACTTCTCTGGAACTCTGCTTTCCTTATAATTAATTCCTGTACCTGATCATCACTTTCTTGACCCTCATTGCTACTGCAGGAGATAAAAGTCTACTTTGATGCAGCCAAGAGGGCCCTTTGGCTTTTACACTTTACATTAATTGGTGATTAATCACTGTTGTCCTTCCATTGTCTTTCTCTTGTGATTTGATAGTGCTGAGCAACAGCTGTCAGTGCTGTAGCCCTTATTATTTCCACTTTTTCTGCAACTCTCAAACATTGAGATTTACTCCACCTGTGCATTGTGTCTCACTAGTATCCCATCTCAGGTTACTGTCAGTGCAAATTTTAAAAATTATGCTGCTACTACAATCCAGGACTATCAATAATACGCCTACCACTACTAACAGGGGTCCTAATTGCCCAGCTGGCTGGAGGTGGGTAAGGGATGGGTAATCTAGTTTCAATGTCCCATTTTAGAGTCTGCTTTCTAGGACCATTCCTGGTATTATATCCCTTAGACTAGGTTTCTTGGAAACAGAATCTGAGATAGAGGTTTGTATGAAGAGAGGGAAAGAGGAGATATGCCACAGGCAGATGTACCTATGTGGAATGAAGGAGGCAGGAATAGGCAGCAGGAAATGTTGGACTACACTGAAGTTGCAAGATAGGCCTCAGCTGATTCTATAGGGAATCTGTAACTGGAAGGATTCTTCAGAGTTATAACCTGGAAGGAGAATGAACTTTCGTACTCCCGAGTAATCCAAGCCATTGGGTGTGTGGACTGTCCTCAGGTAGGGGTTACAACCCTGGCCAGGGGAGCTCCTTTTGGTGAAGACCATTTCCTAGAGATGGCCTCAGATGTCAAAACTTCCTGGAAGAATGATTGTCTTAATCATTAAAGGAGTTCTCGTTGGTACAGCAGAATGTTCACTCTAGTAACATTTGGGATAAGACAATAAAGAGATAAGTAAATGGAAAACCCATCTGGAAAAGACAAATCTGAGCAAAGGGAATAGAAAGTGCAAAGGCTGCAAGGCAGGCACTTTGCATACCTGCCTTTGCATATCTGAAGAAATGCAAGGGAACCAGGGTGGCCGGGGCAGAGTGGGTGTGGGAAAAGTAGTAGAAGAGGAAAGAGGAGAGTCAGTGGAGAAGGAAGTAGGCTGTCCAGATTATTGAGGGCCTCTTAGATTAAGTTAGGGCTTTAGCTTATACTCTGTGAGAGACTGAAAAACATTGCAGTGTTTCAAGCAATGTAGTAAACTGATACCACCAATGTGTTAACAGGAGCATTCTGGATGACATGTTGAAAATACTGAAGATATCTAGGGCAGAAGCAGGAAAATTAATTAGAAAAATGTTGCTGCAATCCAGGTGAAAGCAACATGATTTAGGATAGATTATCACAATGGTAACAAATGGTCAGATTTTGGATACATTTTACAAGTAGAACTGACAAGATTTGCTGAAGAATCTGATGTTGGGTTTGAAAGAAAGAGAGGAGCCTGAGTAACTGTAAGAATGAAGGTATATATTGAAGGAGCCTGAGTAACTGTAAGAATGAAGGTATATATGGGAGGAGACTGGGCATCAGCAAGATGGTGGAATAGGGCTTGTTAGTGCTCATCTCTCTGCAGAATCAATGTGAACAATTATCCATGGATGAAAGAGCTAAGTGCTAAGAAAACCAGGTGAGAGATCACAGCACTTGTGTATAGCACAGAAATAGTAAAGGACACATTGAAGGGAGTAGGAAAGATAGTTTTACGTAACCTACTGCCACCCCTCCCATAATCCCAGGCAGCACAGCATGGAAAGATACCATCTCCATAGGGTGAAGGAGAGGAAAGTGACCTCTGACCCAAAAATTGTCCCATCCCAGTAAATCTTCCATAGCCCTAGACTCCAGACTGGTACTTGTGGACTCAGCCTCAAGGCCTGCCTTACCACTAGGCCTACCCCAGTGGCCCCAGACTCCAGACTACCCCCAGCATAAGGCAAACACCTGCAGTCTTACTCACAGCCTGTGTATATTGGCTCCAAACTTGCCTAGCATCAGATCAGCCCCTGTTGCTCTAGGCTCTAGGTTCACTCCAGGTTCCAGATCAGGACAAGGTGAGGTTAGCTTATATAGCCCTGAGCTTCAGTCCTGCCCTAGAACCAGGTTGAAACTTTTGGCTTCCAAGTCCACACTTACACATATAAGCTCCAAGCCCACCTAGTGCCAGGCTGGTCCCTGTGGCCCCACCCTCCAGTATTATACCCAGGGTCTAGCCCTAATTCTGCAGATCTAGGGTCCAGGCCTGTCCCAGTAGATACCAGCACTGAGCTATCCCTCATGAACCCAGGATCTAGGACTGTCCCTGTCTACCCAGGTTTCAGGCTGACCCCACAACCCCAGAGCCAGGTCAGCCCTCATGAAACCTGGCCAGTACGTATAAACCAGTTTCAGGCTAGTCTCCACATGTCTGGCTCCAGACTGGTCCCCATAGCCCCAGACTCCAGGCCAGGCCCCTGGCTCTAGGAACCAGGCCAACACTCATAATCCCAGACCTCATATTGGCTCCCATGGGCCCAGGCTCCAGTGGATCCAATGTCTAGGTCTGCTCCAGCAGACTCAGGATCTGGCCCACTTCAGTAAACCCTGCTGCCATGCCAGCCTCCACAGACTAAACTTCCAGGACCACCCCTGAAGACCCAGGACCCAGGAAAACCCCTGTCAACCCAGGATGCAGGTCTACCCCTAAAGACTCAGACTCCAGGCCTGCCCCAACACTAGGCCGGCACCTGTGGATTCAGGCCCAATGTTCCTCAGAGCATCAAGTCAGCCCCTCTGAACTCAGGCCTTAGGCTGGCTCCTACAGAGCCAGTTGAAAGGCCCACCCACCTGCTGACCCAGTCACCAGGCTAGCCTACCTGAAAGCTCCAGCAGCAAGCCTGCCACAGGTGTGCACTATACAGCCTTCCCAGGATCTCTGGGTGGGCTCACTGATGAAAAGCTTTCCCAGAGAAAGCCAGTCTACAAAGACTGAAAAATTCCCTATTCTTCAAATGCACAGATACCAATTCAAAACCATAATAATCAAGAAAAATCAGAGAAACATGGCACAGCCAAAGGAACAAAATAAGCAATAGTAACCAACCCCAAAGAAATGGAGATTTATCGACTGCCTGAAAAAGAATTAAAAATAATTGAGATGGGAAAGACTGTGGAGCAAACAGATTTTAAGGAGAAAAACTGCTATGGTTTGAATATGTCCCCCAAAACTTCATTTGTTGGAAAATTAATCACTCTACTCTCTTAAAGGGTTTAATGGATTAATGAGGGTTCTGACCTCATGAACAGAGTAATGTCACTATCACAGGAGTGGGTTTGTTATCACAGGAGTGGCTTTGTTATAAAAGCGAGCTCTCTCTGGCTCTCTTGCTTTTGCTCTTGCTCTCTTGCACGTGAGGTTCTCCTCCATGTTATGATGCAGCAAGAAGGCCCTCATGAGATGTCAGTACTATGCTCTTGGACTTTACAGTCTCCAGAACTGTGAGCTAAATAAGATTTTTCCTTCATAGATTATCCATAAGAATGAACTAAGAAAGTCAAGAGCTCAGGTTTGAATATCATATATTTGAAATAAGTATTAGACAGCCAAATTCAGTGTTCAAGTAGGTCATCCCATATATGAGTCTAGATACCAGAATCATGGCTACAATATAATTTGGAAGTCATCAGCAATTGATGGCCTTTAAAGCTATAAAAAATAGATAAGATAATCAAGGGAATATGTGAAGATAGAAAATAGAAGAAGTCTAAGGACTATGTCCAAGTTCACTTAAAGGAACTTGAGCAGTTGCTTCTAAGGTGGAAGAAAAAAAGTCGGGAGAATATATTGACAGCCTGGAAACCAAATGAAGAAAGTATTTTAAGAGGTGGGAGTGAGTCACTCTGCTAAACACTGCTGATTAGTCAATTAAGAGTATATTAAAAATTAATCCTTGAATCCAGCCAGGCCTATATTTAACATTTTGTAGGACACAGTATCATTTGAGACACATGTACCACATATCTAAATATTTTCATTTTCAATCAAGCTAACAAACATGTTATTTCCTCTTACTTAAAAAATAAACTTTACAGTGGTGTGAAAGGCCATGTTGAAACTTAGCACCATTTTATTTTTAGAATTCTATACTTAAATATGAAACTGCAAAGATTCGGCTCCCATTTATCTCCCAGAGGAATTTCCGAAATCAGATGTTTGCGGAGGTATTAACAGAGCTTGGATAGAGCTTGCCTGTGCAAGAGTTCTGTTGTGGCAAAGCACAGAATTGACAATGGGAGGAGAAGGGGGATCTCTGGCTACTATTTGAGCTGAAATGTTGACTTTTTCCTCCTCTCAGTGATCCTGGTCCTGAGGTTTTCAGATTGGAACTGGACTCTACACCATTGGCTCTCTGGCTCTCAGGCCTTTGAACCACACCACTGGCTTTTCTGGGTCTCCAGCTTGCAGACAGATCATGGGACTCTTCAGTTTCCCTAACTGCATGAGTCAATATCTTACAATAAATCTCTTTAACAATTTATTGCAATTTATTTAAATTATTTATATATCTAGTTTATCACCCATACTAATTGGTAAACTGTAGATTTTGGAGCCAGAGAAATTGGAATTGTAATCCTGGTTTCATCATTACTTACAAGTGGCTTAATGAATAGTCATTATGTGGTTCAAATGTGTTCCCTCCAAAATCCAGGTGTTGCCAATGTGATAGCATTAAGAGTTATGGTCTTCAACAGGTGATTAGGCCGTCAGAGCTCCTTCCTTGTAAATTGGATTCAGGCCCTTATAAAAGAGGCTTCATGCACTATTCACCTGTTTGTCCTACCTTCCACTATATGAGGACACACTGTTTCTCTCCTCTGGAGGATGCAGCCCTCACCAAACAACCAATTCTGCTGGCACCTTGATCTTGGACTTCTCAGCCTTCAGAGCTGCGAGAAAATAAATTTCTGTTATTTATAATTTACCTAGTCTTCGGTATTTTGTTATAGCAGCACAAACAGATTAATGCACTCCATAAGCCATTTATGTTTTATCCTTTCATTAATTTCCTTAGGTAATTATATGGACAGAATATTGTTAGGAGACATAGTCCACACTTTTGCTGGAAATACTGGATATATTTGAACTGTAGAACAAGCATATTTGCCAAAGAGTAATATTAAGAATTTCAGTTACTGGTTATTATATGGGGAAATGGATGCTCTTAAAGTGTCCGGTGGAAATCTAAATTGAGACAAAATATTTGGTAAATTTATTCTGTCAATTAATATTAAGAATCTAGCCTAAAGAAACAAAAATACTGATGTATAAGTGTATTTTTTTGCCAGGGTTGCCATAACAAAATATCACGAACTGGGTGGTTTAAACAACAGAAATTTATTTTCTCGCAGTTCTGGAGGCTGGAATTCCAAGATCGAAGTGTTGGCAGGTTTGGTTTCTTCTGAAGCGTCTGTCCATGGCTTGAGAATAGTTGCTCTTTGCTATGTCCTTAGATGGCCTTTCCTCTGTGCACATCCCTGATGTCTCTCTGTTTGTCTAAATATCCTCTTTTTTATAAGGGTACCAGTCAGATTGGATTAGGCCCACTCACCCTAACAGCCTCATTTTAACTTAAAAGGCCTTATCTCTTAACAGAGTCACCTTCAGAGGTATTGGAGGTTGTAGTTTGAACATGTTAATTTGGGGGAACACAATTCAGATCATAACAATAAAGTACAAGATCATTTTTGAAACAGTTTCAAGTTAGAAACAACTTGAATAACCATGGTATAAATGAATTAATTATGATATATTTATACTATAGAATCATAATGCAGCTATTAAAAATAAAGATTTAGATCTATAGTGATCAACCTGGAAGGCTGTCTGTCTTGTATTGTTAAATGAGAAGAGCAAGTTGTAGGGAAATATAAATAGTGTTATCCTATTGTTGTAAATGACCAACAAAACATAGCTCTTTTACATATGAATATTTGTCTGTGTATGTTTGTATGATAATGGAAAATGTTGGGGAAAATACACATCAGATTAATATTCTTTACCAGGAATGAGGATGGTGAAGGGAGAGGGAGAATAGAGGAATATGAGTGTGGGGTAATATTAGTATCTTTTTATTAATGTAGCTTTGAATGGTTTTACTTGATATGGAAAGATTTATTTATTATTGCCTTTGAAAATTGTAATAAAAAGTAATAAAACAATAAAACAATTAATCACTAGATCATACTATATGTTACTTGTACTTTAGTCAGAACTATGCAATAGAACCTTCTGCAATGACAGAAATGCTCTGTGTCCACACAGTCCTATGTAGTATACACTAGCTACTTGTGGCTATTGAGCACTTAAAAGGTGGCTATTGTAACTGAGGAAATAGATTTTAAATTTCATTTAATTTTAATTATTTTAGACTTAAATATCCACAGGTATCATCTAGTGGCTTTTCAACATTATGTGTTGAGCGTGCCTACAGACACTGAGATTTCCTGAATAATCTTCGTCTGCAGAATCCATTCATCTTGCCACATGCAAGCCCTTGCTGTGACTACTGCTACAAGATTCAACTTCCTCCTTAACCTAAACATTACATAATTTCACTGCATGTAACAACTTTGGCCCACTTTCTATGACTCATACTACATGAGTCCTAATCTAGCTTTTCTTTTTTCCTCACATGACCCCAAACATATGAAAGCTTATAATAAATCACAAAGCTATTACTCTCCTGATACCAATTCACATTCCAATGTTTTCATTCATCTTGTTATTTCCATTTTCTATCTATTTATGGTCAGAGAGTCCTTACCAGCTTCTTGAAAGTTACGGGAAGAAAAATTAATCTGTTTCAATAACTGCATTTTCTCTCCCTTTTTTTGTATTGGCTAATCATTTCATATCTCCATTGAAATATCTTTTCTCCTGTAAATCCTCAAATGCCTTTTCTTCCTATTTAGCACTACTTATATATCTACTGAAATTTTGAACTACAGTCATACTAGAGAATGATGCTCTTGAGGAATGTATAGTTAGGGCATTAATACAAGTACACATGGACAGAGAACTGTGTTATAAGAAGTTTTGGTAAATATCAAGTGAATTGTACACACATAAACATGCATGTATGCACACGTGCACACAAGATTCAAAGAATTTAGAGGAGAGAGCTATTACTTTTATATGGATATCATGAAATGTTATATGAAGAATTTATGACCTTAACTTGGCTTTGAATTATAGGTAAAATTTTGAATGGATAAAAGAATAGGCATTCAGAACATAGTTAAGAATATAGAAACTCATGGGATTTGTAGGCTGTACATCAGGCAGACATACCATTCTCTTGACAGTCTTGATAGTTATGTAACCTTTCGTAAATTTCATAATATAAATAAACTTATTTTCCTCCCTTGTAAAATGAGAGACTCACAAAGCTCTTTTGAAGATCAGAAATAATGTCTATAAAACTCCTAGGATGGTGCCTGGAAGATCAATATAGATCAATATAGCATTTATGACTTTTCCAGATGAAGATGTCCTCTGATTTGGAGGCAGGAATTTCTACAGACACAGGTGAAATTGAGAGAGAGTGCAGTGAGTTACAATGAACAGATCAGTTTGGTTTGAGAATTGTGTATATAAGAGAACAATAGGAATCAAATAAATATAGGAAAATAGATTCAAATAGGATTGTGCAGGGCATTGAATTCCAAGGTAAGGAGGTATGATATAGGTTGAAAGCAGCCAATATTTTTGAGTGAGGTAGTGGCCAAGCAAAACAGCATTTTAAGAACAGGAATGTACTAGTGCCAGGCCAGATGGATTGATCGAAAGGGGACTAGAAATAGAGATTCAAGCCAGAATCCTAGTACGGTATTAAAATGTTACTAAATAAGGATGAGAATTAGAGCACTGAATGTGGGAAAGTAATTTTAAAATAATGGAAAAATACCAGAAAAAATAATAGATGCTTGATAGGAGGAGGAATACGGAATGAAAAATTGGTGCAGTGAAAGGAACATCTTTTTTGGAGTCAGCAAATCTTGGGCTCAAATTCTGTCTTCCCTAGATTTGTGAATTTAATCATATACTCAATCTCCCTAAGCCTCAGTTAGCTCATCTGTAAAATAAAATGATACCAGTGAATTTGCTATGGGATTGTAATATGATCAAATGGTGAGGTTTTTTTTTTTTTCATTTCAGAATTGGGATAACGTTAGTATAAATGAAGAAGATCATGGGTAAAGGAAAACAGATTTGAAATAGAAAATAATAAGACTAACATTTTATATGTTTGATTTGATATAACAGTAGTATCTCCATCAGGAAACGTAAAACAGACATTTGAAAACTTATGACTAGTATTCAAGGGAGAAACTATTATTTTATTTTTAAAATGGAAGATATTTTAGAAGTAAGAAGAGAAAATTAAGGGCTAGGATGACACCAAATTGTGAGGTTTATAAATATGCAACCCTTCATCTCTGAGTTCAGAGCAAGAAGAACTTTATTTAGATCATGGTTTAAGAGGTTTCTTGGCTAGCTGCCCTCACCTCTCGCATTCATTCTCCATAACATGGCAAAATATATTTTCCTAAGCCCCATTCAGAAACCTCCACTGATTCTGCAGGTTTGATACTCTTACCTCTCTGCTGTATGGCTCCAATACACCCTTCTAGTCCCAAATTGCACCACATTTCCGCACATTTTTTGCTGTTCCAGGCAAGATCTCCTGGGACTTTTCAATGTTTGTCAAAATAAGCCATCATCATAAACGTCATACATCTCCAGGATTTCAGGGTGTATTCATTTTAAAATTGAAAATTTGTGCTATGTAAAACAGAGCATTTCTTTAGGTAAGCACAGGCCTGGCAGCCGAGCTATTAGATTTATATCATGTTATGTGTTGCCTCAATTTGGGTCAGATACAAAATGAGTAAGAATCAGATTGACTTTCCTCTGTCTTAGCTTCAACAAATATTGCAAACCCAACCTTTTGTCGTTATGGGAAATGACACATCATTGGCAGAATGTAGAAAAAGTCTGTATTGTCCTACATGGTGTTCGCTGAGAATGGACAGTCAATATTACTGTATAATCACTGGCTTAATTTTATTTTATTAATACCTGGAACCAACCCTTTTACAGACAGGATTACCCTAATGTGAACTGAGTGAAATCATTTGCACCACCCTACCTCCCTTTTGAGAGTTTAATTGCTTCTCCTCTCTCTTGGTACGTTCTTCTGTAAAAGTTCAGAGGCCTCCGAAGACGTCTCATTTTCCAAACAGCACACTTCACTGAAACCCTCCCACTCAACAGAACACCGTAATTCTGATGTATTTTACCCCCTGAAGATGATGTTACCAAGGCTCTCTTAGTAAGCAATATGAGATAATGGAAAGTGAAGTTCAGCATGCTGAGTTTGTCTTCTTATCTACAAGTAAAAACATTAAAATCTATCTATTGTCACAAGTGAGTGCTCTAATAGACGAGAGAATATTAGCAAAGTATCTAGCATGTGGCAATTGTTCAAAAATGATAATCTTCCCTGTCCTGTGCCAAAAAGAGTTGTTCTTATAGAACTCACCTAGATAATCAGTGATGATTGTATCTCCTACACAATTCTTTATCTTGACTGGCCTAATGACATACTTCTTAGAAGATTCCACACGTATCCTGTTGGGAACACGTGTTGGGCTGAGCCACCCAGGACTGAAGGGCTTACCCCCCTATTTGCTAGAATGCTGCTACCTATTATCCAAGATCTGTCAGTTCTTTCCAGAAACTTCCCTCAGCTGAAGGATCACATACTTCCCCAGGGGATAGTCTACATCTAATGATTGGTGTTTCAAATTGGGGTAAATCTGAAGACCCATCCCAACTTGAGAGCTCCCTGTGGGGTTGGCTGAGACCTTGTTATTACTTCATTGCAGCTCAATTTGCCCCTCTGATTAATCCTTCTATTTACTTTCACTTCGCCCCAGATGTTGACCCTGAGAGCACTCCCTGATAATCTTCCTTCACACCAGTCTGTTTCAGAGTCAGCTTATCAGGAAACCACAGCAGTAAAATGCTCCAAGCCAAGTATGTTCAAAGCAGACTGCCGCCACCACCTCCTCCTCCAGCAAACCTGTTCTTCACACTGCATTTTATGAGCTGACCAGTGCTCTTTGACTCAGTTAATTGCCCAAGGCATCCTACTCACTCTCACTTCGTTACTTATCCAAGGAAACACAGAGTCTTGCCATTTTTAACTCAGCAATTTTTCTCTGATCTATGACACTTTTCCATTCATATTTCCACTGCTTTTGTTCAGACACTATTTTTTTCCTGCCTGTTATAAAAAGGCATAAGAAACACATGTTTTTCTTATGGTTCCTCTTCAACATATTTAAAATATTTTATCATAGATTCACGTAGACTAACAATGATTTCTCTAGAGCTCACGTGGACACACTTGTGATTTACAATCATTTAGAGGACAGGAGAGTCTTAGATTGTTTGTTCAAAGTATTACCATTTCCTACACACACACGGAAAATGTAGGTATTGAGAAATGTAAACTTTTAAATAAGCTTAGATAGATTTAGCAAGGAATGTTGTACTACCAGAAACCAGAGTCATTGGAGTTGTTATTATTCTTTCTGCTTGGTAGTCAATGAGCTGAAGATCACTTCTTAAAACTAGATCTGGCTAGGAATTGGAGCAGAAGGCCATGAGGACTTAGAAGCACATGAAGGTTGTGGAAAGGAGGACACCAAAAAAAAAATGGAGCAATTAGGCAGAATAAATAAACTGGCGTCACAATTGACGACAGTGAATTTCCAGTTCACTGAGGAGTGGCCTTTCTATAGCTCATATGCTCTTGAAATGAATTGACCTTCTTCGTTATTGTAACTCGTATCATCATCTTCCTTCACTTATGACATCTTTCAGTGTCCTTTGAGGGCAATACACCCATGGTTTTTCCTGCACTAACAGTTTTTCCAAGTACGTCACAGGTGAGAAATAACAGAAGTTAACTGCACATGTTCAGACATATATTACCTGCCTCTGGGGAAGAAGTCTTGCGTGAGCATATGAATCACCCCCCCACCCCGACCGCCCCCACGCTCATTGACTCAGGCTGCCAGACAGAGAGCTTGCTCGACTTGGTTACTCAATTCAGCAAGCAGAGGTTTGCCTTACTGTAGTGCTCAGGGCCCAGCATGATTCAGCTCTTGCTAAACTGCACCCTCTTTTCTTGTCACCATCCCAGCTTCAGTTTCCTGTGTGGCTGTCCGTGACTTTGTTAGACTTTTCCGTAAGAATTTTATTGTGATACTTATGGGAAATTCTAACACCACACTCCCAATATAGTCACACTGAGCATCTTAGCCCCCACAGATATGGTATTTTTTCTCTGGACTCCAGGATTTTACACCGTTGCTCCCTCTTTATTGTATATCCTTACTGCCTTAAA
>NW_012148841.1:397838-399103 GCF_000956105.1 Propithecus coquereli | reverse complement strand
TTCCTATATTTCTTTCAGGTTTTACATTTTAGATTAATCCTAATCAAATTCTAAGACCTTATTATTTTTATGTTTTCTTGAAATATTTAATTATTAACAGTTATTTCAGATACTTGGGGAATTGTTTTCCTTACTGCTGCGCTAGTGCTAGTATTCTTTGTCTTATTTCTCACAAGTGGAAAGAATGTCTTACTTTCAGAATTTTATTTTTTAATGCTTTTTACTATTGATAATGCAGATTATGGTATTTTGTTAAATGGTAATATATATTACCTCCTACTATTACCCAGTTGTTTTCTAGCTTATACCACTGATTTTCTCCTTCTATAGGCAATAATATTCTCAAGACAGGACCGACTCTGCTAATGAGTGGAATAGGCAGATTGATAAATGTCTGATATAATTCGTGTGGTTTCAAATTTCTTCACAAACCAGTTCCTGTGTCTCACATTCCCACGTTGGCAGCACTTGTTAAAGTAGATATTTTAGCACTTTTATAAAGTTAACTCAATAAACAAATTTGTTTATTTGAGTTCTCTATGTTTTTTCTCTGTTTTTATATTTCATTCCTCAGAATTTTAAAGAACAAATTGTTAAGCTATTTTAAAACTGTGAAGAAAAAGGAAGAGAGAGGCTTCAGTCACAGGGGAGAAACTATTAGCACAGCTCAATTCAATCACTCTCTTTCTCATTCCATAAGATTACTACTCAAGGAGAGATGAGAAAGGGTCAAGGAAAGCTGTCCTTCTTCCCATGACTTGGAAATATATCCTCTCTTCTGTGAAGGGTGGGGGGATGTGTTTTTATATCTATATATCTATATCTCCTCATATATATATACTCATTCTTAATCCTTATTTCATTCACTTATTTCAAAATCTCCAATAATTCATTTCTTTAATTACGATGAAAGGTAAATGGTAGTGGAAGTCATTCAATTCTATCAAAATTATTGCCATACTGCTTGGGCAAAACTATATGTGCCTGAATTGACCTGAGGACTTCCTGAGTAGAGTGATTCCATTTTGTTTTTAAATTTTCATAGTACTTGGCACATCCAGGCATTCAGTAAATATTGGAATAATGGATGAATGTATGAATTGATGAGTATACTTTAAAACATCATTTAAATATTAAAGTGATTTCTGGAAGAAAAATATAGAAAATCTATCTTTTGAGTGATCTTAAAGAAGATTTAAAATTAATTTCCCAGTGAGCAGATGATTCAAAATATTCAAGTAAACTCACAAGATTGCTGTAATAAA
>NW_012148841.1:395502-397788 GCF_000956105.1 Propithecus coquereli | reverse complement strand
ATCCAAGGAAACACAGAGTCTTGCCATTTTTAACTCAGCAATTTTTCTCTGATCTATGACACTTTTCCATTCATATTTCCACTGCTTTTGTTCAGACACTATTTTTTTCCTGCCTGTTATAAAAAGGCATAAGAAACACATGTTTTTCTTATGGTTCCTCTTCAACATATTTAAAATATTTTATCATAGATTCACGTAGACTAACAATGATTTCTCTAGAGCTCACGTGGACACACTTGTGATTTACAATCATTTAGAGGACAGGAGAGTCTTAGATTGTTTGTTCAAAGTATTACCATTTCCTACACACACACGGAAAATGTAGGTATTGAGAAATGTAAACTTTTAAATAAGCTTAGATAGATTTAGCAAGGAATGTTGTACTACCAGAAACCAGAGTCATTGGAGTTGTTATTATTCTTTCTGCTTGGTAGTCAATGAGCTGAAGATCACTTCTTAAAACTAGATCTGGCTAGGAATTGGAGCAGAAGGCCATGAGGACTTAGAAGCACATGAAGGTTGTGGAAAGGAGGACACCAAAAAAAAAATGGAGCAATTAGGCAGAATAAATAAACTGGCGTCACAATTGACGACAGTGAATTTCCAGTTCACTGAGGAGTGGCCTTTCTATAGCTCATATGCTCTTGAAATGAATTGACCTTCTTCGTTATTGTAACTCGTATCATCATCTTCCTTCACTTATGACATCTTTCAGTGTCCTTTGAGGGCAATACACCCATGGTTTTTCCTGCACTAACAGTTTTTCCAAGTACGTCACAGGTGAGAAATAACAGAAGTTAACTGCACATGTTCAGACATATATTACCTGCCTCTGGGGAAGAAGTCTTGCGTGAGCATATGAATCACCCCCCCACCCCGACCGCCCCCACGCTCATTGACTCAGGCTGCCAGACAGAGAGCTTGCTCGACTTGGTTACTCAATTCAGCAAGCAGAGGTCTGCCTTACTGTAGTGCTCAGGGCCCAGCATGATTCAGCTCTTGCTAAACTGCACCCTCTTTTCTTGTCACCATCCCAGCTTCAGTTTCCTGTGTGGCTGTCCGTGACTTTGTTAGACTTTTCCGTAAGAATTTTATTGTGATACTTATGGGAAATTCTAACACCACACTCCCAATATAGTCACACTGAGCATCTTAGCCCCCACAGATATGGTATTTTTTCTCTGGACTCCAGGATTTTACACCGTTGCTCCCTCTTTATTGTATATCCTTACTGCCTTAAAGTCCCCCAATATGGAAAACTCCTTCTAATTTTTCAAGTGTCAACTTTGATGTTTTATCCTCTTAAAATCAAAAGGAAAAAAAAACCTTTCTACTACCCTAGACTTGGCCAAATACTCTGCTATGTTCTCCCCATGACTCTTAGCTTATCTTGCTAATGGTATTCATCACTACATAAAATTGAGTGATATAATTTTGAACTCCTCAAATTCAGGCTCCAAAAGAACTAGGGAAGATGCTAAATATTATTCACCATTGTAGTCAGGATCTTGACATAGCACCTGACATTTGGCAAGCATTCAAATTTTTTTGAAAGAATGAGTAATTTCTGTGTTGAAATAAGTATTCTTTTGGCTACCTTGTAAAAAGTCAAATTGTTGATTTGAATGTGGTTAGACATAGTTCTAAGATACGGACTTCTTTTGGAATTCTTTCTCTTGAATTTATAATAGAATTGTAGGGCCCTGCATCTGTCAAAACAGAATAAGTCATATTTGCATTAACAAACAATGCCAAAATTCAGTGTCTTGAAATATCAATGATTTCTTATTCGCTGCTATAGTATGAATATTTGTATCACTCTGAAATTTATGTGTTGAAACCTAATCCCTAATGTGAGGCTATTTGGAGTTGGGACTTTGAGAGGTGTTTAGGTCATAAGGGCAGAACCAGGGGGATTCCTTGCCCCCTTTACTATAGCAAGAAGGCCCTGACTATGAGGAAGTGATCTTACCAGACACTGAATCTGCCAGTGCCTTGATCTTGGACTCCCCAACTTCCAGAACTGTAAAAAATAAATGTTGTTCATAAAACAACCAATTTATGGCATTTTGTTATAGCAACCAGAATGGTCTAAGACATCACACTACATGTGAATAAAATTACATGGAGAGAGTATTTATAGAATGAGAACAGAATTCTGAAAATAGAGTTTTCAAAACATTTAACAAATAAAATAAGAAAATTACATGATGATAATAATTTATATAAGTTTCTGTCACACCAAAATGCATTTATGTACACCTACATGAACAAAATTAAAGTTAA
>NW_012148841.1:389865-391449 GCF_000956105.1 Propithecus coquereli | reverse complement strand
ATACCTAAAAGCATGTTGTACATAATGAATTCAAAGCCCTTTATATCAGATCATGGCTTCTGTGTCCAACACTATCTCCTCATCAATCCCCCTCTCTTCCCTCCAGTTTCAAGCATATATTATGCATCCTTAAATCTCCTTGTCTTTGCCATCTCTATCTGAAATGCTGCACCATTTTGTCACATTAATACTTATAAGGCCTTTCTTCGTAGATTTATTTAATTATTTATTGTCTGTCTCCCCCCACTAGCTAGTAAAATCCCTAGTGGTAGGGCCATTCATTGGCATTTATCAAGACCGTGGTACATTTTTCTGGTAAATAGAATGTAATCAATAAATATTTTTAATATCCATAATTGAATGACATGTGTCTACTTTCCTATAATGTGAAGCCAAATAATCTAAATATGTAACAGATAACGCATAGTCCATGCAGAGGAACTGCAGAGGGTGGATTTATTGTTCTCCTGGGGTGAGGGGTAGTTTTAGGAAAAGCTTAACTGAATTGGGGGCAAGTTAGGGTTGAATTTATGATTGAAGACTGGAGATTTTGTCCATTGGCAAGTACTGACTGAGATTCCTAGTTTTAATTCTCTTTGTCTACCTCTCTGCGTTCTTACTCTCAAAATGGAGCGTGTGATAAATGTCTTTATTTCATTTTATGGTTTTTTACTATCTACACCTATTGTTCAAGAGCTCAATTTTATCTCAATTGGTAGTTTTGTCTTTTTTACATTTTTCTTTTATTACAACTAGTGTACTGGCATGACTGTTCTCCTTCATAGTGAATTTCTATTAGATTTCCATAATTGTCTTGGAATTTGTGCTCAGTATAAAAGGGAGTTGTCTTTTGGAAGCATCCCAGAACCTTTGACCTAAAATTTACAACATTTACTTAATGACACAAAAGACAACAAACAAAAGAACATTTTTGAATGACCCTAGAGACTTTCCCCATTAAATCTAATTTTAGATTGTTTCAGTTCCTGCTGTTGGAGGTCTTGGAAACTGCAGTTCACACAGTGCTATCAATTTTAAGGAGAAGGCAGTGGGAACATATGGGACCAAAGTTCTGTTTTTCATATTCTCCATATTAACCTCTCCCTTTAAAATTTAATTGGCATGAGAGGAAATAAACATTTTTTGTCTTCATTGTACAATGGGAGTGATATCCTCTTCCATTTCCCCAATGATAGATTCCAGATAGATTAAATTTTGTCTTTAACTGTAAAATTTAAATCAGGTTGACTCATAAGAGCAGCTTGAGAAATATTTTTACCAAGCAGAGGAAAGCTGTTTCTAAGATAGAGCCAAAAAGCCAACAGTACTCTAAGACTAATCCTAGGATTTACGATTCAACTTCGGAGTGAAATAGCTTGCCTCAAAGAACTATTTGACATTTCACCTGCAATTTAACCCAGAGGGGAAAAATAGTTATGAGAGGAAGACTTAGGATTCATAGAGCTTTATATAGCTATCAAAAACCTAGAACTGTGCTTCAGAATGTTTTCTGAATAATTATGAAGATGTAAAATTAGAAAAAAATAAACAGAATTATTAGAAACTCATTGCTTTTTCTGAGCC
>NW_012148841.1:388202-389815 GCF_000956105.1 Propithecus coquereli | reverse complement strand
TAAGTTTTAAAAATGTAATAGATACATTTTAAAATGTAGGCCAAGTATCCCTTTGTGAGAGACACAAGGTACTCCATAAATGAACTACCTTTATAAAAATGTGATTTTCAAGGTCCTTTTGACAAGTTGTGATGTGCCAACTATAAAGGACAGATAATCTGCTGGCAATTCCACCAAGCAAACCACATCCATATCAATCCAAGTAGGCAATGGTTGGGGCACCAAATATCTCATGTGGGAAGATTAATCACACTGTTTATGGAAAGCTCTTGGGTATGAAGGTTAAGTTGGAGGGGAGTCTTCTTATTTGAAGGGGCATCACGGTTGCTTCAGAATCCTATGACCAATTAATTTTCTACCTTAGATCTGAATCCACCTCAGATCTGTCATATTATTTAATTTGCCTTTATTCCTTTGTCCAGTTCCTTCCTTAACATGACTGTATCTAGTCTTAATTGTCCTGGATTCATCAACTCTGGGGCCCGTAAACACTGTTGAAATTATCTTTATAAACAAATGCAAATAATATTTATGAACATGCTCTTTAGCCTGTTTTCAAGAGCATAAAAAACATGTACCATGCAATCTGGTATCAGATATATCTTAGAAAAATATGAAGGGATCACATGAAAGAGAATATTTAATTAAATTTCAGAATTCTGTTTAGGATATCAAAGGATTCCAAAGTCTTAAGTTAGTTTATCTCCAATTAATCATGTACTCATATACATTGTTGTAAACAGATGAGAATGAAAATGTTTCCATTTTTGCTATCATTTACTATACTATTCCATAAGTAATTTTGAAATTTTTGCAAAGGAATTTTAAGTTGTTTATTTATATCCTTTTTAATAGTCCTTAAAATAAACTTTCTTGCATTTTATTCTCTTATTAGGCAATAGAAGTGTAGAGGAGAATTATTATTGGACTGATAAGAATCTCTAAAAGAATTTTTTTCCTTGACTCAGTCTGCAATTTGCCTATAGCCTAATTTCTCTAAGGCTTTAGCTTATTGACTCATCTTGATAACCAGCCAAAAGGAAATTCAGGGCAGGCACAAAGTGAAAAGTCACAGTCAATGTTTTCTTCACTTCTGGGAACGCCTTTCTGGGTACCAAGTTATTCTTGATTTGTTTTAGCTAAAAGTCCCACCTAGGAAAAGTTATAGGGTGGAAAATTTGGAGGTTTGGGGTTTTGAAATTTTTGAAACCCACTTTGTCTTTACAAGGCTCTCGTTGCTGTTAGAAACTTCCCTTTCCTTACCTCCTCCTCCCTCCCACTGGATTCTGATAATCTTCCTCCTTAGCTTCTGCAAGAACAAATTGTGGAAGTCAGGGAACTTAACTCGAAGATCCTTCTGAGCAGGAAACGTGTTTTATTAATCTTTTCAATGTTTGTCTCCCCTAGAGTCCTTGAGGCAGAGCCTTAACACATATTTATCAACTATCTGACTGCCTTACTAACTTAATGTCATTGTCAATGAGAAAACAAATGAATGAATAATCATTGCTACTGTTACAAATAATTTCATACATTGCTTCCCACCTTATTCTTTCAAGTTATTTTAGGAGGACAGTCATTCTTTCAAAATGTAACCTCAATATCATTATCAT
>NW_012148841.1:376381-377727 GCF_000956105.1 Propithecus coquereli | reverse complement strand
CAAAAAATCTACAAATCAGGAAAAAAAATTTGAGAAAATCTCTTTTGAGCACTAATTTTCATTTTTGATAGAATAGAAAATACCTACTTACCTAAGTTGAGAGACCTTTCTGCCTCTTTAATTAACAAGTTGTAAACATGTAATTACTGGGATAAAAATCAAGAGGAAAAGTCACCCTGCTACTTCCTGCCTTTCAAACAGGAATATAGGCAGACTTTCTGTTCTCTTCCTGTTCACTCAGAATTAGCCTCCATCCCACTGGCCCAGAGATAACCTTTTGTGATAATAAGTTTCTCCAGTGAGAATAAATTAATACTTTCTCCTGCAGAGACCAAGTTGCTATAGAAATAGGGGCTACTTGTATTGATATTTCTCAAGATACTACTCTAAAATGATTACTTTAAATAGTTCAATGTTTTAAATGTGGTAAGCAAGCTATCAGGACATATAACTTATATATAATGTATAATACATCTAGAAATCAATATGGTTCTATAATATAATAAGGTGTCTCTTTCTTGCTTTTACCAACTCTGTGCCACAAATCCTTGAATGAATTCATCAGATCAAGTTGACACAACGTGACTAACCTAGGAATAATTGAAGAAGTCAATTATTTGTTCAGGATGACTGAACACTTAGTTTGAAATAAGAAATGTATAGAATTAACTTAGGAATATTTTTCATTCATATCAAAATACCATGAAGAAAGTTCTAATTCAACTTTCAGGTGCTCGTCTCTCAGGGATAACTTTTATTTATAAGACAAAATATATACTTCTATAACTTAGTAATTCATCTAAACATTTCTTTTCCTATGCATCCACATCTCTTCTTTTCAGCCAGTTTCATTTCCAGTAAACACTTTTTATTTTGTTTGATATACCAAATTTTATGACCTTCAATTCTCCAGGTATGACTCAAGAGTCCTATGACATGCAAGTGTTTAAACATGTGATCAGTGTGCCTATTGAGTTTTGGGGGTAAATGAATGTCCATTTCACTTGACTGAAAACTCAGATTCAAGTCTCAAGAGATACTTTTTGGACATAAAAAGTAATTCAGTAGGGAGTAATAATAAGCATGAATGTTTTTTCATTTCTCTAGAAAATTGTCAATAATTTATGGAAAATTTTCATTTTCCTTTCCAAATTTTTCACTAGTTTCTCATGCTGGAAAATATTTCCTGATGTTGTTTTATTTTTGCTTTTGCCATTATTTATGATTATTTTTATTTATCTTCACTAATTCTTTATGATGCCTATTCTACTCATGGACAACGTGTGCTAGATGAGTATCTCTTTTTAAAATTCAATTAAATATGCAAATTTTTAGAGTTTATTATC
>NW_012148841.1:374033-375835 GCF_000956105.1 Propithecus coquereli | reverse complement strand
ATCAGGATAAGGTCATTCAGGGACTGTGAAGGAACAAGGCATTTAGGAGAATAGGGGACAAAATGGAAACCAAGGTTATTTTATAGCTGGTATCTGATCATATAAACACCAAGCTCAAGAATGTGTGTACATAGAGGAATGTTGGGGATAGAAGGAATCTAACTTATTTCGTGTAAAACACTATGCAGCATCCTCCTCTCAGCTATCTTATTTCATATGTTTTGGACCTTTTCTTTTTTTTCCTTTTTTAAAATTTTAATAGATTTAGGGTACAAATTGAATTCTGTTACATATATATACTGTATAGTGGGCTTTTGGTTACCCATTCCCCAAGTAGTGTACATTGTACTCCCTAGGTACTTTTTCATTTCTAAGTCCTCCTACTTTTCAATGTCTCCAATGTCCATTATACCATTTTGTGTACCTTTATGAAGCCATTGTTTTGCTTCCATTTATAAGTGAGAACATGTGGCTTTTTTTTTCTGTTCCTGAGATACTTCACTTAGGATAATGGTCTGCAGTTCAATCTAAGTTGCTGCAAAATACATTATTTCCTTCTTTCTCATTGCTGAGTAGTAATCCATGGGGGAAATACACACACACACACACACACACACACACACACCACATTTTCTTAACCCACTTGTCAGTTGATGAACGCTTAGTTTGAGTCCATATCTTTGCAATTGTGAATTGTGCTGCAGTAAACATATGAGTGCAGTTTTCATTTGGATATAATGATTTCTTTTCCTGTGGGTGGATACTCAGTAGTGGAATTGCAAGATTGAATGGTAGATCTATTTTTGGTTCTTTGAAAAGAACTAAATCCATACCGATCTCCATAGAGGTTTACTAATTTACATTCCCACCAACAGCGTATAAGTGTTCTCTTTACATTGCATCTGTGCCAACATCTATTGTTTTGTGACTTTTTAGTAATGGCCATTCTAATTGAAGTAAGATGGTATCTCATTGTGGTCTTAATTTGCATTTATCAGATACTTAGTGATGTTGAGCTTTTTTTTATATATATTTGTTGGCTATTTTCTTATGAAAAATGCCTGTTCATGATATTTGCCCACTTTTTAATAGGATTGTTTGTTTTTTTCTTGCCAAGTTGTTTGAATTCCTTGTAGATTATGGATATTAGTCCTTTGTCGGACACACAGTGTGCAAATATTTTCTCCCATTCTGTAGATTGTCTATTTAACTATTTTATTATTTGTTTTGCTGTGTAGAAAGTTTTTACTTTAAGTCCCATTCTTCTATTTTGGTTTTTATTGCATTTGCTTTTGGGATGTTAGTCATAAATTCTTTGGCCAAATCAATTTCCAGAAGAGTTTTTATGGTTTCAGGTCATAAAACTAAAGTCTTTAATCCACCTTGAATTAATTTTTGTATATGGTGAGAGATAGGGATCCTGTTTCATTCTTCTGCATATAATATTCAATTTTCCCAGCACTCATTTATTGAATCGTGTGTCCTTTACTCTGTTTTGTCTGCTGTGTTAAAAATTAGTTGGTTTTAAGCATATGGCCTTATTTCTGAGGTCTCCATTGTGTTCCATTAATCTACGCGTCAACTTTTATGCTACTATCATGCTGGTTTGGTTACTATTACCTTGTTGTATAATCTGAAGTCAGGTAATGTGATGCTTCTAGTTTTGTTCTTTTTTCTTAGGATTGCTTTGGCTATTCAAGCTCTTTTTTGGTTCCATATAAATTGGAAATTGTATTGATTTTTAAAATTTTGTAAGACTTTTTTTGTGGACTACAATATGATCTATCTTGGAGAATGTTCTA
>NW_012148841.1:371533-371878 GCF_000956105.1 Propithecus coquereli | reverse complement strand
AGACTTAGTTTTACCTTGCAAAGAAATGTTAAAATCATTTTGAATTGACATGATATCACACAGAAATGCTACATTCCTATAGAAATCTTCTTTCAATAATTCACATTGCTGATTCTGTTCTTCATAAAATTTAACTATCTGTTTTCACAGAGATAAAAGTTTGGCTAACACCTGTCCCTGCGATAGCCAATGCACTTTAGAATGATATGGTGAATCCACACTGAATACCTCATTGTTTAACTTTAACATGTTATGAAACTGATGATTCTGTGTTGCATTTGCATGAATATAATTAACTATACTTATAACTTGCTGCAAAGCATCACTTGAAATAGTAGCTATAGC
>NW_012148841.1:342782-369731 GCF_000956105.1 Propithecus coquereli | reverse complement strand
GTTCTGTAAAATTTGGATTCAGTCAAAAGGCTGCACTTAAGGACCTAGAAGACCACACGTGGCCTTAACGCTGCAGGTTTCCCAACCCTGGTCTAGTTTATTCTTGGAGCTTTAGAATATGTTTTGTATTTACTTAAATGAATCTTTCAACTCCAGAATTTCTGGTTGGTTTTTATTTATAATATCTATCTCCTTGGTAAATTTCTCATTCATACCCTGAATTGATTTTCTGATTTCTTTGTATTGGTTTTCAGATTTCCCTTGTATTTTGTTGGACTTCATTAGAGTCAATATTTGGAATTCTTTATCTGACATTATGAGGAATTCTTTTTGATTGAGATATGTTGGTGGACAATTGTTGTGGTACTTTTGTGGTGTCAAATTTCCTGCTTTTTTATGTTTCCTGTGTCTTTCTGTTGATCTACATATCTGATGTAGTACCTGAATGTCTAGAATAAAGAATACATTTACCAGCTCCTGTTGCAGACATGTGTGAACATGTGACAAAATTCTGGCCAGTGGGAAGGAGGTGAAATGCTCAGTGTAGTGTCCAAGGAATGTCATTAAAGAACAAAGTTAGGCTCTTCTTCCATACCTCCTATCCAACAGGCAGTGTCAGACTCACAAAAAATAAACATCAACAAAACCCAAATATATGCCACTGTTATTGTTTTCTTTATATCTTTAAAGTGTTTTGGTTTTGTGGCGCCATCTATTAAGTTAAAAATATCCCCATGTCATATTGAGTAATAGGCATGATTAGACCATTGGAAGAGTGATTTTTTCAGCTGTAGTTTCAACGTTTAGAGTAAAAGATAAGCATTATGCTGTGGGTCAGTATCAAGTAGATAAGATTGAGTCAAGAGTATGGCAATATAAAAGGCTGGATAAATTGTGAATCATAATCACAATGTCCTCCTGTAGGTATAAGGTAAGATATAAAAATGAACATCCTGACAGTGGGTTAGATTTCAGGCTGTCAAAAATTATAGCAGTGATGCAACTGCATAAAGATTGAAGAAAATAGTGAAGTTCAGGAAAGATCAAGGAAAGGGGTTTAGATCTTAAAAACATGAAGTTGAGCTGGAACCCCATTATCAACAAAGAGGCTTGAGGCAGGGCCAATGGATATATGTAATGGGGACCCTTTACATCATTGAAGAAAAGAGCCTGAGTTGAAAGGAGGGAGAAAGCAGAGGCAGTTGAGTTATGAGTGATTGGTGAACATTTCATTACTCCCTGGAAAGCTTATTTACTGAGTCCTTATCTCCTAAACACCTGGTAGGAGTTAGCAGAAAGAGGGGTCAGGTAGGCACCTTCAATATTAGTAGTATACTTTTAGTAAATATAGCTTTACAGCCTCCAAATGAAGAGTGTGAAATATGTCATGTTTCTATGCCTTCTTTATGTTAACTCAAATTAGATTCTGAATATCCAACCCCTGAGCTGGAGGTTAATTCAATTTATGTTATCATGGAGGTTTTCTTCTTCCCTGTCCAGGTCATGGATAAGTCCTATAGTTTTAATCTATGCAAAGAGCTCTCCCCTGTGGAAGCCTTTCTCAACCAGTTCCTCGTGTGATCCACAGAACATTTCTCCCAAGGATAGCGCATAGGAAATGCCATTCTAGGTGCATAAGAAAGAAGCTGCTTTATATTATTCAGTCATAAGAAATGACAGTGATCTAGAACCTCTTATGCTTTCCTGGATTAAACTTAAGCCCATTATCCAAAGTGAGGCACCACAAGAGCGGAAGAATGAGCTCCACTTGTACTCGCCATCAAATTGGTACTAACTGATCAACACTAGGGTGATCACATGGCAGACATACTCTCCAGGGATTAGGGGAATTTGGGGGGTAAATCTGCAACTAAAGGACACGGGGAGCACTTTGTGGGGGGAAGGGCATGCCTTTAACCCGCACTTGGGTGAGGCAAAGACATAAAGTGTAACCCTAATGTTTGTACCCTCACAATACCCTGAAATAAAATAAAAAAAAAGAAAAAAAGAAGCTGCTTTATTTCACACAATGGATGACTGAGGGTATTAAGGCTTGATTCTCTTGTGGAACCTCAGGCGAGAAAGACTATAAGGGATCTGTGGTTTCTTCCTATAAATCACACTATATGCACACAGGCCAAGGGCTTCACATCAGTGGAAGACCCAAGGCCATGCTTTTGTGTTTTGAATCAGGTTCCACCATCTTGGTAGCCTGCTCTAGGAAGCCTGACATAGTATGTTCTCTCTGGCTTTCCAAAATTCCTCAGTAACATTCAGAGACTTTTAACTGCCCAAGTGATACGGTCTGAGGCTATGATTATAAAATCACTTCCATCTATGCCTGACTCCCTCTACACATCAGGGTGAGCCACCACTACTGCCTCCTTGTGTCTTTTATCCTCTATTCCTTCTACCTTATTAGTGGGAACCCTGGACTTCTGTCACCTTACCAGTCTCAATATCTCCTTCCTAGAACCTGGAAATCTTTACCATGATTCTCACCCTTAAAAATACTCTATTCTTTCTCTATTTTACTCCAGGTCATTAGCATCAGTTGGCCTTTACAAAAGACAGCGAAGAGCGGTTGGCTTCAGGTAGCTTTTGTTTTTATACCATAAAATTGCATATTTGTGACAAGGAAATGCAAAGGCCTTGGTTATCTACTTGAAAGGGGTATAAGAGGAAGTAAAAAAGAATAAATGCAAATTAACATCTCAGCAAAATCTTTTGCAACAAAATTTGGAAGTTTGTATGGGCAAGGAAAGGAGAGAATATCTTATTTTCTGACCTACTGAGAGACCAGGCCAGGCATGGGCCCAGGTTCTTGGGTCTGTGGGGACAGTGCAGGGATTTCTAAGAGTTCCTACATTACTATGCCTGGTGCTAGAGGTAAAATAACAGAATATCAGCCCAGGTGATTTACAAGGCCAACAAATTATAATGTGTCTGAGTTTAAGGATTAAAACTGGTGCTCTTAAGAGAAGAATTTTGAGTTTAGGAACCAAGTAAATGGATGTCAGAATGATGTAGTTGTGTGTATCAAGAAAGTTTCAGATATAGGTTAATGATTAAGGCTGGATTATACATACTTTCCGATTTTCCCCAGTAATCCTGATGAAGGCAACATTCCCATTTTTCATTTTCATAATTAATAAAAAGCCCACAATGACAGGAGCTCACCATACATTGGTATTGTTGTCTTGCTTTCACAAGGTTCATAAAAACAAGTGAGTCCATTTGGTTGGAATGTAGGCCCCTGGCACCAGGTACATCATATGGTTGTCCTTGAGATGTAGGCCCTCTACTTTCTGACGGGCCTCATGCTTATCTGAGGGTCCTACAACAAGGGCAGGGTGGATATGTTAATGGAGTAGGGAACTACACTTGATGCTAACAACTAAATTCAGAAATGAACTAGTGGGTATCAACCATGTAGGTGTTAATGGAGTTGTGAGTCCTACATGGGACACACCAAAGTGTAAGGAAGATCTAGCTGGTAGATACCAGTCTCTAGGCTTGCTCACTCATGTGAGTCTAACACTGGTCCCTGCCACCAACTGCCACGAGAAACACTCACGAGGGCTTTGAATGGTATTCATTGGATCAAATCAAATATTCTAATTGAAGTGGTCTATGTAAAGCTTTCATATCTGGCCCAAATAGGTAATCGACATTCTTATATTCGGCACAAGAATGTTTTACGGGATGTGCTCAGCAGCCACCCAAGGCCCAGTTAGGAGAAAATAAGTTCAAGGTCTTTAGTTCATTCAAAGCGGTTTTTGTAGTAAAGAATCTAATGCCTACAAGGATTCATGAATACAAAATTACGGATCCAAGTACTCAAAACTAGGGTACCAAAGTAAAAGCAACATCAGCAGCAAGGCCAACCACAGAGGCAGTGTGATTGCTGCCTGATCCCAAACATGAGATACTCCCACAACCTAGAGAAATGAGCCAGCCCAGTCCAGTGTCTTAGAAGGGGCTGAGCCTCTGATGAAAAAGGTGGCCCCACCTACAAATGCTAGGGGAACGCAGTGTCTGAGAACCAAGGGAACCACTCTTGTCACCTACAATTATTTCAAAAAGGATGAAGAATATCACTTGGAGCTTAGCAGTGTCGATACGCCAATTTAAAAATAGGTTTGTCTTACATCAAAAATATCTGGATTCCAAAAGGAATGTGATTTTACTTTTAATCAAAAAAAATTGACAGCAAAGAGAAACACACATGTACTTACATACATAGCTATGCTCTGATAATGAATTCCTTGAAAAGATTTTTGTTCCTATCTAAATAGGAAGTTGATAACCTTACTCTTTGAAAACTGACTTATGCTGCTGCAGCACACATATTCAACCACTTGACAAACAAAGCTTCTTGTATTTTTCTTTTTGTAGGAATTGGGATTTGGAATTTTTAAATGAAGGCTCACCATAATCCCCAGGGTTGGCATCATTCCTGTCATTCCATTCAGATCATCTCTTATAAAATTTGTTATTGTTGCTAAATGTGTGGTGTTTGTGTAACTGTTTCTACGATGTGGTTTTTGTTGAGGCTTTTTGAAGGGGTAGGTTTCGCTTGCATTGATCTTTCTAATGTGAGGAGTTGTACGGAGGAGTGACTCACTAGTCAGAAGGGTTTACTGCAGAATAGGATTACAGTGAGAACAATGCAACATCTGAATTAATAACTAAGAGATTGGAGTCTGTTTCCAGAATATGAAAAAAACTACTGGTCTTGAAGCCAGAAAAAAAGAAGTCCCTTTAATGATATACAAAAAGGTTAAAAAACAGGGTTATAGAGGAGAAATGGTTGAGATAGGATTTAATAAACAAAGAACTTAATTTATTGAAACAAAGGAAAATACAGAGGGTGGATTTAAGTTGCTTTTATTACTTCTACTGTGTTTTTCTCAATGTTAAATATTCTTTAATTCTAGTAAGTGTGTGTTTTATGTACTCACAAGTAACTTTTGTTATTGGATTGAACTCTTAGAGACCCTCTATTTTCTAAGGAATGATTTATACGTTTTAACAGTTTTAATTTGGAATACTAAAAACAGTATCTAGCATGACTTATTGTACAGAATGACCACCAATGAATATTTATCATATGAAGAGGCCTGAGTTCAATAATATTCATATTGAAAAGCAGAATGTAAACATGCCGTCATGCCATTCTCTACAAATAATGCTTTGGAGTGCAAAGAGTCTTTAATGTCTTGGCATTAGTCCTACTCATTCTTTTAGGCTCAGCTCCCAAGTGTTGCTTCCTAAAAGATGCCTTCCTGGGCCCCATAAAACTTGGATATTCCCATCCTTAATGCTCCCTGTGTGTATTTTTGTCCCTTCACTTGTTATGCTATTTCGTGTTAATGCTGCTCCCTCTCTGTGCCTGTGTTTTTCACCAGACTGTGAACTTCTTAAGGGCTAAGAATATAGATTATAATTCTTGCATCCTCCATGCTTGGAATGTAGAATGTGCTTTGTAAGTATTTCTGGAATAAATGGATACATGAGATATTGTCTATTTTGCTAGATGACTATGATTCTACATCTGTATGATAGGAAAAAAATGTGGCTGTGTAAACATCAAAGCACTGCACAAGATGGGGTCATAACTTCCTGATCTTAATGTAGTCGTTACATTATTTATTACAGAATTTCATATATGTTCTAACATTTCTATCAAATGACTTTTATAGAAGATAAATTTATCCAGTGTAAATGTCTAGGGAGATAATTTATAAGGGTCTGGAATTCTCAGAACATTGTTTTTGAGAATTTGCGGTTGTATTCACTTAATTAACCACATTTAAAAGTTCAGTTTAAAAGATAATAATTGAAGTGATATACAACATGATCTAAAGATTTCGAAAGAGCCTCATCGAATAATGATGTTAAAGTTATTTAAAATGGCTTTAGCCCATCAAAATACATCTACAGATAAAAATAATTTTCAAGTTCTTCCAAATATAGCAGAATAATTCAGTCACCCATGAAGAACATCTGACTTTTGAATTAACTAGGTTCCATTCAAATAGAAAACATTCCAAAATATGTGAGTCTTGGATAGTATGGGTTAAAATAAAGAAAATATGAGTGATGTGTAACTTTCAAAGAGTGACTGACTCTCTTGGTTAACAGAAAGTAGTTAGAATCAAATTTAAACAATACAAAATTAATTTACCCCCTTCAAATCAAGGGTATGTAATTTGAAACATGTTACTAGAAACTGTGAGGCAAATGTCTAATTGTCATTAGAGTAGCCCTGTGGCCTACCCCTGTTCCTGCCTTGCCTCCTTTCCCACTCAGACCTCAAAGAAAGGTCACTGAATTTGGGCCTGGGCTGCATCAGGCTTTGGATATTAGACAAGCCAAGAAAACCTGACTGTGGAGGGTATAGTGACATTGTGTCTTCTGTGTGCTAATTTTCCTTCTCTGCACCAGAACCCCAGCTCTGTAGACTTTCCTGCTTTCAAATCTTATCTTACCAGCCTCTTCCTCCATAGCCCTCTTTGACCACCTCCCTTTGCTGTCAATACCTGGTCTTAGTTCCATTTGTTTTATTTCGAATTGAGCACTAATTAGCACAGGGCTAATGTACAACATGGCTTTAGCTATGAAATGAAAAGAACCCTTTCTCAAAGTAAAACCAAGCTTTCAGATACTAATGTCCTTATGGTCCATGATTAAGTTCTGTCTATCATAAATATTAAATAATCAGCGTAAGTGCATTTTTTTTTTCAAAAGAGGGGGCAAATGGCAACAACTCAAGAGCTTTTGGCAATGGGAGATGAGAAAGGCCAATTCTAAAATAAAGGAATTTCACAAAAACGGGAGGCCAGGAAATCAAAATAGACTTCCACATACATCAGATTTTTGCATAGGAAGTACCCTGGGTGTTTTAGTTTTGCAAGGGTTTCACCCTGGGTGTTCACAGCTGTTCTGAGCTTCTGCTTAGTGCCAGGTTTTATAACAGGAACTGGGACATGCCACAGTGAAGACAAGGTTACAGGATTGGCAGGGCAAATATGTTTATTTCCATTTAACAGAAAGGAAAACTGAGGTCAGAGAGCCTTTCCACGTGACTTTCCTGAAGGTCTTTGGGATAATCTTGACAAAACTGCATCAGGAAAAAAGTCTTGTCATTTGTGACAACATGGATGAACCCGGAGGGCATTATATTAAGTGAAATAAGCCAAACACAGAAAGACAAATACTACATGATCTCATTTATTTGTAGAATCTAAAAAAGTTGAACTCATGGAAGTAGATAGCAGAAAGGTGCTTATTAGGGGATAGGGGAAGGGGGTTTGGGGATGTATTGGTTCAAGGGTACAAAGGCCCACTTAAACATGAGGAATAAGTTTGGGAGAGCTATTGTAGATCTATTATAGATCATGGTAAATATAGTAAAAATAATGTATATTAGAAAGTTGCTAAGAGAGTAGATTTTAAATGTTCTCACCACAAAAAATTGACAAGCATATGAACTGGTAGGTATGTTAATTAGCTTGATTTAATCACTCCACAATGTATATATTATCAAATCATCATGTTGTACCCACAGACATATACAACAAAATATTAATAAACATTTCACAATATGAAAAAGGATCCAGGTCTCCTCACTGCTCTTCATTAAGACCATAGCTACTAATTTCGACTTTTAGCCATACGATTTTTAATAAGACATTGTCATGTTTCTTCCATCCTGTACTCATTTCCTCTTCACTTCGGTTACTGCAGTATTGTTCTTCACCATTTTTCTGTCCTCTCCTCTACTTCCCAAGTACCTTTTGCTCTTTGCCATTGTTATTGCATATGTTGCTCCATCATTTTAAATATGTAGATTTAAAATACAGAAATTTCCATGACAATCTCTGCCCTAAGCATGTTGGCCAAGATTTCAGGAAGGCAGGAGATGTGCCAGCATATTGCATAAACATCTTGATCATGTAATCAGACACTGTGGTACAGGACAAAAAATGAACTGGGGGAGCAAAGCAAAGGGGAAAGGGAGAAAAACACAGAACAGCTACCACATTGCACTAGAAGCAGAGCAGGCTAGTAGGTTCTTAGGCAACAACATTGTTATAAAGAGTTTGCTGCTAGAAAGAGGTGTCAGTAAAACTCAAAATCTAATTATGTGAAGAGTTATTAGGCCACTTGATCCATGATCAAAGGCAAGACATAGAAATGTCTTTTGCAACACAGAGCATGCACCCTGGACTTAGGATCTCCCTAGAGGACTTGGCATACACAGAGCTGCCGTGAGAGGTCTGGTTTACTCACTGATATTGTTTGTACCTCACTTTTCTCTGAAATTTGTTGCAGGTTTTTTTCCAAAGGATTGTAGGAGAATTGAGAAAATTCTTAGAATGTTCTTTCATGCAATCTCTGAAGTGTCACTTGTTTTAAAAATTTGTAAGGAAAGGAGTTCCCCTCCATGCTGGATTTTTCCTATTTCAGGCACCATTGTCTTCTGTTCATCTTCAAAATCATTTTCAAATTTCTTTACATACTTGGCAAAAAGCGAACGATCAGTATACTCTGATTTTGTATACAGTAAAAGTTAGAAAATGATCGTGGTAAAGGATACTTGAAAAAGGCACTAACATTTCTAGCTCTCTCTTGTAAAAGAGCCTCAAGATTATGATATTTTAAAAAATCATCTTGTTTAAATTCTGCTCTTAGTAACTTTAATGTTACCAGTTATTTGTACCCACAACTTTGTAAATAGTGTTACAAAAAGAAACATTCTGGGAGTGGGATATATAAAAGATCTCTGGATGTAGGAGAATTTAGGATACGAGCTCATTCTATTTATTCACTGCTTGATGTCTCTAGGGAGGAAATGTATTCTCTTTTCATTATAGGATCTTCCACGTAGAAAACATTTGTTCTTAAGCTTGGGGCTTGAAACTGGTTTTTATTCAAGGCTGTATAAATCCTGGAGTTGGTAGACAATTTTAGAGAGGAAGGTACAAAAAGGAAAAAAGGAGGCAAAGTTTATAAAGGCAATGATTTGAAATGTTTTTTTAAAATAAATCCTTAAGTAATCTACAATTGTACAATCAACTCCCTCAAAATGGAATGAATACTAATTTTAAACTGAATTAGTACTCATAAAGTAGCCATAAAAATAATAGAAAGAATATTGTTTGTGAGACAATGCCAGTTCTATTTCTTATACTAACATAAGTAAATAAACATTTGTATTTTTATTGCTTATACTATTACATAAACTAAGAATGTAAATATAACTCTAGTAGGTAACCTAAAGTGATATTTCCTGGGAAAAATATTCAAACCATAGCCTTCATATTGTGCTTCTAGTCATAATTTTCAATTTTTAAATATTAATGCTTTTTTGTTTTTTTCTGAACATGATCCTTATATATAATTAGGGAAATAATTAAAATTGAAAAATATGTATATAATGTTGTTTTATTCCACTACATAAGGGTGATCACTCTGAAGCCTTCTGGTGACAAGGATATTTCTTATTGCTTGAGAGTTGCACATTACGAAGGGCAACTGTCGCATAGAATCAAAAGGAAATTTAGTGAGTATGATTATGTTAGAATTAACATAATCATACTCACTAAATTCATCATGCCAATTTCATTTTCCTCATGCATTTAGGCTTTACCTTTACTGGATTCCCTTGTTTTTTTGATTGGGGAAGCATTTTTCTAACATTCTAAATACCTATTATTATGTTGCATTTTGTCTACTATTCCCAGATATTATGATAGCAAATATCTACAGAGAATAGTAAAAAACTTTCAAAAGATTTCAGGCCTTTTGTGCATCTCAATTTCAAATTTATATAGTAATGAGTCCAAGGCAAGTTTACAATCTATACAATCTAATCTCCAAGGGCCCAGGATTGTGACATCTCTTGTTCATAGATGAGAAAATGTGTTTCTTGGCCTTAAAAAGTTTGGTCGAAACAACCGAGTACTGAGAAGTTATCTGAGTGACAGTATATTTAGAAAATATAGATTCATAGGTGATCCATTATTTTTCATAACTGAAGTTGTAAAAATAAAAACAACTGGCTAACTGGATAAGGAAGGATGTTATCATCAAACTAAATATTGACATTTGGTGTCAATTGGTCTGGCAGCAAGGATAGAGAATAATACTTGTCTGATAAGATAGAATTCTCATCCAGTTGATAATCTGCCCTGTAGTGTTCTTCATATGAGTAATTTAATGAGGCTTAAATGAGACGGTTAATGCATTAGCTCTGTAAGGTGAAATGTAGGAGTAGAAGTAGGAGTAGGAATAGTACAAGAGTGGTATAAATTGCACATTGAGTGAACACAACCCTAAATGGTGCCTTGGAGATAGAAACTCAGGGTAGTGTAAAGACCAGGAGTCAGTGATGGAGTTGGCCTCTAATGGCTGTGGAACTTTGAGCAAATCATTTAGCTTTTCTCATCTGCCATATGTGTGGCTTGAGTTAGCTCTACTAATCTGCATTCACTTTGAGTTAACTACTTTATGCATATGTGTCAGCAATTCTGATTTTCAAAATCATGACAAATCAGAAGTTTTCTCAAAGTCAGCCTTAGTCTAGAGAGTCTAAACCCAAGAAGCCATAATAAAGAGCTTGACATTGGAGAGAATGGTGAGATCTAAAGATAAAGATAGTTTACCTTGATTTTAAAGTCATTTTAAATGAGCTAGATGTTAGTCTCTGAACCAACTATAGCCTCTGTGTAGATCTTTATCCACATACAATCCAACAAGGTGAACCAAGACATCTGGAGATGTGCAAAAGAAAATCCTTGTACTTGACGGAGACTCACTGTTCATGATTCTGCTAGGATAGAGAGGGTCAGAGTTCAATAAAACTGTTGATTGATAATTGATTATTCCATTAAAGTATTGATGAATATATGCATTCAAAATTATTATTGATCACCTGCTATGCTCTAAACAGCGATGACTGAAAAGTCACAATCACTTCCCTTCAGAAGCTTCTACTTTAGTGGATAATGGTAATTAATAACACAAGGCAGTATTTGTTAATTTCTGAATGAGCATCACTGATAGTAAATTCTCCAGGAGTTTATAAAAAGAAACCATCCCTCTGGATGGAGGAGTTCATAAAATCTTTATGCTCCCTGACAGTAATCTGTCAATCTTTCATGAATAACTAAATGCTTAACTTAATGTAGTTTATTCCCCAAGGAGAATAGGCTGGTATTCATGAAGAATTCCTTTTGTCTCAATTTTTGCTATAAGCAATTTATTCATTTTTTTTGTATTTTATAAAATGGCTGAAAATAGCAACAAATATAGATGGAGACACTAGTAATGTAATTTCCTAATAATTTATACCATTTAAAAACATATATATTTAAAGCTATGCTGCAAAACTACTAGAAGTTTCTATAATATGATTGTAAACCTTAAAATACTTTCTCAAAAAGGAAACTTCGAAGATTCAAAGAACAATAGAAAAATATTAATCCTGCTGATAAACTAAATGAAGTAATGGTTTATTTATCTAGGATCTAGATTCTTGATGAAGGAAAAAGGAAGTTGCTTTGATATGCCTTGATTCAATCTCTTGTGCTGTAGTTGTGTAGATAATTCTAACATTCTATTAAGCCACCAAAATATTTAACTTAACTGTCCCCTCACTAAAGGAAACAATGATAGAAAAGCAGATAAGGCATATGTTTGTCAATTTGATAGCATAACAAAGTGACTGTAATCAAAAAATAAGTCAGGGTATACTTTAACTAAAAGAGTGGAACTGGAGTGTTCCTAACACAAAGAAATGTTAAATGCCTGAGGTGATGGATACTCCAATAACCATGATCATCCAGACAGAAAATCAACAAAGAAGCATCAGATTTAGATTGCACTCTAGATCAAATGCACCTAAAGGACATTTACAGAACATTCCATCTCACAGCTGCAGAATACACATTCTTCTCAACTTCACATAGGACATTCCCCAGGATAGATCATACGTTAGGCCACAAAACAGTTCTTAACAAATTTAAGAAAATCAAAATCCTATCAAGTATCTTTTCTGACCACAATGGTATAAAATTAGAACTCAATAACAGGAGGAACTTTGGAAACTTTACAAATACATGGAAATTAAACATGTATATTCCTGAACAACCAATGGGTTAATGAAGAAATTAAAATGGGAACTTAAAAATTTTTTTTTCTTTTTTTTTTATTTCAGCATATTATAGGGGTACAGATGTTTAGGTTACGTATGTTGCCCTTGGCCCCACCCCCCCAAGTCCGAGTTTCAAGCGTGTCCATCCCTCGGATGGTGCACATTGTACTCTTTGTGTATGCATATACCCGTCCCCTCTTCCCCCCTCCCCTCTGCCCGACATCCAATAGATGTTATTCTTATATGTACACTTATGTGTTGATCAGTTAACACCAATTTGATGGTGAGTACATGTGGTGCTTGTTTTTCCATTCTTGGGATACTTCACTTAGTAGAATGCGTTCCAACTCTAGGACGCAACAAAAAAGGAAAACTACAGACCAATATCCCTTATGAATATAGATGCAAAAATTCTCAACAAAATTCTAGCTAACCGAATCCAGGTGCTTATTAAAAAAATAATCCATCATGAGCAAGTGGGCTTCATCCCAGAGGTGCAGGGATGGTTCAACATACGCAAATCTATAAATGTAATTCACCACATAAACAGAAGCAAAAACAAAAACCATATGATTCTCTCAATAGATGCAGAAAAAGCATTTGACAAAATTCAACACCCTTTTATGATAAGAACGCTTAACAAAATAGGCATAGATGGGGCTTACCTAAAAATGATACAAGCCATTTATGACAAACCCACAGCCAACATCATACTGAATGGGGAAAAATTGAAAGCATTCCCACTTAGAACTGGAACCAGACAAGGTTGCCCACTATCTCCACTTCTATTCAACATAGTGCTGGAAGTCCTGGCCACAGCAATCAGGCAAGAGAGTGGAATTAAACGCATATGAATGGGAACAGAAGAGATCAAACTCTCACTATTTGCTGATGACATGATATTATATCTAGAAAACCCCATGGATTCAACCAAGAGGCTCCTGGAATTGATAAATGAATTCAGTAAAGTCTCAGGATATAAAATCAATACACACAAATCAGAGGCTTTCATAAAAATTTCTTAAGACAACTGAAAATGAAAACACAACATACCAAAACCTGTGGGATACAGTAAAAGGAGTTCTAAGGGAGAAGTTTATGAGAATAAACATCTATATCAAAAAAGAAGAAAGATTTCAAATAAACAACCTAATGCTGCACCTCAAGGAACTAGAAAAATAAGCACGAACTAATCCCAAAATTAGTAGAAGGAAAGAAATCATAAAGACCAGAGGAAGTAAATGAAATAGAACCCCCCCTCCAAAATAAACTCAACAAAATGAAGAGTTAGTTATTTAAAAGGTAAGCAAAATTGACAAACCTTTAGCTAGTCTTACTAAGAAAAAAAGAGAGAAGACTTAAATAAATAAAATCAGAGATTAAAAAATTGACATTACAACTGATACCACAGAAATACAAAAGATCATACAAGACATTGATGAACAATTATACACTGATGAATTTGAAAACCTAGACAAAATGGATAAATTATTGGACCACATAAGTTACCAAGATTGAATTATAAAGAAATAGAAAATCTGAGCACATCTATCTCTCAGTTGCCTGTTCTGGTGCCCAGAAACACATTTCACTGACTTGCTTATTGAACAATTCATCCAGTCAACTTCATGGAAAGCCTTCAATGTGGCAGGCCCTGTGAAGAACAAGGATAAACTCACTAACACTGAATTGTGACTGGCAAATAACTAAGCCAACTCTCCAAGGGAATTTATATTGAAATGTGAGAAAGCTTCCATCTAACATTAAGGCAATGGAATAGAGTTCTCACTTGGGGTATTAATATTACTCAAAAACATGGAGGAGACATTTTTGGACTCAGTGATTTATATGATCTCTTTGATCCCACAGATATCTTAGCACTACAACTAATATATACAATAGCTAAATAAATCCAATCAGTTTCTTCTGGGTTATGAATTGCAAAACAAACATAAAATTTAGTGACTATGTTTTTCCTAGTGACTCCTGACCTTGGTGGTCTTTGCAATTCTAATCTAATCTCTGTTTTAGCTTCTAACTTCCAATATTCAAATACCTGTTTACCTTTTATGTGTCCCATATTTCCTTTCCTATTCATTATGGGCTTTTGGCAAGTGATTTGCTGTCTCAATGGCAAATGGTGATGAACATCGAAGCTGGGGGATGGTCAGTTGGGGTCATTTTATCATTTATCTCTACTTTTGAAAATGTGCATAATACGAAGGCAAAAGACAAAGCCATAATGAAAGTGATTTTCAGATTGTCTTTGTGAACAAGATGAGTATAAAGTTGACTTTTGACTTTGTGGGAAGAGAGAAGTTTATGGAAAGATTGAGCAACCCTAACTGTGCTGCTTCTGTCCACTAAAAATATAATTATCAATTATTTTTTGCTTTATGAATTTTACATGTAGTTGAGTCTTTATATGAAAGACAATCAGTCTTCTATGTTTCTAAGTTTCCTGAAAGGGGCGATATTATGTAAACCTTGATCAGGAGTCAGTCCTTGAAATCTTAACTATTCAATTTACCCATTTCTATTATATTGTGGCGATTGTTGTTAACTTAAATATCAAATTCCACAGGGCTGTGTTTGTTTTTTAGCACATCACTTATGGTAGGGACCAGATGTTTCCTTTGGACTAGGTTAGGGCTTCTTCTTTGCTTCCTCTTTTTTCTTTTATAATACGTCTCTACCGATATCTTCCATGTAGTCCTTTGTGGGAGATCACAGTACAGAGTCCTTGAGCTGGCAGTTTGCAATAATGTCTCAGGGACAAGGAAGGAAGCTCTATGGGAAAAATGTGGAAATTTTTTTTAAAAAGGCAACAAACACAGTATATGACTATACCAGATGAGGCTAAGAAAAAAATAGACAGCACTCTCCAATTTGTTTAACTGTGATCTTAATATAGAAGAAAAAAAAGTACTATGGGGAAACATTCCAATTTGCATTGTAACTGTAGCTTAATATTCAGATAAGCTTTTGATAATTGTCTTTTAAAATATGGCTGAGTATTTACATGGCTTAATATTGTCCGTGCATAATTAAATTTTTCTGTTATATATCATTTAAGGGGAAAAACAAAAATATTGCCTCTATTATGCACTGTGCTTCTTTTGATGTAATTTTTGCTCCATATGACTAAATAGAAAATACATACCCAACAAAAGACGTTCAGAATTGTACTGGCACTATACAAAACAGATCTTATTAATTTAAAAATTTTCTGCTGCATTTTACAAATGACAGAATTACACTTTAGAGAGATTAATTGGTCTGTTTATAATCATGCTGCTTAAAGTGGGAGAATCAGCACTTAACCCAGATCTCCTGATTCAAACTTGTTTTATTTTCAAGTGCTCCTATTATATGAGAAATACATTTTTGACAATAAAATAAAAATAGCATGTTAAAAAACTTCTTTTTCCAATTTTTAAAAAGTCTTCTACACAAAATGTACGTGAATCTCAACCAGTGTGTCATTTAATTTTCAAACATTTGAATTGTTGAGTTCTGTATTTCATCTAAAACTGTTTGCAAGTCGTTATATAATGTTCTTGTCTGAAAAACTACACTTTTTGTCAAGATTTCATTAGGTTTAGAACCAGCATATTTCAAAGAACAAAAATGACAAGACAGGATCTTTTTTTTTTAAAGCAAGTGCTATAATTTAAGAATGGAGGCCAACTTTCTTGAAGTCTCTTCAAAATAAGGAGTTTATCAAGTAACTTTATAGACATGTACACAGTATATAAATAAATTCTTAAAATACTCTTAAATACAAAAATGTCTTTTTGAAATTCATATGTGACAAATGAATTTGAGAAGCCTAAACAGACTTCATTTTTAAACCCCAAACTGTTAAATACAGGCTAGTCATCTTGGGCACCACCTGAGTGACCACTGAGAGGAGATTGATTTTTCCAAGGTCTGAGTCCTCACTGAAAATTTTCTACTCAAGAAATTAAGAAACTGTAATTGCTGGTGGAATAGGCCTAGGCAAAGACCTTAAGATAAAGCTAAGATCCATATTCCAGACAGAGAACCTATGAATACCAAGTCCAATGGTGAGGCTTGAGGCTAAAATCAGAGAATCGTTCAAAGCTAGGCAGAGAGTTAGGAATATGATGAGCACAGGTTAGAAATAAGCAGGCATATTTGTGTTTCACAAGCTCTTTGAGCTAAACGACACTGTTCAGAGGTCAGTGGATGAAGACTGATTTCTTACATATTCTTAATGGAAACCGATGTCAGCAGTTAGGTAAAATGATTCAGGAATGTTCTTTTTCTCCCTGCTGTTTTTTTCTCCATCAGAAATAATGGCCTATGCTCTCAGGGGCCTCCTACCCCCAGTTCCATCCTACACACACACACACACACACACACACACACACACACACACACACGCTATTTGAAATGGAAGTAAATGGAAAGAAATTACATACTTGCATGTTCGACAGTTTCTGGGCATCTGCCTGCTGGCAGATTTATGGCACTTACACCAGGCACATCACAACATCACATAACATTTATAATTTCTGGAGTCTTTCTCTACTGAAAAATCATGATAGGCTCCCATCCAGTGTATTGTCACTCTCTCTGGCAGCTGTTGAAATATTTGGAGGAACATTAATGAAAAAATGTCCTCAGGTTCCACAATCATGATGTGTCTCAGAACAAAATGTTACATAAGGATAGGTTGCAAGGTCAGGGTTAAAATCATACTAGTGACGCACGTCAAATGCACTGCTGAATGAGCAATCCTAAAATTAATACATTAACAAAACAGGTGAGATCAGTAAAAAAAGTTTTCCAAAATTATATGGCAAGAGTGAATACATACAGTTTTCAAACCTTTGATCTTTGTTCAAATGATGACCTAGCCAGGCTTCTATGTCTTGGCCTTTATATTTTATCTGGCTCATTTGGACTGACCGACATATAGTAACTCTACAGGGTTTCCTTAAATTTTTCTATTTGATTCTGTGCACCTTCAAATAGAACTTGAAGTAGCCTACATTAAGTTAGAATTATCATTGTTTAGTTATCCCACCATCTGCAATAATAGACAACAATGTCTTTTGAATACCACTTATAATTTAGTCAATCTACTTTCTTTATTTGTGCTTGAAAGGCAAACAAAACAAAATGAAACGTGCAACTTCTAGGGAAAAAGCAAACTAAAATTATCAGTGAAAGTCCCCAAGACTAATTTTAGGAGCTTCTAGAAAGCTTACAATTGTGTTCTCTAAATGAAGAAGATGTTTGAGAATATGGATCAATTAAGAAGTTAGGATAATTAACCTGAATTAAGACCAAGTAGTAGTACGTAGTTTATATACCAATTTTGGTTATAAAGACCCCATCAAACATCAAAATTCTGTATTATATCTACAAACACGAAGGCCAAGGTTAAATCACTAAATTTAGCTTACTTCTTTCAGGAATCTATGACTGCAGTCCCTAACTTTGATAATATATTAAGCAAGTATGAACAGCCAATATAGAGGTTTTCTTTAATCATCTAATAAAAGAGACAATACTAATGAGTTATTGAAGAGTTATTTGAAATTGATCTAACACACAAATATAAAAACATCTTGTTATATAATATTAAGTCTTTATACTTTATGCCAAAAATGTTTCAATGTCGATAGATATGAAATCTCTTCTCTGTACCCTCATATTTATGACTGATTTCTGGCTATATGTTGAGTCACCTGCTCTATCTTGCACCAACCTTTCATAAATTTTCAATATTACACCAATTCCTACTGAATGAATACCTTGGCCAAGCATTCAACTCCTTCTGTGATATTTTCCCAGTTTTCTTTTTCTTTTTTTCTCCACTTAAAATTATTTCCTACTTCTTGAATTAGCAGAGCTTCAGGCAAGTTGAATGCTTCTCGATTTCCTGTACACATATCCCATAGGTAAGGGCCTCCACGTCTTTCTTCACACTGTTTGTTCGGCCTAAAAGCCCATTTCTTTCTCTTTTCCACTTATTCAAATCCTACCGATTTTTCAAAGTTTAACGTAGTGACCTGCTAGCTCTCCATTTCCTCATCTCTCTCTGAGGTCTCAAAGCAAATTATTTATGCATATCTTATGGTTTTATAACTAGCTACCTCATATTATAACTATCTATTATTGTCAAGCAGTTTTTTCCAATCACTCATTTCTAATATTCAGGATGATAAAAATGGTAAATATGTCTGTTTCAATTTCTATTTTAAAATCAATTTGGAATATAACTGTTTAAAAATGAAATTAATAGTTTGAGATCCTCTTATTGGTCGCCAAATGAACGCACATTCAGTTTATCAAAACTAAACACTGAGCGCTATAAAGACAGCGTTAAACTTTATTCAATTTTAAATTATCATTTTTCTTATTTTAAAAACTATTGTATACATCATTGCTTAAAGATAGAATTATAAGGATATTTAAAATCATAGGTGAAAGTAGAGAAATCTCTCTCTCTATATAAAATATATATGTATCTGTAAATTGGAAACACTATCAAATTTGAAAATCACATTCAGTTGATTAGTATTTCAATAAAGCAGAAAGAGTTGTTTGTGGCATTGCAAAACCAGTGATCAAAAAGAAAATGTGTCATATATACTTATTCTTTTAATCTTTCATTTACTGGTACAAAAACAAGTCACATCCAATAGTGCAACGGATGGAGAAGTATTTTCATTAAGTAGCTGGCAACCTTCTTTCTTATTCCATAATTAAGAAATTAAATACTAGAAATATAAAAAGCAATATTATGTAATTCAAAGTACAAAATGCAAAAATTCAAACAGCAATTAAGGAAGGAAGGGTTTGATGACAAAAAAGTAGTTAAGCTTACTTTTTACTATATATTTGGTACTAAAATACATTAAAAATTTTAATTAATGCATTAAAAAATTATGCTTTTTATTACCTGATAATTTGGAAGTAAAATTTCTTTATTAGTAGTTTAGTACTTAGTTTTCTATTATGTGAATAATAATTTACCAATACAATTAAAATATAACTCTTTATCTCATAATATTAAAAATTAGTAATATTTTTAAACACTGGAAGATTTATGTATAACTATCAAAACAGGCCCGGGTCAGAAAATGTGTAGAAATGTTGATCGATTAATGAAAATAACTAAAAACTAAATATAACAAATTAATACTTTACATTTACTCAGAAATTTGATGTATCAGTAAGTAGATGAATAAATACATAAAGTGAAAAGATGAGGTAGCCTCTGAGGTCGGCCTGTAGGAGCTGAGAACCAACAGCCAGCCAGGAAAACAGTAACCTCAGTCCTACAACCCCAAGGGAGTCAATTCAGTCAACAGTCACGTGAACTTAGAAAAGGGCCCTAAGCCTCAAATGAGAATTCAGCTCAGCCAAAACTTTGATTTCAGCCTTGTGAAACACTGAGAAGAGAATCCAGACACTTCATGCCAGACTTCTGACACACAGAACTAGGATGTAATAAATGGATATTGCTTTAAGCTACTGTTTGTGATAATTTGTCACGAAGCAATAGAAAACTAATAAAATAAGAGTTTTCTTTCTCTTTGCTGTTAATTCCTACCATTTCCTGTATCAAGACAAATAACTTGAAAGCTATGTATTATATTATAGATTTTTCATTCCTCACAGGTATTCTTTCTTGGAATTAAGGTTCAACATTAAATCCTAAACATTTTTAGTTGTGAGTTAATGCAATAAATAAATTTATGAGAAATAGATTATTCAACAAGTCAACAAATATTTCTGGTATGCTTTCTAAGTCCTGGGTCTGCTTCTAAGCAGTGTGGCTATGGCAATAAACAAGACAGTAAAAATTCCTGGCCTCAAGGAGTTTTCATATTCACATGGAAAATAGATGGTAAAGACTTTAAAAAATATGAAAAAATTAATATGTGATAAAATAAGGTAGCATAATAAATGTAATAAAGTGGAGTTAGATGATACAGTGTGATGAGAGACTATTTTAAATAGCAGTCTCTGGAGAGGTGCCATTTGAGCAGAGAAGCTGAATGGAGAGAGGGAGCAGAACTAGCACACACACGTCTGAGGAAAGAGGGGACAGTGACGGGCGCAGCCACTGAAAGGTCCAGAGGTGGGATGCAGTTTGGCATATTCCAGAAAGGCCAGTGTAGTTTAGCAGAGTGCATGAAATGGAACATAGTAAGAGATAAGGATAAAGAAATAATCAAGGGCCAAATCACGTGAGGTCTTATAGATTCTGAATCTTTGAAGATAATCTTCTGAACCTTCTATTAGAATGCTTGGGAGATGCTACCTATTTTAATGTCTATCATTTATAAATATCTACTCAATCAAGTTGCCTTAGAGTTTAGTGCGTGAAAAAATCTGATGTCTTCTGTAGAACTTCTAAGTTTTCTTTTATCTGATAAGAGCTTTGAAACATAGGGCAGGTCCTTTGTGGTCCTGGCTGCCGGAAGACACCAAGCTTGAGCTCCAATGAATGAATGGTCCTTAGCTAAGGTTTTGAGGTAAATCCATCTCCCCTCCTTCATGATTCTTTGTTATTTGTTTCATGTTTCCATTGATTCTGTGTTGTTTACAATTGTTTCGAATACCTTTCCAAATAGGTATAATTTAAAAAATCAATAAAACCTCCTTCATGATTCTTTGTTATTTGTTTCATGTTTCCATTGATTTTATGTTGTTTACAATTGTTTTGAATTCCTTTCCAAATAGGTATAATTTAAAAAATCAATAAAACCTCCACATTTGCCAATCTGGAATCTTTCTTTCTACAACTATGATTCTTATGAAATCCGTTTTTAAACAATTGTTTAGTATAGAGGGACTATAGATTAAATTAAATGAATAAGCCCTTAATTCTGCCAATGAGGTTAAATATGGAAATTAAGTATGATAAAATAAGATTTAAATTGACAGGTAAAATAAGGCATCATATACAAAACTATGGGAGGTCACTACAGGAAGAGCTTTTGTTGGCAAAGGGGAATTGAACAAGACATCACAAAGAGGAGATGCTTTCATTGAATTATGAAGTAAGACTACTAAGTGCTACTGAATATGGTAATACCTTCTCTACACTGCGCAATCCTAAAGGATGTCATTCACATTTTCTGTGTGATAATATATATATGATGCATTATAAATGATATATATATGATTATATATGTAATACATATATAATGTGTGTGTATAAATATATGTGTATATACGTATAATGGAAATTTTCTTGCAGAGTGCAGTAAAGTATCTTGAAGAAATGGCTCCTTTCATTTGCACAAAATTACCCTATTGGCTAATGGTAGCACTAGCAGTAATTTTTAAAGATAGAAGTACCCCTTAATTCATATTCAGTTTGACTAGGATGGGGATTAGACTCTTTTTTTTTTTTTTTAAATCTTCAGGTATACACACCTAGTTAAGAATCATTTAATTTGGAGAGTAACATATAGGTAGAGAATTGAAAATTCTGGATATAAAAATTATTTGAAGCAGTGAAAGATGCAAGGTGAGAATGCGGGGACTATTTTATTGAAGAACACACTTGACTCCAGAATGGAAATGATAGGTGGAAGCCTTAAATACTGGTCTGAGGGCTTTAAAGTCCATTATCAAGGCTATGAGGAATATTAATGTTTTATTTTAAATAAATAAATCATAAAACCTAATTTGTATTTAGGAAGATTAATCTGATAAATGAGAGGGGAGCAAATCCTCATGCAGGAAGATCAATTAGGCAGTCATGGCCATGGTCAAAGTGGGTAGTAATCAAAACCGGACTTAGGTAGAGGCAGTGAAAATGAAATACAGAGAACAAATAGAAAATGTGTGGTGAAGTTAGAGTTGTTAGGAATTGGAAGATGATTGGGTGTATGGGTGACAGTTTTAAGTTGGGTGACAAGAAGGATAAAAATGAAATTTGTGGAGATTGAGGACACAGATTTAGAGATAGGAAAGGGGAGATGTGTGTTTCAGGCAGTTGGGTAGAGATGTCTACAGAAGATTGACCATGAAGTTATACCACGGTGAGGCAGTCGTATCACAAACTGCGTTACAGTTTAGAACTGGCACTCATGGAAATCTGGGCCCAAGTCTGGCCACATGGAGCACTACGACAGTGCTATAAGGTATTTAACATTTTTAAACCCATATTTAAATTTGTAGAATGATAAATACTAATATTATCTCAAGTTAAAAAATTAATTGAGATAAAAGACACTGTACTAGTGAATAGAAAATTCTGAAAAGTGCTAACTAATTTTACTATTAGGATAGAATTTAGGGGTCAAAAAGTAGATTTTTGAATGAATTGTACGGGGGTGCTAAATTAAACCCAGAAAGAAAAGTCCTTTACCAAGGAAGAGAAGATATAGGAAGAAAAGAGAAAATACAGGCCCAGATTTTGAAAGATATTAATAACTACATTTTGAATGCAGGTAGAGCAAAGGGAACCCAAAAGCAGACAGGGAAAGGACAGCCAAGAAAGTATCTGATCTTTACATCGAATATTTGCAAAAATGGAGGGATCATATGTGAAGTATGATATAAGGACTGGAGGTCTCCATTCTAGAGCTTTGCTAGAACTTTTTTATCGACCTCAGGATTGTCCTACTTAATCTCCTATGTTCCCTGCAAAGAAAAGAGAATGGACATATAGTTCATTAGATATTGCTTTATACAATTGCTTAGCAAGAAAGTGCATAAGAATTGTTTGATTCTTTTTTTAAAATTAATTAATTAATTTTTATTTCAGCATATTATGGAGGCACAAATGTTTAGGTTACGTATATTGCCTTTGGCCCACCCAAGTCAGAGCTTCAAGTGTGTCTGTCCCCCACATGGTGTGCACTGCACCCATTAGGTGTGAATATACCCATCCCCTCCTCCCCCCTCCCACCTGCTCAATACCCTATGAATGTTACTACTAAATGTACACATAAGTGTTGATCAGTTAATACCAATTTGATGGTGAGTACATGTGATGCTTATTTTTCCATTCTTGTGATACTTCACTTAGTAGAATGGGCTCCAGCTCTATCCAGGATAATACAAGAGGTGCTAGATCACCACTGTTTTTGTGGCTGAGTAGAACTCCATGGTATACATATACCACAATCCCATTACTGAGCATCTACCCAAAGGAAAAAAGACATTCTATAAAAAAGACATCTGCACTAGAATGTTTATAGCAGCACAATTCACAATTGCAAAGATATGGAAACAACCCCAGTGCCCATCAATACATGAGTGGATTAAGAAAATTGTTTGATTCTTGATGACTGTTACCTGATCACATCAAAAAAAAATTTTACAAACATAAAGTGCTGCTGCATGGAAGTAATAATTATAACAAACCAAGGCTCTGTGTCTGATTTAAAAACCAGTGGGACATCTGCTTGGCTGCTACCATAATTGGCTACCAGCCTGATGTTTTGTTGTGCTGGAAGAGGGACTTTATGTCCTGTGGATATTACTTGCTCTTGGTCCAGGGGGACCCAAGTTTCCATTAGATTACAAATTCTATACACATAGCCAGATATGTGCAAGACTCTTACAAATTTCCTCTAAATCATGTTTAACTTTTTTTCAAAGGAAAAATAGTATTGGATTTCTTTTAGTTTTCTTTGGTCCTTCCTCTGAGAATTAAGTATCTACAGATTCACGGTCTCTAAGGTGTTACTTGGTGTGTTGTGACTCTCTCTTCCATAGCCTTATGAAAGCCTCCTATGCTAACCAAACTAAACAGATATATTGATGTTGCATTACCACTGTTCATTCGTGTTCAGATTGGATTCAGTTCTGTTCACTCATTCATTTATTCATTCTTTCATTTAGGAAATATTTTCACAACACCTTCTTTGTACCAATCACTTAGCTAGGTGTGTTGTCATATGTTATCTGAAGAATGAGTGTTCATTAGAGTATAGAATGATTTCTAGAACAGCTTCAATTTAAAGATTTCCTCAATTGATATCATTCTCCTTTCCTCCACACAACCACAACTGCAACCTGTTGATTTTACCTTCTAAATATTTCTTAAATCCATGTTTTTTCCTTCACTTTTCCTGTATCCATTTTAGGCCAAGTTACCATTACAGTCAGTAATAATCGCCTTACAGGTTTCCCACATCGATTCTTACCTCTCTTCAATCCATTAACCATGCTGCTATCAGTGCTGTCAGAGACTTTGTCTTTTAAATGTATTTCAGATCCAGTCATGTATCTTTCCAGATTAAAATACTTTAAAGGCTTCTTGTTGTTCCTAGGATAAATCCTTACAAATTTCTATGATATCTGGCCCATCCCTAACCCTCCTGCATCACCTCTGAATTTCCCTCTCCTCTGTCATCTAGCCACATCAGCCTTCTGGTTTCTGCTTTTAGTACTGAATCTACCACACTCCTTCCTGTCCATGGCAGACTCACTGCAGTTGCTTTTCCCTTACCTTTGAATGCTTTCCTAATTCTTTTCCAGCTAAAACCTGCTCAATTTTAGATATTAGCTCATTTAGCTCAAATCTATATAATACACACCCATATATACATATAATATCCATATATATCCACACATAAACAATATGTATACCTATTCATATACACATTTACACACACATATACAACATACATATATTTTATATGCATATGTATATTTGGGAAGTCTCTCTGATCTCTCAGTTTAGCTTATAGATACTTTGCTTGTTTCCTTCACTGAACAATAATATACTTGAGAGCACAGGTTTTGGCACTTTACCATTTTTCCCCCAAAGGAGTAGCATAATACATACTCATAAACAGAATCTCAATATATCTTGCTACTGAATGAATAAATAATTAAAAGACTATCCACCTTCAAAAGGAAGAATGCTGCTTTGGGGCCATACTGTTTCATGTAAATTGTTGATAAGTCTTTGACAGTTAATGAAGATGACATTGGAACAGATTAAAAAATAAGGTTATGAAGTTTAGCAATCATTTTAGGCTTCAAAGGTTTAAGAGCACTACTCAATTATTTTTAGTAGTATATATTCCTATCAATCCTCATTATTTTTGAGTAGCAAACACATAATAAGCACTTTCCCTAATGTAAGATTTTCAAACATCTTATTTTTTAAATTGGCAGATAAAACTATATTTTTATTGTATATAACATATTTTGAAGTATATATACATTGTGAAATGATTAAATCTAGCTAATTAACATATACATTACTTCACATAGTTATCATTTGTGTGGTGAGGATACTTAATGTCCACTCTTTGCATTTTTCAAGAGAACAATGTATTGAAGTTAGTTATGGAGGCAATTGCAATAAAAACATCACCTAAAGCTGATGTTTGGAACAAGGACATTTCACACACATAGATTTGAGACTAGCAAGTTAAGCAGAGAAAATTAATATTAAACCTCTGTCACAGCTCTGCTGTAGAAATGTGCTCCTTATGAGGGATGTGTTTGTGTGAATCTGTTTATTCCATGCTAACAAACACATAAACAGAAAACTTTGGTAAGAAGAGTGTGCTAACAGAATCCATTACAAATTTGCCCTCAAATGTCTTTCAGATTCTGACTTTACATTTTAGGCAAGCTGATAATTATACAAGGGTGTTTTTCAAGTATTTTTTTTTTTAAACACAAGTCAAGGTTAACGTGTAAGTATCTCGGTGAATAATGCTCATTGTTTTCAAGTGAGCAGAGGGGTTTATGCCAAATTTTCTCTAGATGGCCACAGACTGTTCCTTTCCGGTTATGTTATGGAGCCAGAGGTTTAAGAATAGTTCACTGTTAACCCAGACACAATGGACAGAGATACACAAATAAGTCTTTGATTTAAAATTTTTCTCTAAAAGAATTTTCTTAAAGCATCATATTATTAACGTAAAAGTGCTAAACACATTCCACATACCTTGCTTAGGGATGAAATAAATGTCATTAATAACACTGGATGAGGCACACTGGATGATGGTGGTTGAATGGAGAAGAAAAATACCTGAAAGAAGGAAAGCATCCAAAAAGCATCAGAGAAACAGGACATGGGAGGTGTCGGGTAGGAGAGACAATATGATTGCTACTACTGCCGCCATCACAATGATGCTTTGTGTATGTGTAGATGAATTTAACTGCTTGTTCTGAGACAAGATTTTCACACAGAAATAGGAAATTCCATAATAATGTCTCGTGAGGAACAGTCTATCAACAGCTGGGAACAGCTGCTATTAGCAGCAGGATTGTTACTTCAATTTTAATAGCTTGAAGTTAGGTCAGGCAAACAATTGGGGAAAAAAGTCCTAGGTTCAGTGATTTTCTGTGATGAAAAGTTCAATTGTGAAGATAGTTGGTGAAGAAAATTTCTGGTGATTCCCTGGTTGGAGGGGTCAGTGTTCTCGTCCGGGTGGCTTACCACACAGCCATAGTCCTTTCTAGCTCTCTCCGCCAGTGCGCCTTTCTTTCCCTCATCACCCAGCCCTCATAAGCTGATGCCCAGTAGGGGGTAAAAAATTGAATGATATTGCCTTTATAATTTACGGAAAGGAAATTTAGGATTTCCTATTCTTACTTATGGGACATAATCCATATTAGGAGATAATAGTGCTTAGAATGTCAGAGACATTCTCTGACGTTTATTGTATTTCATAGAAAATATGCATAGATGTGTTCACTGATATTTTAACGTCTTCTCACTTTTTTGATAAAATCATTCGTTTAAAAGTTCCTCGTTGGGCCGGGCACAGTGGCTCATGCCTGTAATCCTAGCACTCTGGGAGGCCAAGGCA
>NW_012148841.1:320150-341532 GCF_000956105.1 Propithecus coquereli | reverse complement strand
TTTCTCCGATCACTTTGTTTTAACATAGAATTAGAGATTCTTAATGTATGAATCCCAGAAAATGACTTATTGCTAAAAATATTGTCATTACATCTTCAGAGTAACAACTTTAATCACAGGGTCTGTTTGGGCTGAGGGTGCAGCCTTATTCATGTTTACCAGTAGTATTAAGCAAGATTCATTCTAAATCAACTACATTGTACAACTACTTCCAAAGATTTTTTAAAAAAACAATAATTTAAACCAAAAGATCCTGGCAAGGCGTGGCACTTTCTGCCTCATTAATTGAAGCAAACAAGAAATGACCAAATTACTACTGGAAACATATAGGAGAAAAAGTACTAAGAAAGTTTACCAGATAGATGTTTACATTTCAGGGACTCACTTGTAAAAGTTGCTGAAACAAAAATCTGTTTGTTGACTAACAGTCAGTATTCATTGTGTTGCTCTTAAGGAAGGAAAACCTGAGCATGTCTCTATACTATCAGAACAAACAGTAATCATGAAGAAAAGCAATTTGATTATTAATGATTGATTATTTGAATTTCCATGTTTCATAAGCACAGCAACTATCTATTATGAGGCATAACAGGTTTTAGCAGGAAAAGGATTAAAGGTTTTATTTTCCTCAACTGAGGCACAAAATTAGATTTTTCAAGTGAACTTTCATTTCATTTGGCTCAGGTGTGAGAGATCTATATTTATCTCGTGTTAGGCAGGCATCAGAAGTGCTGGAAGTCTCGGGCTGTCAATGGCTTTCAGATGTCAGGATAACCTTGAGGAGAGATGAAGGGGTGAGACCCCGTGCCTCATTTCTGAGTTCTCAGCTGCTGTGCTGTGGAAATCATGTGTTTACACTCAGTGTCTCCTCCTACAACAGTCTCTCTGAAGCCAGTCTTGAGGTTCTACATCTGAAAAAGCAAGCTCTTCTAGGAGTTGGTGAGCAGAATTCTTTTTGTCTGGGAGTATGGCTATAAATGTCTTTGTAGTTGATGTATTATAAGCTAGTAAATAACAATTATTATTTTTGAATTCTCTAGAAAGATAATTACTACCTGGTATAATAATTTAGTCTATGATACTTCTTTTAACATATTTATAAGTTTTCAACTAGAGGGTTGAAGAAATCTGACTTTTAACCCTTAAATTTTACATTTCCACAAGTCTCTAAATTCATTCTATGAAATTTCCAATTGCATATTTCGTGTTTTATTTAGAAAGTATCAGAACTTAAACTCATGATTTTAAAAAGTATACTTTCAGTGGAAATTTTTATTCCTTTAGCTTTTTCTTAGTTGATCTAGCATGTCTTACTCTATACAGATTTCTTTTTAAGTTTATGTTTATCTTCTTATAGGCTGTTTAGAATATTAATCTTTTCAAAAGGACTCTAAAAATAAGACCAATTACATTTTTGTCTTCCAACTTTGAAAAATATTTCAATAAAATGAGACCAGAAATTGAATGAACTTTGGTCATAGGACTCTGAAAAGGTGTTTGGCTTATTTTCACAACTAACAAATATATTTAAGAAATAATCTCAAAGACCTATCTTCTTAATTTAACTCCTAGAAAGAAGAAAAAAAAGTCTTTCCACACATAGAACTTATTAATCATTAGTGATCATAGACATTTTATTGATGGTAGAAACCAGATATCTTATTTGTGGGGTGGGGAGAGATTTTGTTACATACCAGAATTTTATTATATGGTTTGTTTCATAATATGGCTATACAAGACCAGGAAACAATGCAAGGAATAATGGAATAATGACTTATACAGACAGTCAACTTAATGGTATACTTATTTAGAGACAGATACTGATATTAAAAAAAAAAGCAATTCCTTCTGTCTCTCCATGCTGTTCTACAAAGCCTGGAAATGAATTGAATGGACTTCTTTACCTTTAAAGGAAGGTCATTTTCCTTTATTCTTTGGGGAATGGTTGCTTGGTGCTATACTGAATTCTAGGGAACCATTCTGGGTTGATACTTACAAGAGCATAAACTTCTTACTCTCCGTGAGAGAACTCAGTGGGATCTGGATCAAATGAAGAGAAATAGGCAAACTGTCTTGTTCTCAGGTATACCTGAGTAAGTAATAAAAGTGGATTTGTGGGGCAATATATGAGACTCCTGTAATCTTGACAAGATGAAAGGAAAATATTTTCAAACGATGTACTACACACACACTAATTATTTGGAATCCGATCCTTTTGTAAAGGACAATGACAACTTTGTAATTAACTGTTCTCAGAATTTAAGAAAGAAAGCGAACACCTGAGGACAATAAACAATTTTCACCTGGGAAAAAATCTAAGCTCTTGAACTCAGAAAACTCATTGTCAGGCAAAACTGAATAAGTAAAAATGCTTTAAAGTGCTGACAAATCAATCACAAAGATGGTTTATAACAGCAGAGTGGGACAATTAAATAGAAATCTTTCTCTTATAGCAAAGAAATATAATAATATGCTGTTGTTGTGACTGCCTCACTTTGCTTCTGAAGCAAACTACTGATATATTCTTAATATTTATAAACTAAAATAGACCTTCACAGATAAATTCTTTGAAAATATTCACAAAACTGTGAAATTAAGAAGAAATGGTATAATATTAATGAAAAGGGGAAATGTATTGGTCAGATGTTTGTGTTTTCAGCCTTTTGGGTGAAAGTTGTAATGCGTGTTGCCTCTGTCTTGCAACCTAAAAGGAGTGGCCCAGAATGAGGAGCAAGGACGTGCTAGAGGGAGGGATGAGGCCATGTTTCCATATCAGGAGACCAGAACTCTTAGTGATGTCTAATCTACAGCGATTCTCTCAATCACAAACAATGGACTGTTATCAAGAAAAGGAAATCATCTAAGACTAGTATAAGTACACAGGGAATATAAAAAGAATATAGTTTACTAAATAGTGTTACTGTTTTGTTTACGTATGTAGAAGTACAGAGATTGGCTAGGCCACTGGAAACTTTTTTTTTTTTCTTCTTTTTTTTTGTACAAAGGGCAGTTAGTATGCCATTGGTTCCACAATAGGCTTTTTAGTCATTTCTTTATGGAGAAAGCGGGGTGAATTCAGTTTTGTGTCTTCTGATAAATTACACTATGTGGAGAATAAGTAACACTTTTAGATAGATGCTTGGTGACACCCTGTTAAATAGTTGAAGATGTTTTGAAATACACCCAGAGACCTTTGTCACACAAACACTATCACATGAAGGAGGAAATGACAGAAAATTGGCATGCATTATGGAAGGGACATAGGAGACAGCTTGGCTACATTTACCAAGGACTCCAGAGTGTGTTCAAATGGAAAAGCATTGTTTGCTCTTCAATGTTTGTGAAGTTTAAAAGTGGAACAAGGACAGTTTTTTAGTGTTTCTTCTCATGAAATCTTCCCAATATAAATCTTACACTTTGCTCATTTTAATTTTTAGGAAATCAAAAAGGATATTTGTAGCTTTGTCCTGTTTTAAGGTATGGCTTAATAAGAACACTTCAGTCTAACTGAAATTCATTTGGAGGCTCACTTTGTCCTATCTGGAACTTTGTTATGACTCTATTTGAAGTGTAGCAGATGCCATTGTAAGGTCTACTTCTTGTGTATCATTCTGGGAAGTTTTAGAAATGAAAATTAGTGTATTCAGTACAGTGGTTTCATAGCATAGAACATAAACACAGTGACTTTTGAGAGCAGACATAAATTTTTATTAAGTAAATGAGAACTTTTCAACAATTACTTTAAGACTGAACCCTAAAACACCAAAAACTTAAACTGGTTGAAAAAATTTAATTCTTTCTATCATCTGATATTAATAGTACTATTAGGGATTTAACTGTGGCATGTGGGCACTAATATAATTATTTAAAATTCCATTCGAAGTATTTTGTATGATTTTTTTCTATCTCTGTATATTTGCAGATGCTTACAAGCTTAAAAAGTACACTTTCAACATTTAATGAGGTTAAACATCCCACTAATATAATTTAGGAATGTAGTTTAACTTGGACTATCTGGTCTTGATCAGATGGATAAATTAAGCTGGAGATTATACATTTATCACCACCCAGTTAACATCTATACTTCAGAAGTGCGAGGCTCCTCCCTAAGGCTTCTCCTTAATCCTGCCACTGCCCTAATTCTAAAGTCTTATTTATATTCCCCTCAGCTTTCTTCACTTCGCTAACTCTCAGAGTTGTTCCCCAGTCAGAAGATCATCCTGCCTGCTGGCTTATACCCTTGATGCTCATTTTTTGGGTAGGCTTGAAGCTGCACCCCACAATCTTAGACCTAGATGGCAAGAGTAAAGCTGCCCTAGGAGTTGTAGTTACAAGAGCTTAAATCAAATTGGAGGCTTCAGTTGACCCTTTGGTCTTGCTGACTCTTGATTTGTTCTGAGTACTGGTTGCAAGCTGTTAGTAGTTTGTTATGCGTACATTGTGTTGCCATGGCGAAAGCCTTTGCCTAGGAAAATTTTAAAAATGGAGTTGCTATCTTTCCAACTTATTTATTCATTGGCATATTTTTTCAAAGATATTTAATGAGTACCTACTGTGCTCTAGGGATTACTATTAGAAATAATATTGTGCTTGACCTTTATAAGAACCCAGGATCATTTTACAGGTGGTTGTTCTAAATTTTGTTCATATGGAATGAAATATTTTGGTGACAGTTAAAAAGCAAAAAAAAAAACTGTTTGCTTAGTAAATGATGAAAGCACAGGTTGAATTTTGCCACTTTCCTCTGCCCCACACAAACAGACCCCTTAAGGAGCTATCAATTTCCTGGAAAAAAAATGGGCCAAACAGGTGACAGTTACATTTACAGAAGTAGAAGGAAGATAAGAGTTGTTTTCCTTGCCTGCTCTAAGCTTTTTGTCATTGCTCTAAGCTTTTTGTCATTGCCTTTTCAAATACATGATTTATTCTTAAAATGCGGAGTAATTTCATACAGCATATAGAAACCCCTCCAGAATAAAATAACATAAATTCAACTTGGACTCTCAGCTTTAGGTTTGATAACTTCCTTTACTTGCTGTTGAACTGTTTTGTCTGAAATGGGGAACAAACACTAAGTTTTTACTTGGTCTTTTGGGGAGACCTCTAGTTTCTATAAGCCCCATCGTTTTAAGAGCTGCTTGGGCAACAGTACATCTAATTAGACACATAGATGCAGAATTGCAATGCGATGTTGTACAAGTTGTGACTTGGTAATAAACAGTCATAAGGGCACGGCTTATAGACCTTTGCTGTTGCTTATAATCAGAGCTTCTTGGTAATATATAAACTCCATAAAGGCAGGGGTCATTTGTAACTTCTTGTGTTAGTATCAACAATGTCCCAGTGCTTGATCCATGGTAAGTACTCAATAGATAGATTCTATTCATTTATTTTAAAACATTACATCTAAATCTTTCCTAACCTAAAATGTTCACCTTTGACTAAAAATTATGAGTAACATTTTAAGAATTTTGAATCATTTAAATAATTTAAAACATTTCTTATGCTTAGCACTATTTTTTAAAGTATCCAAATTGTACCATAAAATATTTAGTCTGTGCAGCTTTTTGTGAGTGAAATCCTCAGATAGGTAGTCTTATGTAATGTTATTACCCCTGTCTTTCCTAACATGTCTGGCTGGGTTTGTTTTTGCAGTATCCTCTACTCACAAAACTGTGAAATTTAAAAGAGAAATGTTCTATAATTTATATTACACTATGTAGACTCCCAGATGCTGAGAATTTCTCAGTGAATCAGTCCATGAAGCTCATTCGTTTCACTGAAGTCTTAGATCTTTTCTGCATCTGCATCTGCATGCAAAACTTAGATGCGCTTATTTCTGTGTTCAGTCTCTTAGATGTCTTTATTGCGTGTACTGAGTTTTGGATGAGACCAGAGAGCAACATTCAGCCAGTTGGTTCCACACTGGGTCCAGTGGTTATCTTGGAGATTTGCTAACCTTCACTCCAGGTGTGGAGTTGTGATTTCTCCGCTTTTCACTGTATGAACAACCACAGCATGCACAGTAGCTCTTCTTTGCTACCCTAGTCACACAGTATCCCCAAACCCTTTCTGGGGGTTGGAGGTGGTGGCCGGCTGGTGGTAAAGGTGCAGTCATTTTTTCTCCATCCCTTAATTCCTTCATGACCTCATCAAGAGTCTCTTGAAAGTTCCTTCCCCTTAGTCTTCCAAACTTCTGTGTATTGCATCCTTGTACTGTAGTCCTATTACAATAGTTCAACGATATTCCATTTGTTTTACCAGATGAAGTCAGGAAATATAAGATTAAGCAAGGGAAAAAGCAAATCCTCATATTAAGAGGCAAATAGAAAAGAAGCTTACTGTAATTATTCCCATTATCTCCTCTACCCATTAACATTCCTCTTGAGTATTAAAGGTGCCATTTTGTTCTCTCAAATCTCCCATGAAAACTTCTGTACATAGTAACAGCCAGAGCATTTCTGAAGCTGAAATCTTGTAGAATAAACAAAAGTAGTCGAAACAATCTGAATGGTCTTTTGTAAAAAAGGAAAGCACTTACTAATTATTTACCATGGCAAAGCAACAGCTATGAAAAGCTTGGCTTTTTCCTGAAGCTTAGGGTTGGAAATTTACTTTCAGCTGCTCTCCCAATGTTTACATTTTTTCACCGCAAAAGCTGCAAACATTGGACATGGGGATACTTCTTAGCATACCCTTAAACCACTAATTTTTACAAAGAAGAACTCAGAGGCTCATAGAAGTTAAGTGAGCTTTTAAACCCTTGCCTAGTCAATTGTTTTCCCCAGTTTCCATTTCTCTAGATTTTCTAGGCTCTCCCACCAGACCTCCTACCTACTAAGTGATCTTAGCCATTTTCAAGACTTCCACTGTAATCTGTATGTGGAAGAGACCCCAATCACTCTTCAGGCCCAGATGATCTCTGTGACTGCTGGTTGAGTTTTAGATGTGGACGCTCCATAACTTGAGTTGAAAGTATCTAAACTCCTTTAATACATAACATTGTCACTGCGTTCTGATTCATGCTGTGTATTATCTTTATGTTCAATATTATAAATAATCCCAAAGTGAGTGTGTTTTACACTATGCTCAAATCTATCCTAGTGTTTGGTAAAATGTATACACTGCAAATTATTTTTAAATAAGTGAATGGATTAAATTATAATAGCTATTCAGTGACTGCAAAGCACTCTGATAGTTATGTGAAGTGTCTATTATTTAATGAGAAACGTCATAAATTATTGGTTGAGGCACACTATCTATTGTCAGATTGCATAGGTTTGAAACTTAGACTTATTATTTCCCAGCTTTGAGATCTTGAGCAAGTTAATAAACCTCTTTGTGCCTCTGTTTCCCTATCTGTAAAATAGAGATAATAACAGTAACTACCTTATAGGGTAATTGTTCAAAATAAGCAAGTTAATACATGTAAATATTTAATGCAAATGCCTTGTATGTGGTAAATGCTATATGATACTTAACTATTTAATTTTTACAATAATTTTAAGTAGGTACTGTTATCCCTGTTTTACAAATGAGTAAACAGACTTGGAGAAATTTTAAAACTGGCCCTGGGTCTTGCAGCTAGTTAGTGAAAATGCTAGTATTAAACCCAGACTGGGCCAACCCCACCTCACCCCCAAATCTAGTCTCATCTCTTTCTCCTCCAGGTTAATACTATTTCATATCTCCTTCCATCTTGTTACTAAAGCCTGAAACCTGGGACTCATTCTTGATTATTTTTCCCCCTCTGCCTACGTAGTTACTCGCCAACGCTTAGCTATTCATGCTACCTTCTAAATATCTCCCCACATACACTAAATATTTCTGAAATCTTTCCCAACTTCTCCCTCTCTGGAGCCTCTTTGCAAGTTAAACCATATAATTTCCTGCCTAGATTATTTCAATGGGTTTCCTCTAACCATCTCTCCAGTCCTTTCTCCATGCTGATGCCTGGGCTTCCTCCTAAACCCCAATTTTATCATGTAGTCCCTCCCTAAAATCCTTGTAGTCCTATATGCTCTGAAGATAAATTCCTGAGGGAATAAATTTCTAGGTATTCAAGGCACCTGCTTCAGTTTGGCATATTATGTGTTATATTAGGGCCTCACAATCATGGTCATCTGTGCCCACCTTTCTAGTGTCTTGCTCTCCCAATACTCCTACACTGTACCAAAGCTTTACCAAAGTATGCTTTCTCAGTTGTATGTTTCCTCTTTTGTATGCTTTCTCAGGGGCTTCTGTTTGGGGGAAGGCCTTTGATCCCCTACAACCTCTCCCACCTTCTTTACCTGGACCTGTATGCTAGGATCCTCAAGGAAGGTATCACTTCCTCCACTAACCCCAGCATTCAGTCCCCCCACCTGGGTGTAGGTGTGACAATCTATTTTAATTGCTTGTCTGTGAATCTGACTTCACAGACATGCTGTGAACTACTTGGGAGGGGGTTGTTTTGTTGATTCTCATATTTTATTCCAATTAAAAGTCCAGACTAAGAACACTTAAGGAATTTATCTTATTTTACTCTTGCAAGGGCTACTTATTAATAAAACATATGCCAATGTCCCTGGGAAAATAAAAGCATAAATAAATTTAAAGAAATACAGTTACTGATTCAAACTATGATAGGAAAGTAATTTCAAATGTAAGCTGAACACTTCAACAACAAGAAAGAACTTGATAGGAGAGACAATAACAGTTTTAGAGCCAGCAGATAATAACAGCAAAAAGGCTGCAGCTAGACTTTGCCTATCTTCTAGGCTGTGGTCTGCTAGTAAAGGCAGCCAGATCAGAATGTGGTTCAGCTTACAGGCATAATTACCCAGCAGGTGCTTGCCATGCAGGCAAAGGGTTGAGGGCAAGATAAGATTAGGCAAGGACATGCACTATGAAAGGTGAGCCAAGCTCAGCTTCTGATCTAGTTTCAAGTCCTTCCTTCTCTTGGAAAACAAGGCAAGCGATTGTTGGAAACTGGAGAGTGAGAAAGTATTATGTCAAAGCACACAGCTCAGTTTTAACAGCTGATTAAATCAGACAAGGCTTAGCACAGTCCTCCTCAAAAATTGGTATGCATGAGTGTAATCAAAAATGCTTAACTTGGTACTCACAGTGCTACTTTTATGAAATTCATTTTTGCTAGATTGTTATTTGTAATATCATTGTCACTATTACTTTTATGCTTTTCCTAATTTGCATTTGTACACTGTAGTTCCCACCTCATTGATTACCAAGATTTTCTTCCCTTCTAAATACAGAGTGTGTTTTAATGCCTTCTAAGAAGTTATTTAAAATTCACCTACTATTATTTTGATAGCCATTTACTGGGAGGGTTGTTATTTTCCTAATGATATTTTACTATTACGTCCTCTTTTGTAGATATAAGAATAGTATATCTTCAATGTGGTGGCTGAGACGTCTTCCCTTTAGTGAAGTTTTGGTGATACAGATTTAGAATTCTCCTCTATCATCTTTTGAAACAGAATCATAATAAAGCTCTTGCATGTTTCACCTGCGGGGCTGGTGCCACCTGGGATAAGAACAAAAGGCCTTCTCCCTGCTTCTCCCTACGACTGGCCTGAGGCACAGATGCAGGTTTCAGTTCTCAAAAAAAAAAAAAAAAAAAAAAAGAGTGGGAGAAGTTTCGAAGGACAGCAAATGACCTGTCCCTCCGTTGTAACCTCGCTGTGCTCCTCATCTTGCCTCGCTCTTTTCTTCCGCACTTGACAGGGCTGCTCTAATCTCAAAATCTTTGTCTAATGTCATTTTGCACACCCATAATAATCTCTTCTGTTCCTCATCATGATGACATCTTCTAATTTTCCTTCTTTGAAGGTTCATTCTTAAAAATTCTGAGAGATTGTGCTACCAGATATGTCATAGCCTCCTGATAACACTGGTATTAGGAGCCATGCTTTTTAAGTGACTTATTACTGCCCATGTCTTTTAGCCAAAGACCACTAGAAACACATCTGTAGTTGACCAGTTGAGTTCGTTACTCACTGCAAAGAGAGATAGAGTTGTTATCACAGGGAGTTGAGGGTGACTCAGTAAGATAGTGTTAGAAGAAAAATGTGTTATAGAATTTGGACTTTGGTTAGTTGATCGGGGGAGGAGAGTGATGTTGAAGGGAGTAGAGGTTTGCTATTAATTGGACGATGTCAGGAGGCAGGGTAATTTTACAATTGAGTGTCTTAATCTTATCAAGGAGGAGGAAGACTACACTGAGGCTAAAGCTATACTTGATAAAGAAGGAGCAGTCACTCATATTAGATGGGAAAGGGAATGGGTGGTATCTGTGGCTTGGACGATGTTCATAAGTGGTCTGTGTTCAGACATGATTATAGAGGGGCCTTGTTTTGTCCTGTTCCATCATGGTCACAGAGTGGTCTTATGTGAACTTAATGTTCGTGAGTTGTTTATGTTCAAAAGGAGAAATCCAGGGCCTAACTGCAAATGCCAGGCCAGTATCTAGAAACAAGACCTAACTAACAGTACCAGGCTAGCTTCTGGATGTTGGGCTGTTTTCTCTTCCTCATGACGAAGTTCTTTGTTATTTCAATGATTAAACCTACACACCTGAAATCCAATTTCCACTACTTTGGTGACTAGGAAGGATAAGATTCTAGTAGAGTTCGTTGGTAATTTCGTCCCTAACCCCTATGGTATGCTCAACACATTGGGTAATACAAAATGTTATTCCTACCATGCTAACAATCTGATAACCAATAAGAATCACAAGAGATCAATCTGTGTATAATAACTATAACTGATATGCACAAATTGTTAAGGGAATTGATTCACTGTTTTGCACTTATACCGTAAGTCTAGTTTGTTACTTAAATATATACCATTAGCAGATCTGAAATAAAATGAAATATAATTTTAATTTTACTTAGTGAAGCTTATTTGTAAAGAAATTGAAGAGTCTTTCTGCTTACTACAAAGAGAAAGAGCTTGATGTTGAGTTGTAAAACCTTAAAGTTGGGAATTCTTAAATCAACATATTTCTGAAAACATGCATCTCAGTAGAACTTATATAAATGTGGTTAAATATATATGTTAACTTTCTATTTAGATATTCCAGATACCTCCTGAAACATATGGTATAATCTGATTTTTTTCTGTCATACAACAAGACTTTCTTTTGTTGATTTTTTTGTATTTTTAATTTTATTTTTTACATTGACAGATAAAATTGTATTTATTGTGTACAACATGTTTCGAAGTGTGTGTGTGTATATATATATAGTGGAATGACTAAATTTTGCTAAATTAACATGAATTACTTCAAATAGTTATTTTTGTGAGAACACTGTAAATCCACTCAGCAATTTTTAACAATATAAATAATAAACATTCATAATATGCTTTAGTTAAAGAATATCTAGTAAGTGATTCAAGTTCATGATTGAATGATACTCAATATATTTCTGTAATGTATGGATTCAGTGAGTGAAAACATCCCATGCTAATAATTTACTTTGAAACTTCTTATAAGTCTGTAGAGGAAGTGCTGGGTGGGGGAAGAGAGGAGGAGGTGAGATAAAGCTATAATTAAGCTTGATTCCATAAGCCACACATAGAAAAAGTGTCTTTCCTTTGAGCAATGTAATATTTCAGACATTTAGAATATTGTTAAGTATACCAATTTCATTGCTTTACATATATGCTTTTGAAATATGAGCTGCATAATAAATTTAAGGTTTCAGTGCCATACGTATGATTATTTTCTCTATCCTTGGTATTTTTTTTTTTTTTGGCTGGTCTTAAAACTCCAAAAATGAGCTTCTAGAATTTTGTTACCTGCCAGCATTTTTTGAAATATGAGCTGGATAATAAGTTTGGGATTTCAGTGCCATACGTATGATTATTTTCTCTATCCTTGGTATTTTTTTTTTTTTTGGCTGGTCTTAAAATATGACAAAAGCAATACAAAAAATGATTTCTAACTCTGCTTTATTTCTCATGGTATCTTGTTAATAAGCTATTTTGATTGAACTTTATAAAGTATGCCCTTTAGTTACTTGGAGACATCATCTAAACCAAAATATTCATTCTTCACTTTGTCCTTTAAGTTTTTTCCTTTCATGGGATCCTATTTCATCTTTCCTGTTTTTGAGGAAAACATATAACTCTATTGCATGTTAGCCAGAAATAATAATTTACTGAACAGGAAACTGAAATTAAGAAGTAAAAATTCCAGGTAAACATTTTAACTTTTGGAACAATGTGGTTTAAATATTTTTAAAGATTAGACATGCCTGTCGTGGGCCTAGGAGATGAGACTTATTCATGTCTTACACAACACACGGATCACCTTTGATCCTTAAATTTGAATGGTTCAAAAGTTAAATTAGAGCAGGAGCCTGAAAACTGAGTTGATTCTTTGGGAACAGTAATAAAAGGCAAATAATACAAATATAAAAATATCCATTTATTTACTTGGGAAGTTAAGGTAGTACTCTTGGAGTCTTTATTTTAGGCAGTGTCAAATTTGCATATAGTTAGCTAAATGCTTTTGGATATGATTGTTCTTTAATATTATGTCTGGAAAGTTTCTACAGATGAACATTTATTACTTTTTTTTTTGAATGTCAAAGGGATATTTCATGTGCCTTGCTTAGCAGCAGGTATCTATTTGAAATGGAAATGAAAGAGAATTAACGCTATTCATTTTCTTAGCAGCAATATTCCTATACTTGATGTGTTTCTCCAAACTTTTGACACATCACAGATATTCTTAAACTGGTTGTACAAATTATACTAGAATAAAACGGGCATCATTCTCTTTTTTGCTTATGTGTAATTCTTGTTTACAGAGCATATCAGTCTTGAGGGCAACAGTGGTGGTTGTTTTTATTCATGAAAACTACCTAGATTATGTCTTGGAGAGCCTCCTCATTTTCCATTGGGTATAGGCATAGGTTTTCTTTTTCTCTTTATCCTACATTTTTAAACCATCATAATGCATTTACATTTATATACTCCCTGGCCAACAAGATAATCTATAAATATATTCAACTAAAAACAGGTTCATGTAATCATTTTATCCATTGCTTTTTTCTAATGAGATTCTTCTTGAGTCTAGTTTCTGACTCTACACTATGTAAATGAAATTACAGTGTCCCCTGCCTTTTGGTCTGTGACATTTTGCAGGGGAGCTTTCTGTCTCTTGGCCTTTGCCTCATCTCTTATCCCCTCCGTCTGCCCCTCACAGCACCCCCTTCCACGATACTGAAGTGCTGCCCTGATTCTGCACTACCTTGGAAGCCAAATCTCAGAGACGAACCCCAACCCCAGGACACCCGTTTGTAATGTGAAATTAGGAGATTAAATATTTCTTAATTGAAAACCGTTGGTACCCTTATTATCTCCTCTGCTACTTGTGAGCTTTATACTTGTGTTTGTTACTTCAACTAGAGCCAATATAAAACAAGTGCAAAGTTTCTGGGTCCTTTGACCCTTTGTGTATTTTTGTTTTCCTCTGCTTTTGTAGGGATTGTTGCTTTTCATTAGTTTTCTTCTTTCTACCCTTGCTGTTATGTTCCAGAATGATATCAAAAAAGCTTACCAAGAGTGTTTTTCCCACTCACAGTAATGATTCTTAGGGGTTGCTTTCCAATTTTACAGCCCTCTTTGCCATGGCTGCCACTAGGCACTGCAAGCACATTCCCCATTAATCCAACCTGTCTAGAATGGGTGCACCTTCCCTTCATTAAGCTGAATACAAGTTTTAGTTCAGGGGCTATATCTTTCCAGCATTATTTTATTAGTCATATAGCTGGGCATCTTCTCCCAATTTACTGCTTTTCCTGTGACCTTTTAAAAGTGCAGACTCTTATCCTGTCCCTCTCCCCAGTTATAATTACTTAAAGGTTCCATTCTGCTTACAGAATAAAGTTCAAGCTCCTCAGAATATATCATGCAGGGAGCTTCAAGGTCTGGGCTCCATTCATTCTCCTCACTTTTGGCACCTCTCTAAAAAGAGTTTTTATACTCTTCCAAATATATCAGTCCCCTCCTACCTCTGAATTTACGTGTGCTACTTCCTCTGCTTCTGTTGCTCTTTCTCCATCATCTGTGATTGGAAAATGTCTATTCATCCATTGAAAACCCCTTCTGTTATTTTACAATATATATCCTCTTAACAAAACCACAATCCATTCAAGATTACATTTTCTTCATCTTTGTAACCCAGTGCCAAGCTCAAGGTGTGGAATATATTAATAATTCATGGTCAGTAAGTATTGAGTGAATAAATTAGTTTTGTAGCACCTTTCCTTCCTTTTAACCTAAAGCTTGGAATTGTCTTTTTTCTTTATTTTTTATAATACTCCAAAGAAATCATAGGAAATCAAAGGAAGTTTCAAGAAAACTTGTAGAGTTTCCCTGATAGTCTTGCCAAAGCAAATGGAAGGCCCTTTCCTGGTTACCATGATGGCTTTTCTTTGGTTCCAATTAGTTAATTATATATTTCACATTTCCTTTGTCAGGTTAGACAATTCTAATTCCTGGAGTGATAGAAACTTGGATTTAATTTTTATTTTGAATTTTGATTTGATTTTGAAAACATGCAATGTTTTCTCCCTTTGAAGAAATATACCCTTCTAGCTGTTGGAAGTCTTATAGCATTTCTTTGTGCTTTATTTTAATTTGATTGTACAGCTACTGGTTGACTTACAATAGGGTTTCATCTCAATAAACCAATAGTGAACTGGAAATATCCAAATATTGTAAGTCAAAATGCATTTAATTCACCTAACCTACTGAACATCATATTTTACTTTTTTCTTAAATTGGCTCAGAACACTTATATTAGCCTACAATTGATAAAATCATCTAACACAAAGCATATTTTATAATTTTGCTAAATATATCATGTAATTTATTAAATACTGCACTACAGTATGGTTTCTACTGACTGTGTATTACTTTTGCACCATCATAAAGTTGAACTATCATAAATAGGGGATTATGTATATGTATATATGCACACAATGAAATTCAAGCAAATAATTGCGTTATCAAGATAATATTTTTTGATAACCATTTTAAAAATATATTTTAGAATGGGTACTCTAGAGAAAGGCAACCCTTTTGGAAATTGATAATTATTTCCTAATATTTATTATTTGGCAAGCGCTATGGAAATGTCAGCAAACATTTTCTAAGGTCTATCATTGTATCAGTTGGGATGTTTTGTCAACAAATAAAAAAATACTCCAATAAAAATAGCTCAAATAGGGACACATTTATTTTTTTCATATAACGAGGAGTCAATAGGATGATTCCAAGCTGGTTAATTCATGGGCCTGCCAATGTTAGGCCTCTATGTTGTTTTTTTCTTGGCTTTTATCTCATGGGTGCAAAGTGGCTGCAGCAATTTCAAGTATCATGTCTTTATATCACAATGTCCAGAGGCAGAGGTCAGCCTTTTAAAACTGAGAAAAACTGTCACTACAGATCTCTGGCTGACTTTCCTTTATGCCTCAATGGTCAGGATTTTGTTACATGTTTGGTATACATCTCTTATTGTCAAAGAATCATTGGCTTAGATTAATCAATATTCAACCCCTGAAGCTTGGGAAAAATTAGCTGGGTGTTGTGGCATTCTCCTATAGTCTCAGCTACTCAGGAGGCTGAGGCAGGAGGATTGCTTGAGCCCAGGAGTTTGAGGCTGCTGTGAGCTATTTCATAGACGTGAAATACCTGTAATACAAAATCAGAGATCAGTTAGTAGAGATCAGATGGAAGGAGTGGCAGTAACTTCTGCTAGGGCAGGTCCTATCTCAATTTACATGACTTTAATTTTTGAAAATTAAAATATATTTGTCTTCAATCATTTTTACAAAGTAAAACTGCGACTATGATAAAATCTTCAAATATATATTGTACACTATGAAGTTTTCTTTTCTCAAATGAATATGATATTATCTTCAATTATATCTGGGCTGCTATCATAGGGGGCATTGTCATCGGAGAAAGACAAGGCTGATAAGACATTAAAGTGCCAAAACATGGTCATGTCTAAATTAGTTACAAAATTTACTTAGATTTGGGTAGAATTTTATTGTATTTATGTAAATATTTATATTTTCTGTTACTTATAATCCTTATTCTCTTGTGAAAATATTAAGAGAAATTTCATAAATCCTTTTTCTTTTTTACATTGTTTTATGGATAGTAATAGATATTAATAATAGTGTGATACAATAATGGCTAAAGAAGCAGGGTCTGAATGCAGCTGCCAGTGTTTGACTCTCAGCATGGCTTGACCTTGAGCAAGTTACCTAATCTCTCAGATAATCACTTCTGACATCATAATATCGAGAAAATAGTAATACTTAAAGGGTTGTGAAGATGCATTTAGATGGGCCTATAATGTTTTCAGAATGGTGTCTGGTTAAGCACTGTCTGGGCTATAGAAAGCACTCTTTTTGAGTTAGCCACTAGTGTAACACGACACAACTTGGGTTTTTCAATAAACATGCCTCTGGAAAAAAATACTGTTATTTCACAAATTCAATAAGAAGTGATATTCACAAGGAGTAAAAATGGTGATGTGATTGTTTAAAAAGTCCATCAACACACAACAAAATTATGTCACCTGTACTTCAATCGCATTCTGGTGATAAGCACAATGACTTTTAAAGTACTCACCAGAAACAGCCTTGGTTCTACTTAGCCCAAAGGACGAAGGGGTATAAGATACGATTTAGGTGGAATTGCAATTAGATTTAAATAATTATTTCCCCAGTGACCTCATTCAAAGAGGTTGCTCATGCGTGCGAACATTTATTCATGGGCTTAAAGACTGAAGCTCACCTAAGTTCAGGGTAAAAGGAATCTTGTCCTGTTCCAGGGACTTTGGGGGTTACCTTTGATAGGGAAAGCAAAACTCTGTTGCTTTTTGTCTAACTCAGTTGACCGATAGAGAAGGAGAGACTACAGTAAAAACTACCAGCAGAGGCCAGGAGTAAGTTACACAAAGAGGGAGTGTGCTGTCCTCAGACCGGCCTCTGCTCCTGGTAAAGTTAGTAGAGCTTGGAAATCAATGTGATCAGAAAATGTTACATTTGTGTGGCACCTGTAGAATAGAATTTAAAATGAGTGATCTGGGAGTGCTGGAAGATTTTTAAAGAAAAGGGAATAAAGAAGATTAGGAAAAAAAAAAATCAGTAAGGCCAGGTGCAGTGGCTCACGCCTGTAATCATAGTGTTTTGGGAGGCCAAGGTGGGAGGATTGCTTGAGCTCAGGAGTTCAAGACCAGCCTGAGGAAGAATGAGACTCCGTCTCTACTAAAAATAGAAAAATTAGCTGGGTATTGTGGCACACTTCTATAGTCTCAGCTACTCAGGAGGCTGAGGCAGGAGGATTGCTTGAGCCCAGGAGTTTGAGGCTGCAGTGAGCTATGATGATGCCATAGCACTCTACTAGGGATGACAGAGTGAGACTCTGTCTTAAAAAAAAAAAAAGAAAAAGGAAAATAGTACTTCTAAAAAGCTAACTTCCTTTCATTGTGCTACAATGTAGGCTATCCATATTTTAGCAATGTTTTGAAGTGAAAAACAGAACAAAGAACATTTTATTTGCTTTCAAATGGAAAAAAATTTCCAACTGTATTTGTTTAAATAAGAATGTATTACTTTTCATTGTGAATTATTATTTATACAATCTCAGATTTCTTGTTTCCTTAGGCCTGAGTATGAGTGTTTGCTTTTTCTAACCTTTAACATTCACAGTAAGATGATATGTTTTTACCCACAGGAAAAGACAGATATGCTAAGATCTTTTTAAAATTTTCATTACTTATCAAAACAGCAAAGAAATAGGTAATGGCCATAAACACTTACATTTTAATATTTTTAGTTTGATTAGTTTTAGATTTAAAAATCATTAAAGTGCTTCCAAAGTTATATATAGACCTTTAATTTTGTATCTATTATTTCAAATTAAATCTGGGTGTGCTTTTATAACAAGTCAACATATTTGTTATTATTTTCTAAATTTAAAGCTCTAAACTTACCAAGTAACAATAAAGATGCTTTATAAAATGCATCAAATATGTTCATCTCTTCTAGCATCAAGTAAAATTTTTGTGCTTTGAAGCAAAATTTTTAGTTTATTTGTGCTTTTTACAAGTAAAGTTAGAACTTTTAGCAGTTTGAGACTAATTGCTTTTGAACTATAAGGTAAAAACTTCATTTTTTTGAAATAATGCCTGAACATAGCAGGTGCTTAATTAAGTTGAAATGATTTTTTTCTCATATATTGTGAAGTTACCACAACAACTATTTATATTTTAAGTCCCTGGCTTGTGGTAGAAATTGCTAAATCATTCTATGGATGGGGAAATACTCTCCGCCTTCATCCTTCCTCTCCAATGCCTGGTAATTGATCTCTGACCGAGGTTTGAGAAAGGGGCCGGAATGTCATTTTCTCTGTGGAGCTTGCCATCTCTCCTTCTAAGGCCACCTCCTTTTATAGGTTATACTATAAACCTTACATTATACCACCTATTGTGCTATTCTGTAATTTTTTCTATATATGTGTCTCAGTTTATTACCCTTAAGCTAGAGTTTTATTTATTTTATTTTCGTATTCACTGGACACAGAAATATCTGGTCTCAAGGATTAGTTTATTAAATTAAATGTCAATGTGAATAAATGTATTGATTTAATAGTAATCTAGATATACAAATGAAGTTAATTTTAAAACATCAGAGTAGGATAGACAAATGCAACTCTGGGAGATTTATATTGATAAAAGGCAAGGATTTAGATATTAGTAAAAAATGCTTATACTTTATCATGTATCCTTATGTTTTCCTACTAATATTTGATATTTCAGGCCAGCTGGACACAGGAACTCAAGGTCACCTACTTTATGCTACAGGCATAGCTTGTTTTATTGCACTTCAATTTATTGCTCCTCACAGATACTGCATTTTTACAAACTGAAGATTTGTGGCAACACTGCATTGAGCAGGTCCATCAGTACCATTTCATCAACAACACATGCCCACTTCTTGTCTCTGGGTCACAGTTTGGTAATTCTCTCAATATTTCAAACACTTTCACTATTACATCTATTATGGTGATCTGGGATAGGCAATCTTTGTCACTACTGTAATTGTTCGGGAATACCACGAACCATGTACATCCATATAAGATGGAAAACTTAATCAATAAATGTTGTGTGTTCTGACTGCTCAATGGACTTGCTGTCCCCCCATCTCTCTCCCTCTCCTGGGGCCTCCCTATTCTCTGAGACACAACAATAATGAAACTAGGCCAGTTTACAACCCTACAATGTCCTCTAAATGTTTAAGTGAAAGGAGGAATTGCATGTCTCCTACTTTAAATAAAAAGCTAGAAATGATTAAGCTTAGTGAGGAAGACATGTCAAAAACTGAGGCAGACCAAAAGCTAGGCCTCTTGTACCAAATGGTTAAGCAAGATGTGAGTGCAAAGGAAAAGTTCTTGAAGGAAATTACAAGTGCTATTCCAGTGAACACACGAATGATAAGAAAGTGAAACAGACTTATTGCTGATACGGAGAGAGTTTGAGTGGTTTGGATAGATTGAACCAGCAACAACATTCCCTTAAACCAAAGCATAATCAAAAATAAGGCCCTAACTCTCTTCAATTCTATGAAAGCTGAGAGAGATGAGGAAGTTGCAGAAGAAAATTCTGACGCTAGAAAATTCTGGTTCATAAGGTTTAAGGAAAGAAGCTGTCTCCGTAACATTAGAAGTAAATGCAAGGTGAAGCAGCAAGTGCTGATGTAGAAGCTGCAGCAAGTTATCCAGAAAATCTTGCCAAGATCATTGATGAAGATGATAAACAACAGCTTATCAATGCAGATGAATCAACCTTCTATTGGAAGAAAATGCCATCTAGGACTTTCATAGCTACAGAGGAGAAATCAATGCCTGGCTTCAAAACTTCAAAGACAGGCTGAATCTCTTTCAGAGGTGAATGCAGCTGGTGACTTTAAGTTGAAGCCAATGCTCATTTACCATTCCAAAAATCCTAGGGCCCTTAAGAATGCTACTAATTCTATTCTGCCTGTGCTCTATAAATGAAACAGCAAAGACTGGATGACAACACATGTTTACAGCTTGATTTACTGAATAGTTTAAGCCCAATGTTGGAACCTAGTGTTCAGAATAAAAAGATTCCTTTCAGAATATCACTGACAATTGACAGTGTGCCCAGTCAACCAAGATGGAGATGCACAATGAGATTAATGTATTTTCACGCTGCTAATGCAACATCCATTCTGCCTCTTGGAGATTAAAGAGTCATTTTTACTTTCAAGACTTATTATGTAAGAAATACTTTTTGTGGGCTATAGCTGCCATAGACAGTGATTTCTCTGATAGACCTGGGCAAAATAAATTGAAAACCTTCTGGAAAGGATTAATCATTTTAAATGTCATTGAGAATATTTGCGATTCATGGTTGGAGGTCAAAATATCAACACTTACAGGAGTTTGGAAGTTTATTTCAACCCTAATTCATAACTTTGAGGGGTTAAGATTTCAGTGGAGGAAGTAACTGCAGATGTGGTGGAAATAACAAAACTAGAGTTAGAATTGGCACCTGAACATGTGACTGAATTGGTATAATCTCACAATAAAACTATAATGAAGGAGAAGTTACTTTTTATAAATGAGCAAAAAAAGTGGTTTCTAGAGATGGAATCTACTCCCGGTGAAGATGTCGTGAATGTTGTTGAAATGACAACAGCGGATTGAGAATATTGCATAAACATAGTTGATAAAGCAGTGGCAGGGTTTCAGAGGGTGATTCCACTGTGGGTAAAATGCTATTAAACAGCATCGCATGCTACAGTGAAATCTTTTGTGAAAGAAAGAGTTCAGTGATATGGCAAACTTCATTTTTTGTCTTATTTTAAGAAATTACCACAGTACCCCATCATTCAGCAACCACCACCCTGATCAAACAGCAGCCATCAACATCAAGGCAAGAACCCCTCAACCAGCAAAAAGATTATGACTTGCTGAAAGCTCAGATTTTTTAGCAATAATGTATTTTTAAATTAAGGTATGTACATTTTTTAGACATAGTGATATTGCATACCTAATAGACTAGTGTAAATATAACGTTTATGTGCACTGGGAAACCAAAAAAAATTGAAACTCATTTCAATATTCACTTATTTCACTTTATTAAAGTGGTTTGGAACCAAACCCACATTATCTCCAAGATATACCTATAATTCTGGACATGTTCACATTTATCTAATTCTCTTAACTTTCCTGTGTCAGTTATCTGTAAAAATGTGGCTAACAAATAATGACACATGACAGCATTTAGCATGACACCTGACCCAGAGTAATATGTGAAGGAATA
>NW_012148841.1:316653-319062 GCF_000956105.1 Propithecus coquereli | reverse complement strand
AAAAATAACTATTAATAAATTGTGGACTTTTATTAAATGCTAGGTAACCAGCTCTAGAATAAATTTTCCCAACTAGGGTAACTGTCCACTTTAAGAAAATAAATTAAAAGTACCAAACACTCATATACACACTACAATCTTATTGAAGTATTTGAAGTAAATTATATAAAACCTCACAGGGATCATGCTTTCTCTCTCTTTGTGGCAGAGTTCTGTGTATATGGTGGGCTTGTGATAAATATCCTTTTAGTATGTGAGAGTATGAGGGTGTCTGTCATTAACATTAATCCTGAGAGAATTACTGCCTTAAATGATCTGGGAAAACATGCATTTGCAGTCTCCCTAGCATGTGGCCTTTTTATAGGGGGTCTTTATTTTTGTTTTAATTTATTTGATGGTTGTATGTTGCATATATATTATACCCACCAAATACTGCTGTCTCATATGGCAAAGGAATAAGCCTGAAGTGGTTAGCGTTTCAGGGCCCTGCCTAATGTTGTCATCATCTCAAGCTTTTCACAAAGCAGAATATTCATCCATGCTTTGTTTCTTATCCCAAAGACCAGCATACATGCTGTTATGTGGTTCTTAGGAGGACTGTAAAGTCCTGTAAGGAAGACAGAGGATAAAAAGTATCAAGGGAATTGCTATGAGAGAGTAAGCAGGGATATCCCTGGAGAGGGAACTGCTTCTGTGTTCTTTTAAACGTCACAGAGTAATTGTTTCTTTTTTTTAAAAGAAAGAACCAGAGTGAAGAGCAGCTCGTTTTTAAGCTGGAGAGGTTAACAAACACTGGCTACAGAGTTTACTTTGGTTTAGGAATCCCACTGCCTCACTGGAGTGTCAGTCAAAATTCCACAGCCATTCTTGGACACTTGGAGGTGGGACTGACTGATGTACAGCAGTGATTTGACCCAGTACTTGGAGCAAACACAACCAGAGTCATCAGTGTTAATGCTGTGGTTTCTAACCAGCATTTTGGAAGTGCGTTAACATTGGTGGCCTTACACTCTTTCATCGGACTTCTAACTGGTAATTATGCCTGTGTAATCACTGTAAAGTTACCTAGCCTAGAGATGTGAGATTCCAGACTGATGCTTGTAATACCAAAATCTGGTCTGAGTTTTGCTTTGTTCTTGTCTAGCTTAAGATAATACTTATCTCTCTCTCAGGGAGCGGAATATATAAGGTATTGCAGGCATTCAAGCACTCTGTCTCAAACTTTGAGATAACAAGTTGTATCTAAAAGGAGAGGGAGTTGGTGAGGTGCAGTAGTTTTACTATGATTTGTCAGTAATGATTACATTATTAAGTGATAAGAGGATATTGAAAACATATTTGAAATTATCAAAACCCTCCAACATACATATGCTTATATGCTTAAAACAATGGAAGTGTATCTTAATAGAGCAACATACTAAAAGGGAAAATTCATGTGTATTCTTTATTAAGAATTTATATGTTGCAGGAAGACTGTTAAATTGCAGATGGTCACTTGTTACCCAAAGATGCAATTATAATGAATATCATTATGGAAAACTTGGGTCTCTTATGTTAAGATTATAATACAGAGTGGTTATCTTCTCAGTCTTGGAGAAAGAATTTATCCTCCTCTGCTTCTGATGGTCTCCAACAACAAGTAGAGGTCACAGGCTGTCTCTACCGCTGGCATTCATTCCTAGCATAGCTCTAGACACAGGTGACAATTGTGACTTGTTGGAGAGGTGACTTTGCGACTTTTACTCTCAGGTTAGAGAACTCAGTCGTTGTGTTTCATTGACTTGGGCTACTAAATCTTTGCACTATCCAATAGGATGTACAAAGTAGTGCTAAACAATTAAGCATTATATTAAAGCCAGTTTTTAATTTACAAATAATTCCTAAGATGTTTTTTCTAGTAGGAATTAGCTACATAGAATGATAGTGGGAAGTACAGAACAGGTACTGGAAGTAAGTAAAATCTTGCAGATTACAGACACAATTGTATTCCTGGTCATATATGATCATTTCTATAAATGACATTTTTTGATTTGCATTCTGATACAATGTTCTGTAGGAATAAACAATATTTTTTATGCCTTACTTCATTGATTGTGATTATCTTAAATAATTGGAAGCCGAGTCTGGTGAATTAAAAGACTGCAGGAGGCAATGGTTTGCCTCAGTGGGCATTGTATGAAGGTAGGGGGCTGAAGGTGTTTATAGACAGGAACGGGAAATGCTAATACATGCTTATTCAAAAGCATAAGCTTGTTTGCACTTCAGATTCATGCAATTCTATTTGTCATTGGGGTAGTTAATATTATTACTCAAGTATTCTGGACAAGCCATGATTACATATTTCAACACAAAATCTCAAGGAATTGCTGATTTACAATTACCTATGTTACCTAAGTGTACAATAATTAG
>NW_012148841.1:309986-315320 GCF_000956105.1 Propithecus coquereli | reverse complement strand
TGCATTTTGTTTTGATGTTTAAGAATTCATCATATTAAAGGTTTATTGAGAGTAAAAGAGTCAGTTTGACTCAGATTTTCTCAGGACAATGCTATATTTGTTGATACTGACAATTTTATATATATTTTATTCATTTCCACATAATTCTACAAATGATCAATATTTTAAAATTCTGTAGTACAACAATTCAACTAGGCAATGCCCCTGTGGATGATGATAATATCTCACAGATGGGAACAAGTACAAAGACATTACCTGGAATTAATGGCCATTGGACCAAAACAGCAATTCCCAGGGGACTGTGTTTAAGGGTCCAATGAGTAGGCCATACTCATCAGCTCCCTCACAGAGGTGCATTATGTAGTTGGACCAAAGACCCACTGTTTTTAAACAAAACAAATAAGCAGTCCAGAACACTAAACACCCAAAGGAATCAAACTCTTATTAAGTGATCATGCCTGTTAGTGTATAAGAAAATAGTAGATAGGCATGTAAAAATTTAGACAGTAGAACATAAATATTCAGGAGACTTAGGAATTTTAATAGACAAAAATAAAACAATACAACTACTTATTTTTTTTTCTAAGCCTCTATAATCACATGAACAACTACTTATTAATGATCTAAACTCAATATTTAATCATGTTATTTGGTATTTTAATTTTAGAAGATTTAATTTTAATCAATATGTCTATTTCTGCCAATGGATACATAAACATAATTGGTACATTGGATCATTTATCATGCTTAAGAAAAGCTTATGGTGTAAAAGTATGTCATTCATCCTTGTATTACAGTTAATAAATATCTGGAATGAAAATTAAAGCCCTACATAAGAATATTTTCTAATGTAGAATAATCAAACTACCTGTTTAATACATTGAGATTTTTGCTTAAAGCAGAGTACATTGGTTCTTTATTCCATTACATGCATGGTATCTAAACATTTGATGTTTAAACATGAAAAACACACATTTGGAAAATCACCATTCCTTTTAAACTTGATACCAGATAACTTGGATAAATAAAGGTACCTCCTTTCCTACCAAGGTATTTAAAGTACCCATGGCCTTTTTTTAACCTATGCTGTAATATCTACAGTATAGTTTCTTAAGCATCCATTAAGTGAATATTTGAGCACCTGTTATGTATCAGACACTATTTAAACTCTGGGATATAATGGTAAACACTACCTGCATGGTTTTGAATAAAAACATTATAGGGAGTTTCATTGTGACCTATTCCCTTCCTATTCATGAATAAACCAATAAATGACAAATTGAGATTCTTAGGAATATTTCCTATGAGTGGGACACTAAAGTGTTCTAGGGATGTATAGATGAATAAAATATAGTCACATGGTATCTTAACATGAGCTTTGTTATATGACTATGTTTGTTGCGTATAGTGTAGAAAACCATATTACAAGAATAATTTTCCTTCCCTACATTTTTTTAAGAGACCTACTTGTTAAGGCTATTTTTTTGACCACACTTAATAAGCTAGAAATTTGATTAGATGTTTTAGTTGTGATACATGTGATATAAAATTCGTTTTCTACATAGAATCTCAAGGTATCAATTTGGCTACTTTCAACCTAAACTAACTGAAGCAATACAAGGATTTGTTGGCCCATGTAATTAAAAACTAGTGTTAGCACTCTTCAGGCACACTTGGACAAAACTGCTTGCTCTCCTTAACTTTCTCTGTTCTTTATTTGGATGTTGGGTTTGACCCAGGCTGGCTTTCCTTGAGGCTATGAAAGGCTCGTCCCCAGGAGCATGGCTCCATGCTTCCTAATCCCTGTGTATATAGAGGATGGGGACTGGGATTGAGGAGATATAATAGAAAAATCAATTGCCACCAATGTTGAACAAAGGAGCACAGTTTTTGTGAGTCCTGAGGGAAAATGCATGTTCTTATTAACACTTCCTATTTAATCGAATAAAGGGTAAGATTAAATAGAACATTGACATTTTTAGAGACAATATCGTGTTGTTATCTGCACAGTAAGATATGGAAATAACTTTTGAATGTTTCCTTCTGAACTCAGTCTGTTTATGGACATCTCTAGAATCTAATCAGCCACACGTGGCTTCTGGAAAACAAGGTGCTCTTCAGTATACAAGATAAAATAAGGATCTAGGGATGTTAAGTCTTGAAAAATGTTACTATCTTTCTTCTGAGAAATTCTTAAGCATATTGAAGCATCCCTTAAAGCTTATGATTTAGTTAATTGAGATGACCAAATTTAGTCAGACTTATTCATTTTGCTTCATCTATACAAATTAAAGGGAATCCCTCAAAACATTCACGTATTGGAATTTTTCTAAAACAGACATTTCCTATTTTGAATTTGAATATTATTCACCTAGGCTTGGATGAAAAGTGTCTGAAAGACTGGCATATTCCATGGTAGCTATGGACACACAGAAAGAAAAGGTTTTCCAAGTAATTAATTTGCACCAAAAGACTTAAAATCACCACAGTATTTTTCCCCCTATCCTAAATGACGTTACAGATAAACCAGGGAAATTTTAATAAATAGCATAAATTAATTTCAACTTCATTACTTGAATTTTGATAATTTGAAGAATTAAAATATTTTCTAGTATGCAGGGTGGTAAATATACTAAAAGAATAAGTGTCAGAATAAGGTTCACTGTTGACTAAATATTTTTGATACTATTTGGTGACTTGTGGTTAAACTGCCATTGGTGGCTGTATGCCTTCAAAACAGAAATATGTGTTAAATGGATAAAGTGAGTATATTTGTAAAAAGAGTGGAAGACCAAAGAAACTTATGATATCTCCTAATGTAGAAATATTTGTGCTTTTGATGTGGAATTGCATTAATTTAGATGTCATTAGAAATTTACATACCTCAAACCGGGTATCATTCTGAAACAAGATAAAAATGAGATATCAAATAGTCAAAAATCAACAGAACAGACAAATGTATGTTCATGAAGAAGAAAGGAAAAATTAAGTCTATACTGAAAGTTTATTATAAAAATGATCTTTTGGGATTTGCTTCTTTATAACATGGAAAATATTTAAAGGTTTTTAATTTGGGGCTGCAGAAATGGTGTGGTGTCCATATTTTCACGGATTTATTTCTCCTCAAATTTTTACTCAGTGCACTCTCCTTTAACCTATTGTGATTACCCAATTTTCCCTGAGGAGTGGTTGAAAATGAGAGGAAAAACAGGCCTAGCAATGATCTGGGATCATGTCCAGAAAATGTTTTCAGTCCTTGGAATACATTAAGGATGCTGCTCTGAGCCTTGTAAATGCAGCTTGGGAACATGAAGGATATTCCCAGAGAATTCACTCTGAACACAAAAGCACTGTGTGGTTAACAAAAGGAGTATTGCAGAATATACTGAAACGTTCAGACATCACAAGCATCTCAATTCATGTTTGTATCTTTACTGATGAACTGGACTGGCGTCATTGTAGAGTAGGATAGTTTGCTTACCTAAATACTTCAACTGAGAGACCTTGTGTTTCAAAAGCCAAAAAAACAAAAACAAAAAAACCCCAAAATAACAAAACAAAAAAACATTGCTATGTCCTAGAAGTCTCTGAGGATCTGTGTACTAATTGTGTACTACAAAAGAAAAAAGAAGCAGAACTAGTGGAGTCATCTGAGGGGAACATTCATAGCAATTAAAATTCCATACCTACTATTATTTACTTAGAGCACATCCCCAGAACAAAAGAGAAAAGTGACATTCAGAAATCTGAAAGAAAGTGATCACAATAAACATGTTTGGAGTTCTTGGTTACTTGTTGGAGAACAATGAGGATAGATGCTTGCATAAAGACAGGATTCATGACTCTTAAACCTACCTAGTAGAGTTAGAAGGCTGAAAGATTTCTTTCTACATAATCACAAGTTAAAGTGCTCTGTGAAGTCCACTGTCATTGCTCCATTATGTGAAACAAACTTTAATGGAATTATTAAAGTGTCAGGACTAAAACGAAGTTTGGTAAGTCAAATTTCTCTATTACTTAAAATTTAAGTGTGGAGATTCCTAAATGAAGGCTTTACCCTTTTAAATTTGTAATTTCTTTCATTCAAGAAAATAGCCAGCTATCACAAAAACATGTGTAGGAGAATTTAAGGGTTTCAATATTTTAGAATAATTTTGGGGCCTGGTTAGTACTTGGATGGGAGAATGATTTTGAATTTCTAAGATATGTCTTATGTATCATAGAATTGGTAGTCTGCTACTTTTTATTCTGTCTGAATCTTAATGTTTTCTAGAACATACCCATGGAAATATGATGTAAAAGAAGCAATTTAGATGACTCATAGTATTTCCAGAAAAACATTTGTTTCTGAAAGTTTTACCATATATGTATTTACCATATATTTGCCATATATGTTTTACCATATATGAATGATATATAAAACACATTTATTGTTTTTTACAAAGTATTGTATGAGGCTTTGCTAAACTTAAAAATACATTTTGTTCAAGATGTTCCCAATTTGAATCCTATACATTCTAGGAAATCTTGAGAATGTCTTTCAAGCTATTGCAAGGGGTTCATTTGAGAAGTAGTGCTCCAGACCAAACCTGCTGTTCTCTTGGAAGATGGGGAACTCAGGCTTGTCCAAGAGCAAAATCTTCCCTTAAGCCCAGTGAGAAACAACCTGGAAAATGATATTTTGATTTTACTGTAGTGTTTGATGGGTTGTTTTATATTCTTTTAAGACTACTAGCAGAAGCTGCTATGTCATTCAACTACAGAATTTGTGCCAAATGTTTCTTCCAAGTGTCAAGGCAGAAGGATCACATTTCTCCATTCAAAAAAAAAAAAAAAAAAAAGGCATCAGAGATGTATTATTTCCTGTGTGATTTTCTTTTAATATTGTTACATAACATGCTTCTTAGAAACTTTTTTTCTTCCCAGCTTTAAAAAGAATTCTAATTAAGCATGCTTCCACGTCCTAGAAAATGTGTGTATGTACATGCACGTCTATATACGTATTTGTGTCTTTCAGGAAGCTAATGCTCAAATGGTGTGTGTCTTTAAACTTAAGATAATAGATGGTCACATGGTACAAATATCAATGTAATTAAGTTTTTAAAAGACAGACTTGTTAGTGTGGTTTGGTATATTTATGAAATGGGCCAAAATCACTTAAAGTCTCATCATCCATCTGATTTCTTTGTATAAATTGTTCTGTTTAATGTATGCATCATACTGTTCAACTTTCTTATTAGTGTTTAATCAAAATAAGGAAAAATAGCATTTTAAAACATATTTGATTAAGCCCAAAACTAATGTAAATGTAAATTGATTTCTCATCTAACCCAT
>NW_012148841.1:309192-309936 GCF_000956105.1 Propithecus coquereli | reverse complement strand
GAAGATGTGTCTGCCCAATACATACCAGATACTGATCATTTTCCATACCTAATTTCACCCACTTAGCTCTAAATAATCATTAATGTCCAAGTGCAAATATTATTTAATAAATGAAGTGAATTTCAGTACAAGAGGTGTTTTGTGGAGGTCACTACTCTACTGGATAATCGGGATCCTCTACTGAGTTCGGTACCACAAGTTTTCCTATTTCTTTCTTAAGGATGATGAAAGATCAGTGGACTCCTAAGTATCTGCAGCCTTTGGAGTCTCAGGTTGCTTAGAAACTCAGTGACTATGGGCTTGCTATGGCAACCTAATTTATCAGTGAATGCAAGACTAACTAACTTAGCTGCTGTTGTGGCAAATCTCCATATTTTGCTGTAAGAATATTCACATAAGTTCTTCTACCATACCTGTATTTTAACAGCTGAACAAAATAATATATTCTTTCAAATTTTGGAAACAATAAATTGTAATTTATAATAGATTACAACTACATGATAATTAAGCTTAAATTTAGTATGTACTTTTAGTTATTTCAAATTTCTAATGTCTACTGGTTACTGTCCCATTGCCTAAGTTTATACATACAGTATATGATTTGCACTAAATCAAAGACATAAGAAAGCAAAATTAGTACAGTATATTATCCACATGTTAAGGAAGAGTCTTTGCAAATTTGACCTGTAGTTCTGTCCAAATTTCTAAATCTATATATGTATATACAGTGCATTTTAATAATAT
>NW_012148841.1:291077-298612 GCF_000956105.1 Propithecus coquereli | reverse complement strand
TTTCCATTAAACATATAGGTAAGATTATTTTATATTTTTAATGTATGTTTGCTTTCACCCTGTTTGATTCATTAGGCCACGTGGTTTAACTCTAAATTTTAATTACCCTGATATTCTACATTTTATCTTTAAAACCTTGAAATTTTTTAAAGGTGATCTTTGAAATCTCTATTGTAATATCCCAATACTTCACTGGCATTACCTTATGTTTGTGTCTTTGCAATTTCATATTCTTTTTAAATTGTATAGGTGTATATTTATTTTTATGCCTACATGTAAAGTCCTTGCTAATCATATAAAGCAGGTAGAACATGCTATTGGTTTAATACTTCAAAAATGAACATGCTGGCAACTAAAAAATGCATTTTCATATATTTCATATATACTTATATATACACATATGCTTATACATGTACAAAAATGTGTGTATGTATAAATCTCCATGACTAGTATTCCCTAAGGATTAAAGTGATAAAGCAAATGTTGCCTTAGATTTACGTTGGTAACTAATGTTATGAGATAGTGGACAGGTCATTAGAATGAAATTCTATTTGTTTTATTTAGTCTAAAATCTGTTAATTGCCACCTATATAATGTGTTCACTGTTCATTGTTTGTTGTGTCTAGATATTGTTTTTCTCTCAATGTCATATGAGGTCATTTAAAATTGTTATCTAACTTATATAAACATTTTGAAAAGAATATATAATATAAGGTTATTATAAAGAACATAATTATCTTTTTTTTGCCCAGAAAAGAGCACAGGCTCTTTAGTCAATGTGCTCGGGTTTTAAACCTTGTTCTAGCAAGTACTTGCTAGGTGACTGGTACTAGCTACTTACCCAAAGAGTCTAGTTAGGTGGTATGATTGGTCAGTGAGGTAATGTCTGGGTTGCAGTCTGCTCTCGGTTCTTGGTGCGCTCTTGGCGGAAGAATGACTAGACACACCGAAGTGTCAGGTCCAGGCTGCTGGCAGATTGTTATCCTAGTTATTTGGCTCCTTCCTTGGAAAAAAAATCACAAGCAGGACCCATGCGACAGAATGACCCCAAGTAGGAAGCAGTTTCACATGAGTAACTTTTTATTATAAAATGAAACAAGTCTGTCTCCACAAGCGGATAGAGACAGATTGACTCTCTCTCTGGGAATTCTTGAGTTGTTTCCTTGTATTGGCCTGGTCAGGGAAAGGGCTTTGGGAGATGTGGGATGTTACGAAATGATTAACAGGTGTTCTCAAGGTTGTATCTTCTATGCTAGCTCCTTCTCTGAAAGGCTGGGGTAGGAGGGGAGAGGTTGAGGGGATGAGATGAACTACAATGTAGATTTAAGCTAATACATAATTAACCTTAGGTTACTCGAGGTCACTTTCCAAAACCTACTATGCCAGGATTGGGGAATTCCCAGATTGGTAAAGTGTCCTCTCCTCCCCCAGGTGTAGCAGTTGCCCTGGATAGGATTAGTGGTGAGGCCAAAACAAAACAAAGTGCCTACCCTTATCCTTCTTCCCAGATGGGGCAATTGCTCAAGGCAGCACCAAAGCAGGGCACTCTTGTCCCTAGAAGAGCTGGAGATCCTACCTACTTAACAGTAATACATGTGAAACACTTAGCCTAACACCTGGCAGGCAGATAGTAAGCTCCCAATATGTGTTAACTCTGTTAGTGTGTCATCATCATCTTCATAATTTACAAGTCTTTGATTGCCTGTACAATCTAGAATTACAATGCTAATTATACTGAAATGTGTTTCCTTTGCTGAACTGTAAAAAAAAAAAAAAAAAAAATTCACTTAAATGTTATCTAGTACTATAAACTACCAATCCTTATATCTACATATAGCTTTACATTTTTAAGTTTAAATCTATCTGATTTGATATTCAGCTTGAATGTATAGGTAGACTCCATATGCTTATCTTCTTTGACAAGAAGGGACGTCAGGAATAGAATACTATGTCTTGCCTAGTTCACAAATCCTGTTGTTAATAAAGCTGTGGTCAGAATTGGGCCATGTGATCCTCCTTCTAGGACTCATAATGCTTCTGTCATTTGCTTCTCAAATATGTTGCAATATTTGTTACTCAACTTATGTACTCTTCCTCTTTTACTTCGTGTTAGATTCCATGAATCAGCTTATCTAAAAATGATGTTAAAAGCATTTTTAAAAACCCTGAAAATGCTGAAAGAAACTTTATTGTTTTTCATATTCTCCAAGTGGAGAGAGCCTTTTGAAGCATGAAATAATCCTTAAAAGGAAATGACTGAAAGGTCATGGAATAAAAAATAAAAACTTCGTTAATTTAAACATACAATAAAACTAAATTGTCAGATTAAAAAAAATTGTCAAATGTCAGAGACTATTTTTTTCCTAATTAATAAGGAAAGAACAAACCAAACCGTGGGGGGAAAATGGGCAATAATATTGTTTGAAAAGTTTTAAAACAAAAATAGCTAATATACTTTAGAAAATCGGTTAAACTTCAGTCAATTTAATATTTGCAAAAAACAACCCCAACATAATTGTTAGAAACAACCTCTAAGTTCAGCATAAACCAGTGTAAGCGATGTATGGAGACAGGCATTCTCACACATTGTTGTGTGCTTGTATAAATAGAAGTTTTGAAAATTCTCCCTACCAAAGAAAAAGTACACACTTTTGTCCCAGAAATTTCACTTCCCACTTTTTACTGGTGTCCTAGCACAGGTATATAAAACTACATGTACAAGAATATTTTGTATTGTTTTTGTAAGAGCAAAGAACTAGAAATAGTGACATAGGGGACTGGACATTTAAAAGATAACACATCATTATAGAATATTTTGCAATAATGGATAAAGGGTTAACTCTATTCATGATATGGGAATACCTCCAAGGCACTTGTGAGAGGCAAGTTGCACAAAATATGATTTAATATATGTATTATATATATAGCTATGTATATAAGTTTTAAATTACAAAGTTACTGAGGGGGAGGGTAACATAGACCCAACATTGGTGACTTCTGAGGAAGAGAATTGAGAGTTGAAAGAGACTTCTCATTTCATACCTTTCAATAATTTTCAATATTTTTTACTTGCCTGTATTTAATAAATTCCCTAAAACTTTTAGTAATAGCCAATGATAATCATTATTAAACTAAAACTATACATCAGGCTCTGTGCTAAATCCTTCATATTACCACTCTTAATCTTTGCAAGAATTGTGTGAGGGAGATTTTTTCACTATGGCTAACAGTTACAGTAGTTAGCAGCAAGTCATATGCTTAGGAAGTGATGAATTCCAAATTCAGTCTTGGGTCCATTTACTTTCTTAGCAGATATTCTTAATTCCAATCAAACCATTGCTACTAACATGGTGTGAACAAGCAGCACAATAGCCTCTCATTTCCATTCATTTTCACTATTAAAATATTAATATTATGGTTACAATGATTGATTGTTTTTTATGTCCATTTATTTAACTGCTTACCAACTATGAGCCTGTTCTGTGCTCCGAGGGTTCAGCGGTGAACCATTCTAGCAGGTGCAAAGACAGGATCAAAACAAGTCAATGTCATGGTTTGTCCGATGCTGATAAGCAACCTGTGAAAAACTAAGCGGAGAAAGTACAATGGGAAGGAGACTTGCAGGAAGGGGTGATGAGAACGGAAGTGTTGTTTGAGTGCCCAGTAGTTGGCAGCCCCCTGTCAAATGTTGTACACTATTCACCTCATTTAATTCTTATTTTCCCTCTCAGTTTTCTCAACTTCTTGAGTAAGAAAATAAGAGCAATGGGTGTGTTAATTACCCTGTTTGTGGATCCTTTTTACAACGTATATGTATATCAAAACATGTACAACTTGAATTTTTATTTGTTGATTTATGTCTCCACAAAGCTGGGAGAAAAAAAAGGAATGAAGTTATTTAACTTCTAATTTCAAGTCAATATAACTAGTGCCTGGTATGGTCAGGATTCAGTTTTATGTCTGTCTGATTTCTAACCCTGTATGTTCTCTCACAAAAAAGAACTTCCAAAGAATTGTGCCTAAGCTGACTTAATTATATTGAACATTTTCTCCTGTCATTCTAACACATTTATCAAGTGCTATGATGGATTTACACAAGGCAAGGTGTACTCTCATATAAAATCCCTTCAAAATTTGGTGGATGCATATTCTTTCAAAAATGAAAAACCCAACATTCTTTACTCTAAAATGGGTACAGCATTTTTCTGCCTTATTGTTCAAGGTGTATATTTTCCTCAAAATCCATGGTTGCAGATTTGATTCAGCTGTTTGCTTTCTGGGGCTTGTGCACTAAGCTACGCAGGAACTGTTGTCTGTGAGATTGAACACTTAATAGCTGCTTCTGGGAATGTAAATTTGATTCTTCAGACTGCTCATGAGACTGTGTGACATTTTCCTCTCCAGTGACAGAAGATTTGGATGGCATTAGGCTACTGACTAAATAATGATTCAAGTAAGTTCAGTGTGAACCTAGACGTCTATTTTGCATCTTCTCTGAAATGCCTTCCTCTAATAGTGTTCATATTTTCATTATGATTTAGCTATTCAATGTGTTTAAAATATATTTAAAACAGGTCTTATCTGAACTCTTGTGTCGGTAAGCTATTTCTGAATTGTCATATTGGTGTTTGTATGTGTGAGAATTATAGTTGAGAAGAAAATAGATCAAAGTGGCTTGAAAACAAAATAGATATCTGCAAAATAGACATTCTTAATCAAAATATGTACTAGCTTTTATACTACTTGTTTATATCATACAACCAAGATAAAAGGTCATAGTTATTTAAGGGAATTACCTTTTTCAGTTTCCTGACTTCTCTGTAAGTTATTCTTTTAAATGAAAATCATAATGAGATTACACAAGTCCATGGCTACTTTATCCTAATTAAGTGCTCTAAAATTTGGAAAAAATACTTAAAATATTTTATGACTTCTTACTAATTTTTAAATAAGTGTCATAAAAAATACTCTGAAAGCAGAAACCAATGCTTGAGGAGAAAAGAGTGTTTTGGGTTCCCTTCCAAATGTATCGAACTACAATGAAAGGATTCATTGTATGACTCATATGCCAAGAAAAGACAGCACAAGCAATCTAATGATAAAGACTAGCTTAAATATGATCTGGTGAACTAAATATATTTCTGCCTGTTATTCTTAGTTTGCTTTATTTCGAGGTTGATTGAAGGCATTTATTCAGCTATCCATTGGATATATGCCAGTGTACCCTTCTGAAGATTTTTCCTGCATGATTTTGAGAAATTTTTTGTAAGAACGGGGTCAAAATATAGTAGGTCCTTCATTCCCCAAAGTGCAAAGTGTCCTACTTTGATTCAATATGAAAATAATGCTCTTTTTGAAAGTGACTTAACTATATACTTTTTTTACATTTAAATATCCTCAATAATAATTCTATTTAAATGTTATTAATAGTCAAGATTTGGATGAAGATGTTTAAGGGATTTATTTTTTGTAGGAGGACTGTGCTGTACTTATGAAGCTTCTGTATAACTAGCAGAAAATGATAAACAGTTAAGAACTTCCAGCCAGAACAATGGGCTATTTCCTTTTTTAAGTCTGTTTGTCATCCTTGCTGATTGACAATTTCCATTTGTTTTCAGACTTATTAGTTTCAAAGTATTTCAGATCTATGCTGTATAGAAAAGTATATTTTATTTATACTTAATGAGGTAAGTTTTGCAAGCTTAGTCATGACAGGGAAGTGAGAATGTGATTATACTTCTCAATTTACCCTTTCCACGTGAAATAATGATTGCGAGGAAAAACAATATATTAGGGGCAGCTCAGAAAGTCAGTTCCTTTTTTTTTCCCTCTGGCCTCTGGCTTACTTGGATAGGAAAGTGGCCAAAAAAAAAAAAAGTACCGCTGAGTGTCTCAGATATAGGTAATGGGTCTTCACCAGACCATAAAAATAGAACCTTATGAGCCATACTAATAGTGTGGTGTGTGTGGGTTTCTTTTCTTTCTTTTTTTCAATTCCTCTGGCAACAAACCACACACTGGGATCTGACGTTGTAGGTTTTTTTTTTTTTTTTTTTTTTCCTAAAGCATATTTAAACTCTCACACATTTATGTAATGAGGATTTTGTGTAGGATTTTTCTGCAGAATAACATTTGGTCTTATTAAGAATTGTCTGTCAAATGTTGGAGCATTTGATTGAAAAATCCTTCTCAGCCTTTTTAGAGGTAAGTCATATGATTTCTCTTTAAATAAAAAAGATGAAGGAATTTCCCATCTCCCAAATAGTTGGAGATGACACTACTATATAAATACTCCTAAGAAATTATATAACTAGGACAACAAGTAGTAGTAATTGTTTCCTTAAAGTCACTTGGCTTTATTTAAAAATCAGATTTCTGTTGCTTTCCAAGTTATCAATCTTCCTATATTTTATGTTTAAAAAAATTAAAGCCATGGCCAATAACATGTCACTTCTCAATGTTTAATGTCTTATCTTTAAACACTTATTATTTAAATGATTGACAGTCCAATTTGAATTATGAAAAAACTGTCATATTTAGAGTATTTTACTTGAAATTTAAATTATGAAGAAGGTCATTATAAATGAAAATCAATATAATGAGATTAGTTGTTATAAATGACTTGCCTCTCAGGTCAACATGTTCTCTCTTATGCAACTGTTAACTACTTATTACTTTACATGTCATTATCTTGTTTAATTTTCAATCCGAATTATATAATTTTTGGTTAACCTGACTTTGTCTACGTGGTTAAATACTATGTATATTTTGGATACGTGCTTATTAAGCAATTTTCTTTAGTGAACAAAGATATTTAATTGTTGATGGAAATGTTAAAGTATATTTTAAATAGTAATCTGAAATTTAATTAGTGTAAATTATTAGAGTAAGAATAAACCAAAATTAATACTTTTGGCAATTCAGTAAGCTTATTACAAATATTACTGAATTATTGTCTTAAACTATAAAACCAAGTTTAAGTAGAGAATAAATCATTCTGGAGAAATTAACTAAAAGACTCAATTTATTTCTATTAAGTAAATTTATAAATAAGTGTAGATGGCATAAATTCTCCAGAGTAAATCTCATTTTCTAGAATCACCAAGTAGCATATTTAAAGATGTTTTATAAGATTTACTTGTACTTTTCAGTTCTTTCCTATGTGGTTTTAGGTTAGTAATATCTTTTGAGGCTAAGAAAACAGTGCTTTAAATATTTGTTCACAAGGAGACCAAAATGAAATACTAAAAAAATTTTGTTATGTAGTATATAGTGGTCCTTTGGAGTTTATAATAGGAAAAAATGTGGAAACATTAATTTACTTGACTCATTATTGAACCAGAACAATAAACCAAATAGAGAACCAGCAGATAAGGGGTTAGGCTGGGAGAAATATAATTACAATTAGAGAGGTACTTGCACAGAGTGTACTGAAATTTTTGGAATTTACCTCGGAAGTTATAGTTGCCGCCCTTATTTTTTATAAAAATGTTTTGGCCAAGTTCACTCAAACACTTTCGAATTGTGTGTGTGTG
>NW_012148841.1:246877-290792 GCF_000956105.1 Propithecus coquereli | reverse complement strand
TTATCTTATTTAATTTTATTTAATACTTGCAACCTATTTTGATATACATGAACTAATTTTACATGAAATGGAATCACAGTCAAACTTCAGTACTCAGACCCAGAATTGAATCTACATTTCTTGACTACAATGCCCAGAATCTTAACCACTGCAAACCTTATAGTATCTTTCTGTTTGCAGAAGAATTTTGTGTGTTGGGGAAAAAAGATATTAGCCTTCCTGTTGTCTAAGGTTCCAAAGATTAAGAATAGTTTGAGACAATTGTCTTTAGGTCAATATAATTCTAAGAGAATCATTTCAAACCTGTAGTAATCCCTGGTTCATAAATCTCTAAAAGATGGGCTTGTGTCTGGAAGGATCCTGAGCATAACATATGAAGCCCAGTGTATTTATTGTATTAAATTTCTGAGACTACCATCAAAACAAGTTTTAAATTGCAATGTACTTTACTAAAGTATGTTATTTTATATTACAGATGTCTATAAAACTTTTTCTATGGTATTTTTTTACCTTCATATATTCTGGGAAGGTGTAAATGCACCTGTGATAGTGTAAATAAGGTGCTGATGATCTCCTAATTCAGTGATTTAAAAATGCTCGGCAGAGCCCTTGGGTTCTTTGGAGATGACTCAGAGCCCCAATGAGGTGTGACTGGAAGGCAAAAGAGGCAATTTCTGCCTTTTCTTTTTAAATTTTTAATTCGTTTTTATTATTTTTGTAGAAATGGAGGTCTCACTATGTAGCTGAGTCTGGTCTCCAACTTCTGGCTTCAGAAGTTGGCCAGGGTGATCCTCCCACCTCACCCTCCCAAAGTGCTGGGATTACAGGTATGAGCCACCATGCCTGGCTATATTCCCGCCCACCCCTTTTTAAACTGTCTTTATATATTGATATTGTCTGTAAAAATTTAACTTGAAAGGAGAATTCTATCTCCAAACAGAAGTTTATAAAGATTGACCTAATGACCTATTTCCACATGATGAAACATTATCAGATTTAAATGATTGATTTGCACCCATTTCTACTGCCTTGGATTTGAATCTACATCTGACTCATGTATAGAGAACCATGGCTTTGTTAACACATGTAGTTATGTCATAGGACAAGAATGTAAAAAAATAATTCTGAAAGCTAACTTCTATACTCATATTTAACCTATTATTGAATTAGTCCCCCTTAAAAACTCCAAAAACTGTGTTTTAAGTGAAGATGCTATATTTTTTACTTAGAAAGACTTTGTGTATTCAGTGAATGATCGTGAAAATCAGAGGTATGTGGTCTAGTTTTCTGTCCTAAGAAAAAGTAAAAGGAGGGCTTATAGATATAGCTGAAAATTTTAGAACCACTGGTCAATAAGAAAATGTCGTTCGGGTCTATCACTCATTTATGGTACATGTACTCTGGAAATCCAAGCTTTTGCAAATTTCATAGTTCACATCCCAGCAAATGTTACCTCTGGGTTATGCCTTTTCTGAGTAAAGTTTCCCAGGGAACACAGCTTTATCCACACATGGGAATAATTATAGATTCTCTGGTGACTTGCTTTAATGTTCTGGTCTATGTACTGGAGAGGCTTCTCATAGCTCAGCCTGCTGCAGGCTTTGTAATAACAATGAAAAATTTAAAAAACGTTTTAAAAAAGCTCAGTCTCTGTTTAGCTTAGGTTCCCAGCATAGTGTAAGGGTATTTTGCCTGAAAGTTCATTATAGAACACTCTGCTAATTTGACAAACCCCTCCCAAAGTAAAGGAAGTTCTATTGTTCCTCCCTCTTTCAAAGACAGCCAGAGGAATAGGATCCACTAGTGAACTCTAAAAAATGAATAGTATTTATAGTATATAAACTGGATAGAAGACAGCTGATGTAGCTTTAGAATCAAGAAAGGTATATAATTAGTGGCATCTTAAAACATGCCTTTTTATCTTCCCTATTTACACAAGTCTCAATAATTATTTTCTTTTCTGTATCTATTTTTTATTTTTAAATTTAAGTACTTCAAAGCAGAAATTAAATTATTACAGATACAGTATCAATGTTTTATCTTTCTTATAAAGGACAAATAATTAGTAAAAAATAAAATTTAACCCAAAGTTAACAAATGAAATTGATTACCTATTTTAATATGTAAAAAATTGTTTATTAAGAAAACTGAGTATGGAAGACCCCAATTTCACATGCTCTAAAGAGCTAAATATAATGGAAGAGTTGACGAGCTACCCTTTCTCTCCGAAGATGTTATGCAGCATGACAAATTATGATTATAATAAAATATTTAATTATTCATGGTGTCGCAGCATTCACTAATAATAAATGAATCAATTATCTTGCCTATTCGTAGGAAAAAAGTAGAAACGTATAGCAAGGTAATAAAAGTGAATCAATTGATTGAAAATCTCTCTCTCTCTCTCTCTCTCTCTTAATTTATTAGTGCATAGAAGAAACGATGTTAGACTAACACTTGTATCTTTGCCTATATTGTATCCCATCATATCCAGACCAATGTTAGACTAATAACTGTCCAACCACATGATTCAACAGAATAAATTAATTGACACTTCTGTTTTCTAAAGAAGTTGACTCAACAGCACTGGGATGTGTACACTATTTCACTTCAGTTTTAAGTTTAAGCAGACAGAGCTAGGCAGTTCCCATGCCTATACATTTCTCAAGATATCTGGGCTCAGAGTCCATAAAAGTTGTAATTAGTTTTCAGATCTAGAGAGGGAGGCATCAGAGAACATTTGCTATTCCCTGAGTTCTCCAGTGGGCACTCTTATAACTCTGCCCCTGGTAAAAACTATTCCTTGTAATGCATGGGGCTACTTGAAGAATAACTCTGGAAAAGGCCAGATAGATTCACAATGAGGTTGTGGCATAGAATCTGGAAATGGCAAATAGATACTAATATATCTGTCTTAACAGCAATAGATTTATAATCTTAAAATCATTTTATATTCCATCCATCAAAGTTGAAAATGACATCAAAATTGAATGGATAATTATTAGTGAAGTTTATATAGGACATGATAAATTAACTTTCCAAAAGAAAGAACTTAATCTTTGAGTTAAATGGATTCATGGTATATTCACAAAACTGGAATTTAACACTGGGTGTTTCTTGCTGCATTTTTTTTCTTATGCACTCTCAAAACCATAGGATTCTAGAGAGGTTCTCCTAGAGCTTCCTAAAAGTGGGGAAGGAGAGTGGGAGACAGGAGTGGGGAGAACGAGTTAGGAATGAGTCTCAGCTGTGTAATTACAGTCATTTTTGCCCATTGGTCTTCCATGCAAGAATTGAAGTGAGGAACCAGTTCAGCTGCTTAAATTAAAAACTGCTAGTATCACCTTAGCATGTTATTTCACACATGAGGAAACTGAGGTATAGAGTGGTTTACTCACTGTCACCTACAAAGAGGGCTGTAAATTAATCTTTGATTTAATCTCTAGACTCCTAGTCTCAATTGTACCAGGTTGGATCCCTGTATTTTGATTGCGTCCTTAAGTATAACTAGCAAATAAGAGTTGGGGGATGATCTGTGAAATGTGCATTCAGTAAAATGTTATGTGCTTAACATACTCAGGGTAGTATGATTATTCGTTCACAGCATGCAGAATACCAGAATGGTATTCTCTATTTAGCAAGTACTATGGTTGCTTAAAAGATTGTGTTTCAAGAAAAGTTTAGGGTGCTTTACAATTATACTTGGCAGAGAAAATTCCATTTGATAATATCTAGCTCTTATCATCAGCCTTAAATAACTTGTCCTATTGTATTATGACAACTCTGGTCAAACCATAGGAGGTAGCATGTTACATGATTCAAGGGGGCAGGGAAAGTGATTCTTCCTACTACCCCCGCCCACAAACTGTTAATTAAAAGTCAGCCCCACTTGCTCAGTGAGACATAAACTTCCACAGGAAAACTAAATCATTTGTTTAGGCTTATGTGTTTTCCTTTTACATTGAAAAGAACACAACACTAATGAAATACTCAAGCTGTTGCGTCACAAAGGCATTGGTGTGAATGAGTTTGCTGCATCCTGTGATTTACAGAAGTGCCCAGGTATAAGGAAGTAGGTAAAGAGAAATCCTAAAGGGTACGAAAGGGTATATAAATAAATAAATAAAATTGCCAAGGAAAAATTTTGTAACATTTGTCTTTCTCCATTTTGGGAAACAATCTTATTAGCTATGCAAATAATATTTTTGAAAAACTAAATGGTTCCTTAAGTGAACCATTTAGTTCTTCAAGCAGAAATAAACACTCATAAAATCCTAAAAGTGGTACTTCTATTGCAACAAAGCTGTAGAGGCAAAACCTGAAACCATAACGAACCATAATTTTTATTACTTAACTGACAATAACAAGAACATTCTGTGTGTGCCTCCCTTTTGTCTGTAGCCCTCTTTTCTGTTGGCATGTATGTTTTCTCTGGCCATGGGTATTTTGAAGTTGAGAATAGTTTATAAGTCACAAAGCACATTCTGACTATCAGTGACAGGTCAACGCCATTATTTTAAAAAATGCCATTATGATAAAATAGCTCAAATTAATGTGTTTTCAAATATTAGTTATAAGTAATAAATTCATATTAATTTCATTATAATTGAATCCAATCATTCCATACATTATATTATTCTATTCTTTATATAATAACCACATACTATACAAAAATACCAAAAATAAGATTAACTGAAATACATACTAGCACAAACTAGTTGATTTTTAACAGAATTGGCAGAAAATCAACTGCGTATGACAAAACAATATAAGTTGTATATGGTAAAAAAAAAAAAAAAAAACTTTTGAGATTAGTAAGAAAGCAGTGTGTATTGTTAATGCAAGACATCCTTTACATTATGTATTTTCTTCAAATTTTTTACATCTATATTATACCCAAAAGTCATTAACAATAAAATTGAAAATAAAGCACACTTCTTTAAAATAATTCAGTGTTTTAAACACTGTTTATAGGACAAAAATTCAGGTATAAATTCAGTATGAAATTCTCTTTTAACAGTGGTTATAATTATGGTGATATTAGAGAGTACCCTAGTATTAATTTTCTGACAATATATTGTTTCCATTTACCCATGGTTTTTTGTTCTAAACAGCTAGCTCTCGAATGATTAGAAGAATTGATTCTGAGACTCATCAGTTCATTTCCTGTAAAATTCATGTCTTGCTGTTTATTCATGAATAAGGTATGATAAAACATCTGTTACTATATTTAGCATTTAGATGCAAAAGATATCAGTTCATCCACATCTGTTTGGAGGAGAACTCCAGGGAGGGTGTGGATGGTAGTGTTTGGGTGGAGAAGCTAGTTAGAGGATGGGATGCAAGTAAGTGTCCAAGTGTCCTGGGCTGAGGGAAGAGAGCGGAGGGTGAGAGTTCTCCTTGGATAAGATTTCAATGTGTTAATCATCCACAGAAAGAAAATTTAAAATAGAACTTTGAAGAAATTCAAATCTGACACTATTACTTCTGCCAGTGGTAGATAATTAGAAGCAAAAAAAAGGGGGAAAGACCTAGGAAATCCATTTGGTAAAACAAAAAGAAAAGCATTTGTTTATTTAATACTGACAAAACAATCTGTTCCAGTTGCATGTTTTCTTTGTACTTTGATCTTTTCATACTGATATTTAAGTTTCTGTTTTATGACTTCTTTCTGATGATAGAACCAGACCTTGTAGAAACCACCTCAATCATATCTTGGAGCGTGAAACATTAATTCATCCCGTGAACAAGAATAATGGGCTGTGATCGAAACTGTGGGCTCATCGCTGGGGCTGTCATTGGTGCGGTTCTGGCTGTGTTTGGAGGTATCCTAATGCCAGTTGGAGACATGCTGATTGAGAAGACAATTAAAAAGGTACAAGTAGTTTAAAGAATACTTCTTTTCATTCTGATTCGTTTTCTCTTTTTTCTTTGGGTACAAGCTTTATATTTCATTATAACTGGAAATTTTGTGTCTTTGACACTAAGATAATTATGAACCACTGCAATTCTACATGATAGAGAAGTGACCATGTGTGAGATGTTACAAGTATAATGTATATTTAACATGAGTATATTGCTATCTTATGTAAATATCCACATTGTGATAACAGCTATCTATAGGTATGCAAGGTAGTAGAAATAAAAATATTTTTAAATATGTCCAAATAGTATGTTGGCATGCTTTTGAAGAAGAAATAAGTGCATGTATTTTGTGACAGGATATTTATAAATGTAGTAGCATTTTAGTTAATACTGAGAAAAGTAAAACCAAATATATGGATGTGTGTGTGTGTGTGTGTGTGTGTGTGTGTGTGTGTGTGTATGAAACATTGTATTTGATATTGAAAAAGAAATCTTTGGCAAACTGGAAACTTTGTTTTTTGGTTTGGTAATACACTGCTTTATATAATGTGTGTAAGGATCTGATTGTCTCATAAATTATAAGTTTTGTATTTGACTCTTAGAAAATATTTTCAGAAATATGGAAGACATGTCTCAGTGTATAGAAATTGATTGTAGTGTAAAATAATAGAATGATTCAATAGACAGGCTTTGCACAACAATCTAGAATTTCTCTACCACCCGAGTTCATTATAATTAGCTATAAATTTACTCATCAGAAACTTTAATTGATAGAGGGAACCAGAGAATATAGGCGAAGCACATCTGCTCAAGTCCTAAACCAGGAATGACAAATTCAAATGGCTTCAGGAGTTTGGAGACAGGGGTTAAGCAAAACTTAAGGTTTCAAGAACAAGACAAAATGAAGATTGGGAATAAATAAGATGTGTGTCCTGCCTGAAGGCGTGCACAATCATTTTTTGAAACATAATGCTGGCCAAATAAAACATATCCAAGTGCTACCTTCAGCTCTCTACCTGGTTAGGATGGCAATGACCTGGACAAAGAGTTATTAAGCATAGTGCAAGATGGAGAACAACAATTTCATTACATTTTTCATTTTCGTATTCTTTTTAATATATTTGATCCATGGTCGGTTGAATTTGTGGATGTGGAACCTGCAGGTACAGAGGGCTGACTGTAGAGTGATTTCTACTATTGCTAACATATCATAGATCTTTACCTCATACATTTAACTGAAAAAATATATATATAAATTGAATGTTATCCCTGCTTTGGAATTCCTTGTTTTCTTGCTAGTATTTTTAATATAGGCCAATGGAGAGAGAGACTGTGATGGTGAAGCAGGGCTTGTGTAACAGTGAGATGGAATTGTCGTTGCTCCAGCATCCTCCTTCCTCTGCAGCTGTGCTTCCCACGTGGACCTGCTGCTGAGGATCAGCGTCTGTGTTAACACATACACTATAATTTTCTTTTTGTTTCCAAATTAAAAAGTCACAGTAATCTCACAGTGCATAGCAATTTAGACTATTTATCCTGATAAATAATTAATGATCAATAGCTGACTATTGATCATTTAATTTTTTTTTCATGTAACAAACTTAGACTCTTTGGGGTGGCATGTGAGATGCTAGGATCTATTGTAAGTTAATTCTTCAATATTTATCTCTTCTTATAATAGTTAATCATGAAAAAGTATTGAGACATCAAGATGTGCTTTTGTATAGTGACTAAGAGAATCAAATAAATTATCTCAATAAGTGTAAGATATAACCAGGGAAAAGTATATTGTAATTAAAAAACAGACATCGTGAGATTCTAGAACTGAATTTGAAAAATAAATGTTATTTCGAAAGAGAAATCTCTCTGAATATTCAAGAAACTTCGGGAAGAAGGTGGGACTTGAGTTGAATTTTAAAGAAGTATAAAATTTGGAAAGTCCAAAAAGAAATGCAGTAAAGGTGTCAAAGGACTAATTAATTGTCTGGAAAAATTGTGGAAATGAAATTAAATGCAGTGAAGAGGTATGGAAGAAAGTAGAGAATGTGACAAGAATACTGGATTAACAAGAGAAATGTTTAGAAGGCAACGTTTAGAAGCTTTGAACATCAGACAGAATATTTAATTGATGCTATGATACACAAAACTAGTTGGTATGTTATGTAATAAAACCTGTGTTTAGAGATTGATATCATCAAATGTCTAGCATTTATTTAGTGCTTACTAAGAGCTTCCTATATTCCTATATAATTAATTTTTCAGAAATATGTATGAGAAGATCCTATTATTTTACCCAAGCACAAGTTATTATTTTACTTTACAAGCACAAGTACCTAAACCAACTTGCTGACTCGCCTAGCCGATAGGAAAAGCAGTCAGTTTCCAAACACAGGCAATCTAAAGTGAGAACCTAAATGACACACAGCCTTATACACGATGCTTCTGCAACAGAAAGAGTTGGAAAGTAAGGAGACCAAACAAAAACAAGAAAAAACTAAGTAGGACATGACCACTTTCGAGGAAAACTTAAGATTCCTTTTTAGAAAGATGTCTCTCTGGTGGAGTAGATATGAAAAACTGAAGGGTGATGTGATGCGATTGGAGTTTGGATAGAGGAACTAAATTAGGAGAGAGGGGAGTAAAAATAGCAAACTCAAGATGTCCAGTTGAGTTACTGATAGAAATGTGTACCTTAGGAAATAGGAGAGGTTTTATAAGTGGTTTGATATGAACATCAGTGTATATTTCAAAGGTCAGATCTCAAATAGATTTGATAATTGGTATCAAAATTATAGATAAGACTACAGAGTAGATTTGCTTTTAGTGAGTTTGAAGAGAGACAAGAACAGAAAGATTGCTTTAGCATTTGTACATAATTCAGGTGCAGGAAGACAAAAGCAGAAAAGGAACAGAATGATCTTATGTGAAGAAATAGAAACAACAGAGTCTAATTTCCTGGAAGTTAATAGGAGACCAGGACTCAAGGAAAGAGAGAATGAAATGTTCTCAGGTAGATGAAAATTAAGGAATTAATGGTTAGTTACAACATGGTCACTAATGATTTCGAAAGTATAATTTAAGGTAGGTAGGTAAATAAAGCAGGGGGAATGAAATAGATTGTTTTTCCTTCTTGTTTTTGAAATGAGGTTTATCTGTTCCATGTTTTATAAGATGAAAGGGAACAGTATGGATTCAGACTCCAGGAGGAGGAGGAGGCCCAGAACTGAAATTTGTGAAGGTTGTTAAATGATAGTTTGCATTGTGTGCCCACTACAAATCAATAGACTAAGACACATCAGAATCCCTACAATGGTCAAGGTCTAGAGTCCATGTAAGGCTTAGCCTGATTTTGCGCTCAGATTTCTATATAACCATGTTGATCTTATCAATTGTAGTCATATAATGATGATAGAACTTTTTCTTTGTTTACATAAGACTGTTTTTTTTTAGTTTACAAAGATATTTTGAAAATGATATTGGTATATGTATATCTTTGGCATATATTAGGAGTCAAATCTCTGAATTATGTGTAAGCCTAGAGAACCAATTGTCTTACCTCTGCCTCAGAAACACTTAGGATAATGCTGTTACTTTACAAACATATGAGTTTGTTACTGGGGAATTCTTATTTATCATTGAAACTCATTGAATATTACTTTATTTAATTAACTAATAGCAAATTCAGGAAGTTATTACTTGTGTACAAGTGATATTTTGAAATAGAATTAAAATGCTTAATGGAAAAAGATCAGAAAATCATCTTATACTGTTTTCTCATTTATAGAGTTGAAGTGCTATGATGCCTTCTAATTCTAAAAGATGACATGCTGACACTGTTAATATCATTTGGAATGATCTAAAATAATTCAGAAATCTTACTTAATGATATATTTTATTTTTGCTCTTTATTTCTGAAGGATGTTTTCTGGGGACTTCATACTTTTTAGGGATTATAGCTGAAATCTTTCTTACTAGTATTTTTGACCCTGATTCCTAATAGATTTGTGTGGAGCTAGCAAGTTTGTGCAATCTTTCTAGATAGATTGAAAGTCAACAGCACGAGCTACCATGAATGTAGAAACTACCAAAGCACCTTGACAAAGAGAGTTCTGCCACCATTTGCAAAAGATAATTTATCACTTGATATTGTTAATATCACTTGATAAAATGTTTAGTGATATTGTATAACCGGAAATTTTAAGTAAATTTTATTTTCCTATGATAATAACATTACTACATTAAAAGGGATTTAAAGTTTTTTTTCCCTGTTAAAGGACTAATATTCAATTATACCGTCAATCACTTCCCTGATTCTTGGAAAAAATGATCTCTTAGTAGCTTGTAAGAAATGCTTTCGGAGTAAATACATTTAAATAATAACTGTTTATTAAAATGACTATACTTCTGAATCAATAGTCCATATTTTAATAATTTAAATTATGCTTATATTAACTTTATAATATATGCTTATATTTCCAGATATGATAAAATAATTTGTACTTTTTCATAGTATCTAAAAAGCTAAAATATAAATGCCTGAAGTTTTGCCTGTTAAAGATGATAACATTTGTTTTATATTTAATGACATGAGAATAAGAAACAACCCAAAAATTTTAAATTAAAATAACAGTATAAAAATATACTAAACACTACATTTATTTGCATTTAACTCCAGTAACAAATGACAGTTAAAAACAATGTTTCAAGAAATATCAAGTAAGCATACGTAACTTTTTTCCTCCAGCCCAATTTTGTATCAGTTTAATTTACTTTTCTTGCCAAATACAAAATTTCCCATTTTAGGTTTTTGCATAAATTCCTGGTGTCCAATTTCTGGGTTTAAGAAACCTATTCAAGCTTTCTTCCCCAATGCATTTCACCAAAGTTTATCCTGGGTTTTAGCTGATGATGATAATCTGAGACTAAAACCATTTTCTGATTCTCAGCAAAACTGTCACTAATATTCTAATTCATTCCCTTCTGCTCAACTTACACTTGCACATAATACCTAAAGATGAAAGAAATTATTTTAAAGACAGGAAAATTGTTCTCTTTAGGACCAGTTACAAGCAAATTGCAAGAGTGGGTGGGAATGATGGAGGCTATTTTCAGTATGCTTCTGCTTTTAAAGGAAGTTTTTATTTTACTGGGGAGAGAATAAATATAAAAATGATTTTAAATAGTAGAAAAAGAAATATCACAGGAAATTACAGTACCTTTTGGCACATGACTTGTATAGCAAGTAAATGCTATGAACTGAGCAGTGAAAGAAATGTGCAGAGTAAATGATATTAGAGTTCTTCTTCCTAGAGGGTGGAACAAAATAATTTTTGAAAAAGCATGGATCGGATTTACAAAATACTAATAGCTGACATTTATTGAATGGCTTCTTTGTGCTAACTGTTCTAATTGCTCACATTTATTAATCCTCATAACAACCTATCATGATATTTAATTAAACTTTATGAAAATGCTAAAATTCAACTATTCTTGACTTTCAAAAATACCGAGTTTATATTACTATTATTATCCTCATTTCACAGATAAAGAAACAGTGGTACAAAGAAATTAAATAACCTGTTCAAACTTAAATGATTATTAAGTGACCAAGCTGGAGATCAGACTGATAGCATTCAATTTCATTGGTAACTACTTCACTCTGTGCTTTAGGAAAGAAGCCACTGCAATTTGTTAGGGTGGGGATAAGGTAAGAGAATCTGACTCATAAACTAAATCTGCTAAGCATGATTCTGTCTCTTGGTGGTACTTTATAAGGTCCTTGAGAAATGAGGCAATATGTTTTCTACATTTGTACTCTACCTACTCCATGCACAGGAAGATATCGAGGACATTTTAATAATTACATTTAAGTTGCCGGTCATGTAGATTACTATTTTGACACAACCATAATAATCAAGAGAGTATGTGACCATATAGAAGATATTATTGTCATAAACATCCGTTTTCAAGTTAACGTAGCAGAATAGAAGTTTTAAGGTCAATGGCTTCCAACCCAACTGTAGACCATGTTATAGGAGAGTCACTGGGTTGGAATCCAGCTGTTACCAAGGCTAGTCTGCATATTTAATGTCAGGGATAAATACTGACTTATACATTTATTGAGTGAGATGATCTTAAATTACATCTATTTTTCTGTACATGTAATTATCAGCATTGTACTCCAAACTTACATATTTGCAAAATAGGCTAGGTAGTCCAAGTCCAATTTAAAATCAAGCCCTTTTATTTTTTAAATATCAGAATATTACAGGGGTACAAACGTTTTGGATACATGAATTGCTTTTGTACAGACTGAGTCAAAGTTATAAGTGTGTCCATCACCCAGATAGTGTACATTGTACCCGTTAGGTGTGAATTCACCCATCCCTTCCTCCCTCCCTCCCTCTCCATCTGCTTGATGTCCATTGAATTTTACTACCGTATGTGCACGTGTGTGTTGATCCATTAGTTCTAATTTAGTATTGAGTTCATGTGATGTTCGTTTTTCCATTCTTGTGATACTTCACTTAAAAGGGTGGGAAACCAGTTCCATCCAGGTTGTTACAAAAATCATTAGTTCATCATTTCTTTTTATGGCTGAGTAATAATCCATGGGATACATATACCACATTTTATTAATCCACTTATGTATTGATGGGCACTTGGGTTGTTTCCACATCTTTGTGACTGTGAATTGTGCTGCTATAAACATTTGAGTGCAAGTGTCTTTTTTATAAAATATCTTTTTTTTCCTTTGGGTAAATACCCAGTAGTGGGATCGCTTGATCCAATGGTAGGTCTACTTTCAGTTCTTTGAGTTATCTCCATATTACTTTCCCTATGTTCATACTAGTTCGCAGTCCCACCAACAGGGCATAAGTGTTCCTTTCTCTCCACATCCACGCCAGCATCTGTTGTTTTGGGACTTTTTGATAAAAGCCATTGTCACTGGAGTTTTGTGGTTTTGATTTGCGTTTCCTTGACAATTAGAGATGTGGAGCATTTTTTCATATGCTTACTGGCCATTAGTCTATCTTCTTTTGCAAGCTTCTGTTCATGTTTTTTAATGGGTTTTTTTGGTGTTTTCTTGCTGATTTACTTGAGTCTTTGTAGATTCCAGCCCTTTTAAATTCCCAAAGGACATAAGATCTTTTGCTTCTTTTAAAATTAGAGGACCTTGCAACATGTTTAGTCTTGGTACTCAAGGAGTGGTTATACAGTTTTCTAATACATACCATAATGTCAACATCAAAAGAGTTGCATTCCTATTTTGACTACTTAAATATTCCATACCTCTTTGTCTCTGAACTAATCATGGTGTTATAGAAATTACATAAAATTAAAGTGAGAAGACCTGATCACCTCATTATTTCCTACTAAAATTTGTCATGGAACGTTGACTTAGACATCTCTTTTTCTCCAGACCCTATTTTCTACCTCTGAAAAAATGGATGGAGTTAGATGATACAGATTCTAACATTTAATACTCCAATGCATTCATTTCAACTCTGTGTTTCAACTTTGCCTTATTTGTTCCTATAGATATTTGTTTAAATGAAAAAGTGATTTAAGGGTTGAGAATAAAGGCATAATACACTTACTATGTCTTTTGGTATTTAGGGACATACACATTAGTGAGGCATTCTGACCTGTCAAGCATATACTATCATAGATTGCTTTCAATTCTGTAAGAGTTCATTGAGTTCCTTTCATTAAGAACTGAAATAACTATATCTAGAAAACCCCAAAGACTCATCTAAGAGACTCCTAGAGCTGATAAATGAATTCAGCAAAGTCTCAGGCTACAAAATCAATACACACAAACAGAAGATCAAATCAAAAACGCAATTCCTTTTACAATAGCCTCAAAGAAAATTAAATATCTAGGAATATATTTAATGAAAGATGTAAGAGACTTATACAGGGAGAACTACGAAACACTAAAAAAAGAAATTATAGAAGATGTACACAGATGGAAAAACCTACCTTGCTCATGGATTGGTAGAATCAATATCGTTAAAATGTCCATACTACCTAAAGTGATCTACAGAATTAATGCAATCCCTATCAAAATCCTATTATCATTCTTCACAGATCTGGAAAAATAATTCTATGCTTTGTATGGAACCAGAAAAGACCTCGTATAGCCAAAGCAATCTTAAGTAAAAAGAACAAACTGGGAGGTATCAGTTTACCAGACTTTAAGCTGTACTACCAGGCTGTAGTGACTAAAACAGCTTGGTACTAGCACAAAAATAGAGACATTGACCTCTGGAACAGGACTGAAAATCCAGAGATGAAACCATCTGCATATGGTAATCTAATCTTTGACAAAGCTGACAAAAACATACACTGGGGGAAAGAATCTCTTTTCAATAAATGGTGCTGGGAAAACTGGATAGCTACATGCAGAAGACTGAAACTAGACCCCCACCTCTCACCTCTCACAAAAATCAATTCAAGATGGATAACAGACTTAAACCTAAGGCATGAAACCTTAAGAATTCTAAATGAAGATGTTGGGAAGACCCTTTCAGACATCGGCCTAGGTAAGGAATTCTTGAAGGAGAACCCCAAAGCAATCGCCGCAGCAACAAAAATAAATAAGTGAGATCTAATCAAATTAAAAAGCTGCTGCACTGCCAAGGAAACTATCATTAGAGTGAATAGACAGCCCACAGAATGGGAAAAAATATTTTCTCTCTACACATCTGATAAAGGGCTGATAACCAGAATCTATCTAGAACTCAAAAAAATCAACAAGAAAAAATCAAACAACCCCATCAACAAATGGGCAAGGGAAATGAACAGAAACTTTTCAAAAGAAGACAGGATAATGGCCAGCAAACATATAAAAAAATGCTCAACATCTCTAATCATTAGAGAAATGCAAATCAAAACCACAATGAGGTATCACCTAACCCCGGTGAGATTGGCCTCTATCAAAAAAACACAAAACAACAAATGTTGGCAAGGATGTGGAGAGACAGGAACACTTTTACACTGCTGGTGGGACTCCAAATTAGTGCAACCTCTGTGCAAAAGAATTTGGAGATACCTCAGAGAGCTAAAAATAGAAATACCATTCGATCCAGCAATAGCACTATTAGGCATCTACCCAAAAGAGCACAAAACATTCTACGATAAAGACATCTGCACCCGAATGTTTATGGCAGCACAATTCACTATTGCAAGAATGTGGAAACAACCCAAGTGCCCGTCAATCCATGAGTGGATTATCAAAATTTGCTATATGTTTACAATGGAATATTACTCAATCATAAGAAACGACAGTGATCTAGCACCTCTTATACTTTCCTGGATTAAACTTAAGCCCATTATCCAAAGTGGGGCACCACAAGAGCAACAGAACGGGATCCATTTGTACTCACCATCAAATTGGTATTAACTAATCAACACATAAATGCACATATAAGAATAACATCTATTGGATGTTGGGCAGGGCAGGGCAGAGGGGGAGGAGGGGACGGGTATTTGTATACACAAGGAGTGCAATGCGCACTACCTGAAGGATGGACATATTTGAAACACAGACTTGGGGGGGAGGGACCAAGGGCAACATACGTAACCTAAACATCTGTACCCCCATAATATGCTGAAATAAAAGAAAAAAAAAGAACTGAAATAAAATATGTACTGTGAGAGGCACTTTATTAATAAAGATATTGCATTGATCTTTAAGATTCTTATACTGTGAGAATAATAATATGTGTGTGTATGTGTTTGTGTTTTTCTTTCATAAAGTCTGTTGGAATGGGTAAATTATCACAGTTTTCAGCTACCATATAGCTTTCAGTTTCAACATTGTCATCAAACACTTTTATACTTAGAAGAATAGCCATAATACTTTAAGCAATTTTGTCTTAATGCCAAATTGTTAGTGTTGAAATAAGCCCTTTGGGGAGCAAATAAAAAGTTTTTTGGGACAGATTTTTTGCAAAAAGTAACAGTTTCCAGCATCAGTCTAGCAGGTCCAGTGTACGCTGTGTAAGTGGATTGCAACAGCACAGGGTTTTGTAATTCCATTTTAACTTAGTTCGAGTTCTTCTCTAAGGAATTCCCTTATTCTCTGCATTAAGCAATAGGTAAAAAATCCTGAAAATATAAAACTTAATTTGACTTCTACCAACTAAATGCAAAGGGTGACAGGGAAAAAGGAGACAGTAATAGCATGGTGTCAAAGAGCAATAGTCTAAGGGTTGGAGACAAGGATTTTCATTATGATTCTACTGCTATTTGCCTAGGCTACCCTTAGGATAGCCACCTGGTTTCTCAGAGCCTCAGCGTGCTTTACTAGAAAATGTGACAATATTCAGTGTCCTTTCCTGATCCATCATTCTGTGAAATGATGCTTCCAGGTGAAGGAGTTAAATAGGTCACATTGTTCCTGTAGTCATGGCTCTCTAAAAGCTCACTTTCTGTGAAGGTGGCTTTCTTCCTCTTCCTCTAACACACTAAGGTTAAGTTGGAACTCTTTAAACCTTGTCACTCTTCCCAAGGCACTTCTTGGAAATATTGCCTGCCACAAAGTCACCTTTGTTTGCACTAGTTACTATAGCTCCATAGTCTTCCAGCTCGGAATGAGAGCCATGGAAGGAACTGGGAGAACATCTATGGCAACTCCCCCTCATGTTACAGATCATGAAATTGACCCTGAGAGGTTTGGTGACTTTCCACTTGGTCCTAAGGAGAGGAATCAGATTCCTTATATAGGGTTTTTGATTCTGTCATTGGTATAGTTTCAGTACAGGGGGCATCAGTGTTTTTAATGGATTTCATAAAGAAATAACGGGGCAGTTTCCTTATCTTGCCCTTTTCTTTAAAAAGTAGTAACCCAATAATTACAAATTAGGCTGTTATAATTTTTGGAAACATGTTACTAACAGGTTGTTGCAAATATATCGAGAGTTGGGGAAGCCATATTGAGCAGGTTTTGGAGGCAAGAAGTCAAATTTGTGTTTGTCATTCAGACACTTATTTTTTTAATGTAGTAAATGTCATTGTCTTCTGAAGTGTCCAACTCTTGAAGAAAAGGGTTGTTTCCAATACCTCTAGATTTTTCTCTCAATTTTTCTGTTTTGCCTCATCAATGCAACTCACTTAGGAGCAGAAGAGAAGTTAATGTTCAACCTGATGAGAACTTTTTGGAACAGCTTTAATAAAATTTGCTTAATAAATTGTGTTACTGACTGTTACAACATTACCAAAGGATCACTCTAAAGCTTGCCAATGGTTTGCCTTAAAATAAACAGTTAAATCTTCAGTATTACACACTGATTCTCTTTGTAAAAGGTTAAAAGAGGTTGCTATATAACTCTGCTGAGAACACCTATGCAAGTATGTGACAAGGTTAGAAAGGCTTTCGTGAATTAGGTACTTGAGCTTGGTCTTTTATTCTGGCTATCTAAAGGTTATAAACCTCTAAAGGTTATAAACTCCAAGTCCCTGTATTTACTACAAAGAAATAACACTTTGTGTATGCGAATACCCGTCCCCTCGTCCCTCCTCCCCCTGGATGGACATATTTGAAACTCGGACTTAGGGGGGGAGGGGGGAGACAAGGGCAACATACGTAACCTAAGCATCTGTACCCCCATAATATGCTGAAATAAAAAAAAAATGTAGGGAAAAAAAAAAGAAATAACACTAACATGTTTTCTTTTTCATAGGAAATTGTCCTTGAAGAAGGTACACTTGCTTTTAAAAATTGGGTTAAAACAGGCACAGAAGTTTACAGACAGTTTTGGATCTATGATGTGCAAAATCCACAGGAAGTGATGGTGAATAGCAGCAACATTAAAGTTAAGCAAAGAGGTCCTTACACGTACAGGTGAGTCCCACAGATAAGTGGCAGATTGAACATAATCGACTTTGAATATATGTATTTCTGAGAAGGCTTCCACTGGATGAATGCCATTGCAATGAAATGCATTTCTTATTTTCTTGCCAGTCATATACCTTGAAATATATTTCCTACCTGTGTAGAGTCTTAATCTAAGGATTTAATGATTAGAAGACATTTATTTTTAATAGATATATACATTCCTCAAATATTTATTAGACAGTAGATAGAAAACAAATACAGATTTTTAATAAATTTACCAGCATCAAATAACATCTGTATGTTTATGAAGTTATTATACAAGTGTTTGACACTTGTGGCATATATACTCAATTCTGAAATACGCATGTTGAACATGGAAAAAATTTTCAGTCTTTAACATCTTTAAATTAAATGTATACATTATATTGGTGGTTCTTAAAGTGGGGCTCCTAGACCAGCAGCATCAGCATCATCAGGGAACTTGGTAGACATGAAAACTCTCAGACCCCAACCCAGACCAAATAAATTGGAGACTCCTAAGTTGGGGCTCACTAATGAGTTTTAAAACCCTCTGGGTAATTCCAACACACACTCAATTTTGAAAACCATGGCACTAAACTTATTTTTACATAACTGTGGTATGGATTTATATCCAAACTAATATTCAGATCATATAGATGTGTACGTATATCTAGTAGCGTCATTCCTATATTTTCTCTAGTACTGAGACAGACTATTCACTACCTTTAGTTTACTTTACCTAATAGTTTAACACTTTCTTGAACAGAATCTTAGACTATTAGAACTAGAAGAAATGATTAGCCAGAATCTTTCATTTTGTAAATAAATAATACCTTATACTATTGTATATAAGTTGACTTGTTCATGCTCACACAAATGTAGGAAATGATACCTCTTAGATTTTTGTATGCATTTTCTATTTAAGTTACAGACTATGTCTTTTCTAGTTATTAAAGTAAAAGGGAGATTAAGTTGTTAAAAACACTAATTTAACCAAGGATTATGGATATATTTATGATATTTTTATGGAAACTAGTTAAGTCCTGCTATTTCGTTTGTTTAACAAATGTGTATTTTCCTTCAAGGACAATTCATTACAACTAGTTACATACCATGATTAATTATTATCACAAAATTTTATATTTGTAATGATTTATTATAATTCATAATTTTAGTATCTTATCTCTTTTGGATATTCTATGATTGTATAATTTTCCTTCCCCTCCAAGGCATCAATATGTTTCTAGATTGACAACTCACACCCAAAATATAATCACATAACAGTAGTCATGTGGGAGTAGAGCCTACAACCATAGCATATGATATATAAGCTGCAGAGGGCCTTGGTGTCTATCCTGCCTTAGCAATTTTCCCCGTGTCTCCTGTCTCTTTGCCCATGTCAGAACTTTGTGAAAGAAGACTTGGTTTTCATTGTTACAAGAAAAGTCTTACTTTGGAAAATGTTTTTTTTTCATGGACTTAGAGTTCTTATATTCTTAGCAAAAACCTATGCAAATATTTTGTTTCAAAAGAATGTTATAGGCATATGTACTTACGAAAATCTAGAATTCACATGACCTAATGAGAATCTGAGCATAATTGTTTAAAAAGTAGAATCTGAATGAACAAGTATGAGGAAGAAATGGGTTTTAGAATTTGAAGCCTCATGTTTTCTGGGCTTTTAAAATTTGTTTTGGGGAGGTTATGTTTTCTATTTTAGGGGTATCGTTTGGGATATGAGGGAATATAAACATAAAATTATTTAACCTAGTTCTCCTCTGATAATTGACAACTAATATCTATTTTATTCTTAGAGCCTTTAACCTACCGAAGGGACAAAAAGGGGGTTTGTTAGATATACTTGATTTGCTTGGGGAGGCGATGGAAGGAGGGTGGGAGAAGAGGAGTTGCATTTACAGCTGCATTTTATAAACAATGAACTCCTCTTTATATAACAATTTTAAAGAGATTCCTAACCAACTAGAAATCATCTTGTCCCATGTTGTCACCAAATGGAGTCGTTTTGTTTGTCTGAATGTCTTAAATTGAAAACTGATTAGCTTTTAGAAAACAGTCAATACTTTGATAGCCTTCTACGTGTTGAGCTAAACATGCTTCCACATAGTTAATTATACCCTAAGTCCAGTTGACATTGAGAGTGTAGGAGATGTCCCTCCTCAAACAGGATCTCAGGCTTTATTTGGCCGATGGCTGCTAAAGTGAGTTTGATAAAACTTTGAGAAGATATGACACGTGACAAACCATGAAATCCATTCCTGGATTGAGATCTTACATATATTCCAACCTACACCATCTCTATGAAGACATTGTGATGCCTTCAAAATATTCTCAGATACATGGCTGGGCGCGGTGGCTCATGCCTGTAATCCTAGCACTCTGGGAGGCCGAGGCGGGTGGATCGCTCAAAGTCAGGAGTTTGAGACCAGCCTGAGCAAGAGTGAGACCCCCGTCTCTACTAAAAATAGAAAGAAATTATCTGGACAGCTAAAAATATATATACAGAAAAAATTAGCCAGGCATGGTGCCTCATGCCTGTAGTCCCAGCTGCTCAGGAGGCTGAGGCAGGAGGATCGCTTGAGCCCAGGAGTTTGAGGTTGCTGCGAGCTAGGCTGATGCCACGGCACTCACTCTAGCCAGGGCAACAGAGTGAGACTCTGTCTCAAAAAAAAAAAAAAAAAAAAATTCTCAGATACAAATCTCAGGTATAAATCATTTTTAAGTTACTTTGCTTTGGAAAGAATACAAAGAAAGCAATCTTGGGAAAACTCTAGGAAAAATTACTTTTCTTGACATTACTAACCAACACTTTCCCAAACTTGTATACAGCGTAGTTTTTAAACAACAACAGAATTAGTAATTATGTTCTTTTTAAAAGTACAATCTAAAGATAGGGCTTAGTTTTAAGGATTTTCTCTTAGTGAGCGCCATCTACTGGTTCAATGTTGTAAGGATACTTTAGGTAAGCTCTAGAATTTGGGTCACAATTATTTTGCTATTATTTTAATATATACACATATTCCTGAAAATTAAAGTACTTCAATTTTAAATGTTAACAATATGTACTCCAATTTTTAAATAGTTATTTGAGATAAAAGACATTGCTTGTAATTCATTATCCTGGGTGCTGTTTCAGATTTTTGTATTCTTTGTATGTCTACAGTACTCCAATGAGAATAAATGATGATATTTTAATGTAATTATATTAAAATACATTTCTACCTAATTTTGAATACCCTTTTAAAAGAATAAGCCACTAATGCATTTATTTATGAAAAATATTTATTGAGAACTCATTATGTCCAAGGCTCTGTCCATAGAGATACAAAACACTCATAATCCCCACCTAGAGTAATTTACATTTTTACTATAGTTCAATAAAATGTGTTTCTTTAAATTTCAGTCCCTTTTTTTAGTCTTTACCTTAGTTAGCTATTCACCTTGCATAACTGACGTTCAAATATATGCTAGCACAATGATAATGTATACCTTATTACTTCTAAGTGCATATCTTGTACTTGCAAGATATTTTTCCCCATAATAATCACCACTTACCACATTACTAAAATGTAGTTGGTACTTTGCAGCATGGAGATACTAGAGCCAGAAGCTTAGAACTAATATGTATTCAATATGTGGGGAGAGAGCGGGGAGGGAAGGGTTGGTCCGTAGCCCTTAAAAATAAAATTATATTCTAATTCTCATTAAAGTACTGATAAAGATAGAAGAGCCAGCACTGGATAGGCTGTGTACTTTGAGGGTTTTTTCTCATATACGAAAATGTGCTCTTAATATTGCCCTGCTTAAGCCTCTCCACTCTTTCCTCCTTACCCTCAGGATCAAGTCTTTCATTTGATTATGGGATATGACCTTTTCATGTTTGAGATCTATATTTTACGCAACTCTCCTTCTCACTCAGCGATTCAACCACGTTCAAACAGCTGCATTTCCTAAAATATACAATGTTCTTCTTATCTTACACATGACACTGTCCGCCCTACTTTACCTAATTAACTTCTCTTTGTTATTTAGACCACTTAAGTGGAATGGCTACAAATTGTGTCTTGGCTCTCATCTCCACCATGATCACTCCAAACCTGGATTTGTATCCATTCTGTGCTTTCCCATGGATTCTGTGTAAACTCCCATTTTAACACATATCACTTCTCTGCTATTTTAATTTTCTCTCTGCAAGTTTAAGACCACTTTTGGTTAGTCTGCTAAAGACCCAGCAGTGCCTTAGTTAACCCCATTGTTTAGCATAATATCTGGCATAGTCCATGTGTTCAAATATTTGTTGAATTAATGAATGGCATTTGAGATCTAATATCTACGTAAGCCAAATTTTTTGACTTTTGTTTACTTCTGTTTTTTCCAGAGTTCGTTATCTAGCCAAGGAAAACATAACCCAGGACCCTGAAGACCACACAGTCTCTTTCGTGCAGCCCAATGGTGCCATCTTTGAACCTTCACTATCAGTTGGAACAGAGAATGACACTTTCACAGTTCTCAATCTGGCTGTAGCCGTGAGTAGACAAACCACAAAGTTACTTATTTTAAAATACTCTAGAATCCACTATAATTAATCTCATCATTATAATTATTCATAGGCTTTATTTGGTCATTTTTATAAAAGTGTTTTCCTATGTCATTATTTTGAAGGAGTTATAGGCATTTGGATAGATGGCAAAATCATAACAGTCAATTCAATTTGATGACCAGTCAAAGTGTATCAATAAAAAAATAGGACTTGGAATGTCTTCTTGTGGTTGGCATTGAGGCAGACGAATATAATCATGTAGGGATTAGACAAATTACACTTTTAGTTTTGGCACGATTTAGTGATAATTTTAAAGATTTGGTTGTAAAATTTTCATTAAATTCAATTTTAGTATTTAATCCATTTATTTGTTAAAATCTGATATTGTATTGGTGTCTTAAACAGTGATTTTGTTTTTGTAGGGTGCAGCCCATATCTATCAAAATGCATTTGTTCAGTCGGTACTCAATTCACTTATCAAAAAGTCAAAATCTTCTATGTTCCAAAACAGAACTTTGAAAGAACTGTTATGGGGCTATAAGGATCCATTTTTGACTTTGGTTCCATACCCTGTTCCTACCACAGTTGGTGTGTTTTATCCTGTAAGTACCAAATATGAATGGCAATATTGTTTTTTAATTAGATAAAAGAATGGCATTGGCAAGGCATAATTTCATGATTTAGTATATTAGCCCTACTGCTAATCTGGAGATATATATCTGATATATATTCTAAATTTTTAAAAAAGTCCCCATCTCATATGGCTTAACCTTTACTAGTTGGAAAACTCATCTGAATTAAACAATTAAAATTTATATATATAATTAAAATTTAAAAACTGAGATATAATCAGGTTTCTACTCTTTTATAAGTATATAATTTGTCTGAAGTTGTAAGCTAGTATGTAAATCTTTGGACACTATTTTTGGTTTTGATTAACCTTCTTGCATAATCAAGTTAAATACCATATTTTTGTGCATATGTTAAATGCATCCATTCTATCATTCCTTCTTCTCTAGACCTTTTACAAATTTGTGTTGGTTTATATTAAAATATTAGCCTAAATTTGCACATCTCAATGAGACTGATCAGTCAATAGGCCTCATTTTAATGGGATTGTAAATAAGAATTCTCAGTAGTCGACAAATGTCATGAAATGGTGGTTTGAAGATTAAGGCAAACGTGAACTTGATGGTTCACTTATTTACAGCTTAATGTTTTGAATCACAAATGGAATAAGTTTGACTATTGAACGGGAATTTTTACTATGATTTCATTTGGCACTATACATAAATATTAGTTATAGTCTCCAGTTCATTGTTATTATTTTACTTTTAGATAATGTTTAGAATTGCAAGGTTATATATCAATATAAATGTAGAAAGCCTTCAGGAATCAGAGATTTGGTAATTATTTTAACTCAGTAGTCATAACTCTTTCCTTGACTAAATTTCAATTTTGTATGCCTCATTTCTATCATTTTTAGTAGCTACTTACAGATCACAATAGTTAGAATAACTTTACAAATCATTGTTATTCTAGGTTTTGTTCAATTTACCCTCACCTCAATATAACAGGAGTCATGATCAAAATGGCCTTATTGGCTTAATTATGGAAAGAGTGCTGGAGTCTGGATCATGTCAACTTCTGATGTTTATTTCAGCACTTAGCACGCACTTCTGGGAACCTTTTATAGTCTATCTTTTAAAACATTTTAAAGGCCAATAATTTAAAAACCTTATTACATATATATTTCAAGTTATATAAAATAATAACTAATAATAACTAGTGTTCGGGAAATGCGAAAGTGAGTTAATTACGTATTTTATAACTTGAAAAATATGACTTGTTTCACAAGCAATTTTTTCTTGAACCTATCTTTTCAGTACAACAACACTGTAGATGGAGTTTATAAAGTTTTCAGTGGAAAAGATAACATAAGCAAAGTTGCCATAATTGACACTTACAAAGGTAAAAGGTAAGCATCTGGGTATAGTGTGTGCGTATCTGTGCGTGTGCTACTAGCATACTCTAAGGCACGAGTGGTATTTGTTTAACAACAGGTAAAGCACAGGAATCAACCTATGGAACAGACTTTCTATATATATCTCAGCCCTAGAGACTCTTGTTCCAAAAGGCATCAAGCCTCTAGTTGTGCCAAGTGGCATGTTCACACCAGTGCACAGCTGCTGACTATCAGCCCCAGTTTAGGGTCTGGTTTACCTTTATGGACAAATCCGAAGGGACTGTTTTCATCCTTGGTGCATATCCAGCATCTCAGTAGACCATGCAATTAGATAACCATGAATGAAAAGGAAGAAAATCAACACATCAACTGACTGTCTAGGAGACAGAAACGTATTTGTTCCTTTACTTTTGTAATGGAGTATATCAAATAACATTGTGTATTCCAGTGACATGACCTGAAAGTGTCTATAAAGGTGGAAGTTTAATGACTCCATGTGATTGTTTTCGTGACTTCTCCCCGCAAGTGGTCTTAAAATAAGGATCTATATTGATAATTCCGTTTTAACATTTATTAATGCAAAAATGAAATTAGGACTTCAAGTAAAGTTCTAAAATTTACATATGAAATGTGGAAATAAAGAATACGCCACCTTTAAATTGGTGAAAGCAAAAGATAGCTTCATAAAGCCATTATTTGCTTTCTTTCCTAGTTCTGCCTGTTGATCTGAAGTATTAATAATTTATATGTGTAAAATAGGAAGAACCCTGAAATTAAAAAAAAAAAATAGGAAGGACCCTAATAAATATCAGGGGAGAAAGCCTTTTCTTTAAAGTTAATAATTGTGCTTTAGAACAGTTATTTCCTGAAAAAGGATAATCAAAACTCAAAGGGATGAAATGTTTTTATTAATATAAATAACCACTGCCTCAAACTGAGGCTTTTTTTTTTTTTGAGTCTTTATCTAACAATTGCATGAAAGAGTTAAATATTAACTAGTGGAGAATTTTTGTTCTAAAGAGTCCACAGTTACTTATTTTTATAGAAAAGTCGAGTGGAGGAAAACAAACAGTTCTAAGTGTTTATTTCAAAGGAAATCACATCAATTTTTTATATTGAGGAACAAGGAGCATTTCAATACTATAGAGGTTTTAAAGGGAGTTACTAAGCACTTCTAATTAGAGTAAGAATTTCACATCGCTATAAAATTACGATAAGATAGGTTTCAATCATCATGGCAAGACTTAGCATGATTAACAGCTTACTCTGTTTAGAACAAGGAACAGCTTTTGTTGACATTGCACTGGATAATGGTAGGAGTGGAAAAAAATTTTTTCCCACCATAAAAAAGTGGCTGAAGTTCAGGGAAACATTTACTATTTTTTTTCCACTTCTAGATATATACAGCTTATTTATATACCAGAGCATAACTAATAAAATTTGTCCTACTTTAATGCCAGCACATGCAAGGTTTTAAAGGGAGAAAATATATATTGGTTGATTATCAACATGTTTTGAATCTGAATTGATCCAAATTTCTGCTGCTTTCTTCCTTCCTTCCCACTTCCTTGTTCTACCTTATACTGAGCTTACATCAACCCACTTAAAACTTTCCTTCTGGTCTCATACTACTGAATGATTCATTTCTCCCCTTGGGGGGAAAAATCACTCTCTCCTAAGTAGAGATCTAAGTTTCTTATAAATGTTTTTAAATTTTTTTTTGTATCCCAAGTTGTTTCTAATTACCTTAACACTTGGCAGTTTTCATTTTATGACCTAGCCATGTAATGGTATCAGACAGTTAATTGCAACAGGAGAAAAGTTTCAAACAAAGCATGAACTGGGTGAATTAGAACATTTCTTAAACTTAGCGCTTGCCACATCTAATCTTATATTAGTAGAAATATTGAATCATAACATAAAAAGTAATGTGAGAAAGGTGTTCTTGAAATCAGAATTTTCTCTTTTTATTCCTAAGGAATCTCTCCTATTGGCCAAGTTATTGTGACATGGTTAATGGTACAGGTAAGGACATTTGTTTTATGGTAATAGTCACGATGAATCTATCTCATCTTCTCTCACAAATTCACTGTCGTACCTATAGTGTTCTGAAAGTTGAGGGTATGTGTTTACCTGTGTTTATAGCTCCACAACATAATTCAGAGTCTATTTTTATATAGGCTCAGTAAATATTTAATGTGTTGGGATTTCTGAAGATTAACCGTAAAGAAGTAGCTTTTATTGCATTACTAGGGAAATGTTTGCTTTGTAAAATCTTTACTTAATGAACTGCCGTCCTGACAACAGAAGTAATGGTTAAAAAAAAAAAAACTCTAAGTAGTTACTATTCAAATCTTTTGTAAATATTTTAGGTATAACAACTTAGAATTGAAGGAATAAAACATTAAGATAATTACAAAAGAGAAAACATACTGATACCAATGCAAAAAGGGTCTGGCCTGGGTCTGGTTACTCGCTGCCTAGAAAGCCAATACTGAGCCAACAAGTATTGCTGAGGAAGAAAGGAATTTGTAATGTACAAAATATCAGGAGAAGGTGAGGGGGAAGCAGCCTCAAATCCATCTCCTGACTAAGGGAGAGTACAGGTCTTTTAATTAGGGGGCTTCAAGCTTTTAGGGCAGGTTAGTGAAGGATTGTGAGTCTTGGCACCAAGAAAGTCCTTGCAGGAGACTTCAGAATCTCGACGCTCTTGTCTTGCAGAAATTCTGTAATTTGGGGGAAACAACTCAAAAAGGTTCAAATGGTTATCATTACAGGGTTCTGGTTATCAAGCCCTACAGGACAGAGGATCTAAAACATGAGAGGAAGGGGATTATAAAAAAAAAATACAGGGATCATTGAAATTTGTTCATAGAGCCGGTTACAATATTTCTAAGTGAGGTTTAAAACCAAGGTAGAATCAGTGAAGTTATAAGACAGAACCATCTATTTTGGATAAAATGGTCAGAATGAGACAGAATCAAAAAAGACTAGATGTTTATTAACCACATAAAATGTATGTAAAAATGAGCATTCTGAATTAGAATCAGGGAAAAAACTGTAAACCTAGATTTAGGGTATGGTTAGATCTGGCGTATTATTCTCCTTGAAGAAAAGGAACATACGCATATGCCTATGATGTTTAAGAATTAAAATTTTAAAAGCAATGGGAATCAAATACCGTGAGAGAATTACAATTAAAAGTGTGCTTTCAACTACTAAGAAACAGTAGCATGAAGTTTACAAAGTTGGTCAGAGAATAACCTATACGGTAAAATAAAAATGAAGAAAAATAAAAATGAAGCAAGAGAATGTTTACTTTTCCAAAGGTGTGATTGAAATCTGTACGCTTATTTAATTCTATCTCTGTCTTGTTAAAAAAAAAAAAAAAAAACAGCAAAAGCACTGCTGGTTTTGCCTTGTAGGGTTTTAAGCTACTGGAGGGTAACTGAAGCAATTTCTTTCTAAGTAAAGCATTGCTGGAAATAAATGGTCAAGTCCTCAGTATTACTAACTCTAGTAGTTGCATAAGCATAAAATACTTAGTCCTTAGACACAGACAGAAATATACTGTGCTGCTCCTAAATAGTAAAGGATTCTTTATGCGGTTAAGGGGAAAAAATCATTAAACAATTTTGTCTAAAGCCAAGTAGATAAGTTTAATAAGTGGGTTAATTAATGCCAATAATATAAATACATGTGCATTGGGCATAAAGGTAAAAATACCTAAAGGGAAAATAGAAGTAAAACAAAATAGGAACAGAGGAGGTTGGACAGGAAGGGGATGTTTCCTGTGAGAGAGTCTTGGTTACAGCACTAGGGAAAAGAGTAATGCAGGGTTCCAACGTGTTTTCATCATGATTTAGAAGTGCAATCTTCACTTTTAATAAGTTCGAAAAGACATAAAATGAAAGTATTGATATACATTTTTTTTTTTTTTTGAGACAGAGTCTCACTTTGTTGCCCTGGCTAGAGTGAGTGCCGTGGTGTCAGCCTAGCTCACAGCAACCTCAAACTCCTGGGCTCAAGCAATCCTTCTGCCTCAGCCTCCCAAATAGCTGGGACTACAGGCATGTGCCACCATGCCCGGCTAATTTTTTCTATATATATATTTTTAGCTGTCCAATTAATTTCGTTCTGTTTTTGGTAGAGACGGGGTCTGGCTCTTGCCCAGGCTGGTCTCGAACTCCTGAGCTCAAACAATCCACCCGCCTCGGTCTCCCAGAGTGCTAGGATTACAGGCGTGAGCCGCCGCGCCCGGCCTTGATATACATTTAGAATGTTTCTTTTGGGGGGAAGAAAGCTCTGCTAACAGCAGCTATCCTGTGGTCATTGCCCATGATAATTGCTGGGTAGAATTATGACATACTCTTCAATGATATTTCAGATGATTTCTTTAAGGTTTTTCAATGTATTTTTCTTTAATAGTTAAGGTAACAGAGAGGCAGTTGTAGGCAATGCCCATATACAGACTATTTGGGGAATTTAAGCTGGACTTTAATATCTGTCTCAATAGCAGAATCACAGAATCACTGCTGTTGTGTTATATTTCACTTCTCACAGGAGTATAGATGAAGATAAAGTCAGAAGGTAGAAACACTTGCCAGAAAAAGAACCTGGAATGCATCATTTTAAGCAAACACATTCAGTAGTAGCTCATAAAAATATCTGAACATTATCAATTGGTGATATTCATTTGAGGAGTGAATGGAGGAGTTAACTAGTTTTTTTTTTTTTTCTGTCTTATGTTTTCTTTATTAATTCTTTTTTTATATTTCAGAATAATACTGGAGTATAAATGTTTTGGCTACAGGAATTGCTTTTGTACAGTTTGAGTCAAAGTTATAAGTGTTGCCATAGCTATTCGTAGTTATTTCTTCATACAGCCAAACTCAATAAATGACTCTTTGGATTAATTTGATGAGAATGTTTTCAAATAATTTGCAGGAAAGTTTTTGGTGAGAGAAATATTTTTAGTTTAGTAAATAGTTTTAAAAATATTAACCAGCCCTTAGGGCACATAAATGAATCACTATTAAAAATAAGAACAATGTGGATATGGCAGGAGTTTTAAATGAACTTTGTGGTATGATTAATATCACTCTACTTATGGGGTGGGGCATTTCAAAAAACAAAATCACAGTTTTGTTTATTAGTCAGTTTATTTTATACTTACTAGTGAATGTGTATAGTATGCAGATGTTGAACATGGTAGACGCACATAGCTGTAAGGCACTTGATATGTGGCTAGTAAGATTTGAAATGTGCTGTAAGTATAAAATACAAACTGGATTTTGAGAGTAAAATGTGACTACTATTTATTTAGGCAGTTTGCATTATATGCTGGAATAGAGATTTCTAGAACACATCTAATCACTTTTTACTGGCTTGCTTTTAAACAGATGCAGCCTCATTTCCACCTTTTGTTGAGAAGACCCGGGTATTGCAATTCTTTTCCTCTGACATTTGCAGGTAAGACAAAGACACTAAGGTATGTAGGTAACTCAGACCTCTTTCTTGCAAGTGCTAATTAGGGAAATTTCTTGATATCTTAAGAATAAATATAATATAGAATTCATAATGTTTACTTTTTTACAAACAATTCTTCTACATCCTTCAATCTTTTTATAATGCAAATCATTTTCTTTGCCATTTCTAAGCAAGAGCTACTTTGCCCTTCTTTTAATAAACTAGTAGTCTATTTAATAAGGACATGCCAAGTCTTTCTAAAGATGTCCAGAGAAGATGATGCCAATGGCGCAGAACTGTGTTAATTGACATGCTCTAATCAAATTGGCCGTGGTGGTGGCAGTAGATACCACAGATGTATGGCCACTATTCCTGAGCTCTAGCCCTATCCCTAAACACTGTAATTCTGGGCAAGCATTTAACTTCTCTAAATCTTTTCTTTATCTGAGAAATTGAAGAGATCAATATTTCTTCATATAGTGGTATCTGGGGATTAGAAGAAATGTATATTGAGCCCTAGCACATTGCCTAGGTTACGATAGATACCTGCTATATGATGGAGGTGAACAAGGTATATATCAAGCATGCACATACCCCAGCAAGCAAATGGATTTCCTCTCCAAGATTAAATCATTAAAGACAAATTTTATTTTTATTTCATTTAAACAGGGCAGAAAGGATTTGAGGAATGTCATAAATATTTAATCTGTAGCAGAAATTAACTATGAGAAGTGACTTCAGTGTAAATACTCCATAGTAGTTTATAAGCTTAGATGGTTTTGAGAACAAAGGTAGGAACAGTTCATACTCAGGTATGAGTTCTGGTATGTGTTTAAATTTCATAAGAACTTTTTTTCCTGAGAATTAAACAAGACTTAAAATTCTAAGTTAAAGCAAGAATATAAGAAAAATATGAACCTCTAGAATGTATTAATAGTTCAGAATCCTAGAATACAGCTTTTTTTTTTGTATGTGCGTGTCTAGGTCAATCTATGCTGTATTTGAATCCGACATTAATCTGAAAGGAATCCCTGTGTATAGATTCGTTCTTCCATCCAAGGCCTTTGCATCTCCAGTTCAAAACCCAGACAACCATTGCTTCTGCACAGAAGCAATTATCTCAAAAAATTGTACATCCTATGGTGTGCTAGACATCAGCAAATGCAAAGAAGGTGAGTAAATATTCACAGTAGCACAGTCCATGACATAATTTGCAATATTCCTTAAAATGGAACCTTTACTCAGAATGCAAAATTTAAAGAAAGAAAGCAATCAGGGCTGTGACAGAAAATGTGTTAATTTTGTATTGTTTCAGTGTTGCACAATTTAGTTATCATTGGGTAAAAGCACACCAGTACTTCCCTGTGCTGCTTTTAGATTTAGGGTAAAATGAAAATAATTTCTAGAACACTTTGAGCATCCCAAGTGATCCATTTGCTATTGCTCTAACCTTTTCCCCTACATAATAGTAAATATTTTCAGTATGTCTCTACAACAAGAATTGACTTAACACACAAAACTTGGACTCTGTCTTATGTTGCTCATATTCATCGTGTTGATGAAAATTCTTAAAGAAATTCTTAGTCCATATTTAGTTGCAACTTTCTATTCAGCAGCTAAACTTTACATATTGAAAATTGCCACCTAAGGAATGTAGAACAGATATCAACTAACTTAGTAGGATGCAGAGTTTTATTTTTGTAAAATAGTGATCTGATATTACACTTCTCTCCCATCCTTATCCCCAGTCAGTGTCCAAGACCAGCGATGTATATTTTTATGGAAAAAGCTTTATTTGCAATGTTTTCTGAGTGATTTGTAAAATAAGCAAAAAATTATTTATCCCCAGTTGACTCTTAAAACTTGTCTTCAGGAAAACCAGTGTATATTTCACTTCCCCATTTTCTACATGCAAGTCCTGATATTTCGGAACCTATTGAAGGCTTAAATCCAAATGAAGAAGAACATAGGACGTACTTGGATATTGAACCTGTAAGCAAATATTTTATCGATCTGCTTTGGTTGATATTGAAAGAAGAGAAAAATTTTGTCGGTTATACTTGTCAACCAAATTTATTGAATCACATTTATGTCAGTGAAAATGACATTTCTTCCTAATTAAATTTTAATTTTATATATGGAATTCCCTAAGCCTTTTTAATAAAAATAATTCTAATTGGCTTTAAATTTTATATGTTACTAGTCTATATTTAACTACAGATATTGCTTATATGAGGAGTCATCATATATGGGATTAAAAGATTTTATAGGAATTTGGGGCATGATCTGTTATACTTTGTTATAGCACAATAGTTTTATTCTTTAAATGATTTTAATGTTTTTGTTTTCAAAAGTTAAATGCAATTCTAGAATGTTTCAGTTTAATGATAGTTACAAGTGTTAGTTATAATAATAACCAATAATACATGGATTCTGACTGAATATGTATTTGATCGTATATAGTTCAAGAATTAAATTAACTACCCGATCTCTAAAACCATTTCAGGTAAATCACAAATATAACTAAAATCATAACATTAAGTTAGGCAAAGAAATTGTGTGTGTATGCACAAATATGTATGTAATATATTTAATAAGTGCAGTTAACTATTATAATTTTCAAGTAGTCCTTTTTTACTTTAAGTTCTATATTCTTTCTCTTCTGCTGTAACAATGTTTTAAAAAGAAGTTGGTAGTTATTTTAGTTGTTCTCTTTTTAGATAACTGGATTTACTTTACGGTTTGCCAAACGGCTTCAGGTCAACATGTTGGTCAAGCCAGCAAGAAAAATTGAGTGAGTCTCTTGAATAACGTTATCTTTATATGATTCATAGTATTTCCTGTTAGAACATAAGTTTATCAAATTTCAACTTTTCTTTAGCTTAAGATCACTAAACAATCATTATTAAATGCTTATGATAACTTTATAATATCTAGTGCTTATTGAAATAATATTTGCACATATTTAAAATGGGTTTTATGTGAGCATTTGATAGTATCTCTCATTTTGTTAGCTAAGTATTTCTGTAACTGTATTAGAAAGAGAAATGTGAGAAACAGACTAAAATTTAAATGATTCATAGCAGGGAACAAACTCAAAAAAGGCAATTCTGAACATTTATTTATACTAGTAATTATTAAAATGTTTATCTTCAATGTCTATTACAGAGCACTAAAGAGTCTTACGAGGAACTATATTGTGCCTATTTTGTGGCTTAATGAGGTTAGTACTTTAAAAAAAACTTTTAATATTTCAAAGGAATGTATAGTATTCAAAGTTGTATGTATTTCCATATGGATAAGTTTACACATTTTACCTATTTGAAAGGACCTAATCATATAGAAATATGACCTTGTTTTCAGTTTTCCTTTTTTAAAGCCCTTCCTATCATTTACGATTATCTTCAAAAAAACGTTTTTTCTTGTCATAATGCTTGTCTTAGGGAAGAGGCAACTGCAAGTAAATTAAGACTCAATATTATAGCGCTAATAAAAGCCAACTATGCATATAAAGGCTAGGCATAGGAAGTCTATCCCATTTCCTGACAAGATATTTTTTAGTGTAAACCACTGCATTGATTAACCACAGGAATAGAAGACATTGGGAAACATCGTTTGGATAATTGGGCAGTAGTTCAGAGCCAGTACAATAAAGAGTACTTGCTATACATCACTTTTAAAGGGAGAGGGATTATCTTTTACTCTGTAAATATTCCATGTGGCATTTATTGCCTGCTTTGATATGCATGAGGAATTCCACTGACTTGTCTTATAATACAACTGACAAAGGCCCATACAGGTGTTAAAAGTAATGTATATAATTGGAGGGTTGGAGTGTTAATCTTCCTCTGCCCAAATAATGGCAATGGTTAATTTGCTTACAGACTGGGACCATTGGTGATGAGAAGGCCGAAACGTTCAGAAAGCAAGTGACTGGAAAAATAAACCTCCTTGGCCTTGTAGAAATCATCTTACTCAGTGTTGGTGTGGTGATGTTTGTTGCTTTTATGATTTCATATTGTGCATGCAGATCAAAAAAAGTGAAATAGGTAAGTAAACACAAAAAATATATACATTGCTCAAATAATGCAATTGCTTATATATGACTTGTTTTCATTTTATCAAAGAGTTTTATGTTATGCCATAAATATTTCTGGACTTTTGAATGAGTAAATAAGACCTATGAATGTCAAGCAGATCACTAAATTGCATCTTTTATTTCCATTCTCCCCCAGAATTAAAGATTTAATTGTGATCATTGTAAAGTTACCACAAATAACTTCTGTCAAAAATTTTAACTTGTTCATTTCCCAATTATATAGCTGTTATATGTATTTCAAAATCAGATAATAACCCCTTGACTGGGAAAGGTTGTATAACTATAATAGATATTTAAAGATATTGAAAAGTGAAAACAGGATTGTTGCATGTGGACATGCTGGCCCTATGTTCTCCAAATCCAGGGTGTGTGTACCTTAGATGTTTAATGTGAAGACCTGATGAACAATTGAAAGACTGTACCCCAAATTTGAATATAACAGTACAAGGAAAAGGGGAAATGGTGTTCAACACAAGTGAAATTACTCAGAGTTTAGCAGAAAACACAAACATAGACAAGATTTTCGTAAAAGGGGTTCGGGTCCCTGTGATTCGGTTATTAGTGCCCTTGCTCCCCTGTACATAAACAGGAATGAATACCTGACCTTCTGAAGGCCTTTCTTTAGATATCATGGATGGCATTGGTCAGGCAGAGTTTTTCACTTTCTCCAATACGCCCTTTCCAGACTCCTGAAAAAAAAAATACACAAAAGCAGTATACTTGCTACAAGTTCACTACAGCTCTTTTCTATACTTCCAGACTAGTGATGTTAAGCTGTTTTGTGTAGAAATTCAAGAGCTGCTGCTGATACTAGTATTTATTGAGCTTTTGCTATGTGCCAGTATCATGCATTATTTTATTCCTAATACAGTGTCTTGAGTTTCATCATCATCCACTCTATCTTCTGGAGACATTCCATGAAATCATAAATTTTAACAGAAGCAAAATTGTCTATGACCAAAGTATAAATTAGTTAAATTGATGATTTAAAAAGGAATTTGGGGATAAAAAGTTCCTTTGTTAGTTTATGTCTGGGGAGGCAAACCAATTTTCTGTTCTGATTATTTCTGCCACTATTTGTTTTTCTGAAAAGACTGTCCAAATAAATTGTAGGTAGAAGTATTCAAAATGTTTTCAAAATACTAACCTAATATATTCACATTACAATAAATAAAGGAAATATTTCACTACCTTTAATGCCTGCCGAATAACAACTTATGATTACTTACAAGACCATTTATATAATCAAGAAAAAGTACAAAAAGTGTTCTAGTGGTAAAACTATAAGTATTATGTATTAAAAGTTACATGACAAATTTCACTACTGCTTAATGATCCCTGGCTGTCAGATTCCTTAGGTCTTATATGTAGCTAAATTAAGAAGAGTGTCTTTGTCAACAATGTTTTGCTTACACATTTATAAGGAAAAATTACTGCTTTTTTTTTTTAAAGTAGAGAAGAAAACTTTTCTTGGTTTACATCTTTGGGCAGATATGTGAAACAAGTTATGAGGCGGTGGAGCTAATGTGTGGATTTACTCCATGCATCACAAGTCACAAGGAAACTAAGCCAATGGTCCTTTTGAAAGTAGAAGATATACCTTTAAGAGGAAGGTGGTCTGAAGGATGTGGAAGTGCTGGTCCAGAGCAGATTTAATTAGCTACCATTCCTTGTGTGGTATGTGCTGCTCATGAGAGTGGGGAAGCAGCCCCATGTGTGGTTTTGGAATGGGAATATGCATTGCATTATTGGTGAAGTCTGAGAACTTCCCTCTGCAGCTTGAGAAACTGGGCTGAATAATAAGTATATCTTGGGTAGATATGATTTCAGTATCATCTATTGTTCCATAGCTTTCTGACAAGTAATAATATGTCTTCTACTTTACAGGCAGCAAATGAGTCTTTATACGTATGCACCAGCTATGTCGGGACCTTTGGTGGTGTCAATCCACAAAATGAAGATTTAATGTGCTTCAATTTTACAAACCACACCTTCCCTTTTAGTTGAAGAAATGGTGGCACTATTTTTTCTCTAAGCAGCACATTTCAAAAGGATTAGCAAGAGATCATTGAAATTTATACTTTGACTAAAACCCAGAAACTTTTAAAATGCATCATTTCCACAATTGAATTGATTTTGGTTTCTACAGACTCGCTCAAACATGAACCAATTTTTTTGTTCCAAGTCACTAATCGGTTCTGTGATGGCAAATCCAGCAGAGGAGTAGATGTTCTAAACAAATCCTGAGTTCCCCACCCCTGTCTTCCTCAGCAGGGCGAAAGTGTCATCACCTTAGTAGTATCCCTGTTCAGTTGGAACAGCCAGGACTGTCCGTACATTGCGCTTCATGAGCAGCAAATATTTTGAAGGACAATTTAAGAATGATTGGCTTTTAACCATTTATTATATCTTTCTTCTTTCTCTATGGAATACTTTTTACAGCAGGCATAACCATTTTCTTATTTTATAAAAATATGGGCTTATATTTTGTCATTGATCATGCAAATAGACATCATTTTTATCCTTTAAAGACTGTCATTTTCCACGTTCTGCAGCTCTTCTGGAAATCTGAGTAGATTTTGATGTTTCTACTCAGTTGCAATTTATGCTTGGCAACCTCAGAATGCTGTTCTAGCATTAAGAGATGTAAATGATAATAAAGGAATTATTGTGTGAAACATTACAAAGAGTAATAGTTGTTGCTCTCATAGTCACCTCAGAAAGACTGGTTTCAACCTACATTTTTGGCACCAGGGACAGTTTTCATGGAAGACAATTTTTCCACGGATGGGGGAGGAGGCGTGGCTTCCAGATGATTCAATAGCATTACATTTATTGTGCACTTTGTATCATTATTACATTGTAATATATAATGAAATAATTGTACAACTCTTTCTTAAATTCTTGTGCTTTATCTAGTTCCTACTCTGCCACAAAATGCTCTAATTTTATGAAGTATTTCATTGAATTCTTATTTCTTTAAAATCCATTGTTCTTTTTGAAATATTCTTTCCAAATTCAATTTTGACCCCATTAGTCTAGGCAAATTTTTTAAGCTGATTGATTGGAGGAAGAGCAAAAAAGAGTTAGGTATGATCCTTTACAGCAGCAAAACATGAGTTCAAGACTGAAGGGGACACATTAATGGATAATCCTGCTTGCTTTTGTAGGGTTTACTCATTGTAGCGAGCACTCTAGTCCTCCTAAGTCTTAGGAATAGAAAAGAAAAACAAACTACATTTTGTCTTGTGTGTTATACACAGAAGAATACAAAGTAGTAGTAACTGGCCTGTTTGGATACAAAAAATAACTTGGCCTCCTCCTGGTAGATACCCAGGTAACTTGAAAATTCCCATTGAAAATCATAAACCAAGATACTGCCTGGTGGGAGGGATCCTTTGAATCTCTGAAGATACTTGGAACATACTGATTAATGCCTTTCCTTTCAACTGGGAAGCAAAAAAGTATCCCTCTAAGATATTGGCATTTAAGATGATAAGACTCCAATCTTCTGCATGTGGCTATCCAATTTTCCCAGCACCACTTACTGAATAAGGATTCTTTTCCCCAGTGTATGTTTTTGTCTGTTTTGTCAAAGATTAGATGGCTACATGAGGATGGTTTTATATCTGGGTTCTCAGTTCTGTTCCATTGGTCTATGTCTCTGTTCTTGTGCTAAGACCATGGTATTTTAGTTACTATAACCTTGTAGTATAGCTTGAAGTCTGGTAGATTGATGCCTCTCAATTTGTTCTTTTTGCTTGAAACTGCACCTTTCACCTCTCATAAAAATCAACCCACATTGGATAACAGAATTAAACCTAAGGCATGAAACTAAAAGAATTCTAGAATGAAATGTTGGAAAAATTCTTATAGACATGGGCCTACGCAAAGAATTTATGAAGACGACCCCAAAGGCAATCACAGCAACAATAAAAATAAATAAATGGGACCTGATCAAATTAAAAAGCTTCTATATAGCCAAGGAAACTATCACGAGAGCAAACAGACAACCTACAGAATGGGAGAAAATATTTGCATATTACACATCCAATAAAGTGCTGATAACTAGAATCTATATAGAACTCAGGAAAATCAACAAGAAAAAAAATCAACCCTGTCAAAAAGTGGGCAAAGTAAATGAACAGAAATTTTTCAAAAGTAGACAGACTAATGGCCAACAAACATATGAAAAAATACTCAACATCTCTAATCATCAGGGAAATGCAAATCAAAACCACAAGATATCATTTATCTCCAATGAGAATGGCCTTTATCAAAAAGTCCCAAAACAATAAATGTTGGTGTGGATGCAGAGAGATGGGAACACTCATACACTGCTGGTGGGACTGCAAACTAATACAACCTCTGTGGAAAATAATAGGGAGATACCTTGAAGAGCTACAAGTAGAACTACCATTTGATCCAGCAATCCCATTACTGGGCATCTACCCAAAAGAACAAAAGACATTCTATAAAAAAGATACCTGCACTCGAATGTTCATAGCAACACAAGTCACAATTGCAAAGATGTGGAAACAACCCAAATGCCTGTCAATACATGAGTGGATTAAGAAAATGTGCTATACGTATACCATGGAGTTCTACTCAGCCACAAAAATACAATGGTGATACAGCACCTCTTGTATTCTCCTGGACAGAGCTGGAACCCATTCTACTAAGTGAAGTATCACAAGAATGGAACATCAAGCACCACATGTACTCACCATCAAATTAGTATTAACTGATCAACACTTAAGTGCACATATAGTAATAACATGTAGTGTTTGGCACATGGGGGGGGGAGGAGTGGGTGGGTATATACATGCCTAATGGGTGCTGTGTGCACCGTCTGGGGGATGGACATGCTTGAAGCTCTGACTCGGATGGGGCAAGGGCAATATATGTAACTTAAACATTTGTACGCCTATAATATGCTGAAATAAAAAAAATTAAAAAAAAGACTCCAGACATTTAAAAGTCCATTCTCTTTGCATTAGGGCATTTATAGACATATCCATCTAAGACAAATATTAAGGAATGTTCTTTAATTCTTTTTTTTTGAGACAGAGTCTCACTCTTTTGCCCAGGCTAGAGTGCCATGGCATCAGCCTAGCTCACAGCAACCTCAAACTCTTGGGTTCAAGCAATCCTTCTGCCTCAGCCTCCTGAGTAGCTGGGACTACAGGCATGCGCCACCATGCCCGGCTAATTTTTTCTGTATAGTTTTAATTGTCCAATCAATTTCTTTCTATTTTTAGTAGAGACGGGGTCTTGCTCTTGCTCAGGCTAGTCTCGAACTCCTGAGCTTAAACAATCCTCCCGCCTCGGTCTCCCAGAGTGCTAGGATTACAGGTGTGAACCACTGTGCCTGGCCTCTTTAATTCTTGAGATAGGGAAGGCTGAGCTATATAAAGTTGAAACTCTTAAAGAAATAGATGTTTACTGCAGCAGGATTCACAATTGCAAAGATGTTGAACCAAACAAGTGCCCATCAATTCATGACTATATTAACAAAATGTGGTTATATGTATACCGTGGAATACTACTCAGCCAAGAAGAGGAATGGTTTGATGCTTTTTGCAACAATTTGAATGGAACTGGAGACCATTATCCTAAGTGAAGTATCTAAAGAATGAAAAAACAAACACCACATGTACTCACTATTAAATTGTAACTAACCGATGAGCACACATGGGCACAGAAGGAAATATAACCCAATGGAAGTTTACCAGGGGAGGTGGAGGAGGGGATGGCCAAAAACCTATCTAACGGGTGCAATGAACACTATCTGGATAACAGGCACACTTATAACTCTGACTCAAGTATTACAAAAGCAATCCTTGTAACCAAAAACATTTGTACCCCCATAATACTTTGAAAGTAATGAAAAAAAAATGGATGAGAAAATATATATTGACCTCCTGTATATCACGACTGTAATCATGTAGTCATGACTTGTTATGACTGAGATCTTAACATCTTCATTCAGGAATGATCTCATGGCATTTAGGTATCAGAAATGATTTTGACCTGTATTTGTCTTTAGTATTGTGTAATTAAATACATGTATATTATAATTTTAATTATTCCCCCAAAATTCTATTCTCAAATTCTATAAAATGTATACAATGGGAAAGACAATTAATATACAAAGATATGAAGATTATATTAACAATATCCAGTAAAAAAATCTTTAAAGAATAGGGGATTTTTATATGAAAAATTAGAATCTGAATGTGTGTGCACATATATATTTGCTGTGGTGGGAGTGGGGCATTGTTTACCTTGGTGAAAGCATATGGTGGTCAGAGAGGTAAATGGTTAAACACTGCAAATATTTGTGGATGAATTAGTGCGCTTTATCCATAGAAAAATTGTACTATCTCGTAGAGAGACATATTTTCATTCCAAATTGTGGTTATTAACCACAAAACTTAAAGCTGTTATTTATAACTTAAGTTTGAAAATCCATAATGTCTGCAAGCGGGTTCACAAAGAATTGACAGCATTTATCAATAGGTTAATGCATATTGTTCTTTACAATTACGTAAAGAAATAGAATAAGCTCTGTAGCTTTCATTTCTGACAAAAAGCGGTAAAGTGGGTATCGTTTCAAGAAAATACAGCTATGCACATATTATCTCTGAAAATTCACTCTGGCAAAATGCTGAATGTTGTTATTAAGACTTGTACATGAGCAATAAGCTGCCAATCTTTTAACCTGTTATCAGGGCCTGAGCTGCATAATGATTACCTTTCTAGTTTGAGTTCGTTTTAGGCGTGTTCCCACTGGCAGTTCAGTTTTTCTGAGTCCAATTTATTGGTGACACTGTGGCTTTTTTTCTTCACCTGCCTCTTTTGGCCTATCTACCATTCTAAGTGGATTTTGAACTCAAACAATATTGTCCATTATGGTTTTCTATATATACCAACACCATTACCTATGGCTGATTTTTCCTGAATTATTTTCATAGAGCTGAGCTAATGAACTAAAAATAGGTTATGTTTTTATCAGCTAGAGGAACATTCTCCTTTTTCCTTTTGTGGCTCAAAGGTAGCTGTATTTTTAAATATTTGTGAAAATAAATACTTCTGTCAGGAAACCGATTGTGCTTTTTATTTTTGAATGTATTGAACTTCCATGTCTGATATCACTGCTATACTTTCATATCAGTTGTTATTATCTATTCATGAGTTATTTACACATCACTCCTGTTTTCTTTACCCAATTATTCTCAGACGCTTGTAGTTTATGTCTACACATTGCAAACACGTTCCATTCCATTAATAGATGGAATGGAACATGTCACATGAAGGGGACTGTGACATAGCTAGGACAAATGCAAATGTTTTTAAATCTTCCTTCTATAGTTAGCTAAAACCTGGAAACAACAGCCTCAGCATCACCTGGGAACTTGTTGAAATTGCAGAATCTCAGGTCCTACCCTCAGACCTACTGAATCAGAATCTACAGTTCTTTAAATGAAATGTCCCAATTTAAGTCATATTGAAGTTCAACTAGCAGCTGTAAGAATTTTATTTGACCTGTTGCTGGTATTAGTTTGATTTATGCACAGAAGGACATAAGAGATCAAAGCTACACAAACATACTGAAATGAGCTTGTAAATAGCAATGATATTTTCACACAATAAAGCTAATCTATATGGCAGAGTAGAATATTAAGTAGTACTAACTTTATATACCCTGGATTTGCTAGAAATCTGTTATTTGATCTGCTTGACAATATTCATGACAAATATTAACATTTACTGCATGGAAAGTAGGGAATAGGTGAGAGACGGTTAAGAGATACTAAAATTGGAGATATCTGCTAGAATTTAACTGAGATGGAAATTAACCATCTGAATAAAAGGACTCCTCAGGATCCAGTAGTCTTACATAGTGTATAATTATGATGAATATAACAGCTACAGAGTTTTACTCTGGTCAAAAACCTGGGTCATATTGCTTGCTTGCTGCATATCTATAGCAGAGAGCAGGGGGAAAGGAGAAGAGAAAGAGAAGAAGAATACGAAGAGTTTGTCCACAATGGAGAATGCCTACACAATTAGATGAGTGAATGAGGCTACTGTGGATGAAAGAGTTGAACTTGGAACTATATAGATTCAAAGTGCCAGGTTAACAGCTATTGTTCAGCCCTAATCCCATCTTTAGTCCACACAGTTGAGGACTACAGAATTTGTAGAAAGATGGGTCTATATAACAGAGAAGGGTGGGAAGTGAGTGGTGAGTAGTTTCACATACTCTACCTCCTAAGAATTTAAAAATTCAATTATTGGAGACTTCTATGGAATCATCTTAGAATAGAAATTCACATTATATGAAAGGCTTAAATATCTTTGTCTTTGGATATAGACTAGGGAGCCAGACTATGCAAACTATCTCTTTTCTGGAACCTGTTTGAAATAACATATGCTAATGTTGCATATTTCCTCATAGATATATGAATAATCATTTACAAACAACAGTCCTGTAAGTTTGTGAAACTGTATCTATGCTAGCTACTAATTTAGGAATTTTACTTTATCCATTCCCTTGGGCCTTTCCACATTAGTCCTGCCAAAAGCAGACACTCAGCTTGTTGAGGGGAAGTATGAGTCAGCACAGGGGCATCAGTGGAGTAAAGTAGGGTCAGAAATTTCCCCTGCTGGTAACCGCATGCTGGAATGTGTTACTTTGCTGTATTATTTATGTTTTCCTTATTACTTAAGAACAATCAGCCCTGCTAATAAAGGAAACAACAAGGACAGATGAAACTAAGCATGGAATGAAAGAGCTAGTATAACATGTTAGATATTAATGGAGCACTTGCTGAAATTAGAAGGGATGGAATTATCAAGCATACATGAGTGACTAAATGTGTGTAATACACTACATTTTTATGGGCCACAGAGGTGTCCCACTTGTATGCCTTCTGACAACATGCAGGAAACAAACATGGCTGTTCAGCAGGTCACGGGTTCTCTACAGCTGTGACCAGGTGAGCTTGCCCCTGTGTTTCTCCAACATAGCAAGGGTGAATTTTGACACCAGGCATCTTCCATAGTTTGAACTCCCTTGCTCATAGCCCAAATCTGGTCTCAATAATCTCACCATTAAAAGAGAAGGCTGATGCAACAAAGAGAGAAAGATAGGACATTTGAATATTAATGTACTTCAGGATTTAGGTATAGTGGGACTTTCACCCTGATTTTACCCTGTCGTAAGTTTGTAAACCTGCTTTCTCTTTGCCCTAGCTTCTGCGTATTTGAAGTTAATTAACAAATTATGCTATTTAAACATCTTAAGTTGTTCTCTGAGATTTTCTGTTCCAAGACCTCTGGGATGCCTGGTAGTATACTTGGAGGATACTGTTGCATCAAGGTAACTTCCTATACAACACTGTGGTTTTTATATTGGGATTAAAAACAAGTTTGTTTGTTTTGGATAACTACACATGCAAAATAGGTACAAAGTGTTCAACACGCTTGCTAAATTAACACATTATAAATATCATATGTGGTATAAGGCCCAGAAGGCATATAAGTATATTTTAGCAATCATCTGATAGTAGCTATCTAAAATCATTTAGTTGACAAAGACTTGGATTGGTTGAGAATGATATGTAGATAAGCATAAGATCTGTGTGGACACAAAGCCATGAAGAGTTAGTAAGTTATATTTGGGAAATGTAAGAAAAAATCTTGGGATCCTTAGAAGGGAAGGTCTCTAAATGTAACTACAAAGTGGGTAAATTGACTTGAGGGTGTAATCATTGAAAATGTTAAATGGGATAAAGTTTTATAGTCAGCTATTTTAATTCATTGCCAAATTGTAGAAATATTTACAAACAAAAACTCTCAAAGTTCAATGTATATCAATAGTAAACATTAAAACTACATTTGACTCAGTTTTCTATACATGCTGATTAAGTTATTTATTGATGAAAATGTGCTTAAGCTACTAAATCATAAATCAGCAAAATTTCTGTATAGAACAGATTAAAATATTTTAGGCTTTGTAGACCATATGGGCTCTACAGGAATTACACAGCTCTGTCACTGTAGCACAAAAGCAGCCACAGACAA